>NC_083095.1:159399105-159727355 GCF_949774975.1 Lagenorhynchus albirostris | reverse complement strand
CAAGAGTGAGAGGCCCGTGTACCGCAAAAAAAAAAAAAAGTAAGTGCCATGAAGGAAATGATGGACATGTTTGACTTTATAGAAAGGTAAAATTTCTGCATCAAGAAAGAGCAAATAAAGTAAAAAGATGCCACATTGGGAGAAAAGAGGTGCACCACATTACAACAAAGGGTTAATTTCTATTCAGCACAAAACAGTCTTTCAAATTAATAAGAGAGCACTGACTGTGTAGAAGAGTATCTGTGAAAGAATCTCTAAGCAGCTGATAAAGGTTTTGCCTTCAGAGAAAGGAAGGAGGATGAAGGACAGGGTGGCAGAATCTTGCTTTTTTCCCACTGTTTACCCATACATTCCTTTGGAATTCCGGACCCATGCATTGATGATTTTTTGTAGCTTTTAGTTTTTTAAATGTTTGAATATGTATTTTGCAATATTTATGATATACAAAAAGATATAATAAGACAAATAACCACACAGCACCAACAGGCTGTCTAAGCCAATTAAAAACGCCCCCTTCATAAGGATCTCCCTGGCGGTTCAGTGGCTAAGACTCCGCGCTTCCACTGTAGGGGGCATGGGTTAGACCCCTGGTCTGGGAACTAAGATCCCGTGTGCCACGTGGGCAGAAACACCAAAAAATAAAAATAACACCCCCTTGGTAGCCCTCCCGGTCCCTTCCCTCTGCTTCCCACCCCTCCTGACCCCACCCCAGAGGGGGCCACCACCTGGAATTTACTCTCCCTTGAAATTTCTATACACTTTTACCACTGTCTAGTATTTTTCGCATCTTGTTAGATAAACGGCAATTTACCATGCATTTGCCTTATATTACCTAATCAAAAAAAATCTATTTTCGTAAAGACTGAGGTAGATTTAAGTTTATTTACACGGAGCAATGTCAATGACATATTAAAGTGAAAAACGCAAATGTCAGCCAGCATGGTCTCGTTTTGTTAACTAAAGAAATGAAACGTGTATGTGGCCGTGCGTGTCCGTGTGTGTGTGTGTGTGTGTGTGTGTGTGCGCGCACACCCGTAACCTGGAGAGATGAAGGCGATGGGCCAGCCACCATTCAGAGTAATGGCCTCTGGGGAGTGGGTTGGGGGTTTCCCTCTTCTCCCCCTTTGCTCCCCTTATTGGCTTAAGTTATAAAACACAACTGTGTGCAATTACATTACATGTAATGATTCAAACAGCACAGAAGTTAGTCAGCTCTCCCCATCCAGCCACTCGCCTGAAGGAAGTAAAGTTGGTCTGGAATCTATTATTCTGGACTTTTCTCTAGGCTCATAGCAGTCTCTGCAAATGTGTGCATGTGTGTGTGTGTAGGTGTATGTATGAGTGTGTGTATATGTGTAGGTATGTGTGTAGGTATGTGTGTGTGTACATGTATGAGTGTGCATGTGTGTGTATGTGTATGTACGAGTGTGTGTATATGTGTAGGTATGTGTGTAGGTATATGTGTGTGTACATGTATGAGTGTGTGTGTGTGTGTGTGTGGCTCAATAATAGCCTCTCAAAAGATACCAAGGTCCTGGGACGTCCCTCATGGTCCAGTGGTTAAGACTCCATGCTTCCAATGCAGGGGGAGTGGGTTTGATACCTGGTCGGGGAACTAAGCTCCCATAAGTCATGAGGCACGGCCCATAAAACAAAAAAGATATTCAGGTCCTATTCCCTGGAACCTATAGATGTTACTTTCTATAGCAAAGGAGACTTGCAGATGTGATTAAGTCAATAATCTTGAGATGGTAGAGATTATGCTGAATCATCCAGGTGGTCCTTAAATGTAATCATAAGGGTCCTTATAAAGGGGAGGCAAGAAGGTCAAAGAAGGAATTAGGACAATTGCAGATGGAACTGAGACAGGATGGGACCTGGGACCCTTTACTGCAGTGCCGCAATCCTTGCACATGGACACACCTCTCCATGAGCAACAAAATACTAAGAAACTGTATGGGACTAAAGATAAATGCGTGCATGTGCATACACAGTTGGGGCAAATTCCGGACTCAAAAGATAACAAAGAGACCAAAAAAATCCCAACTGCCACTTTTGAAGAGCCTGGGGCAAAAACAGGGTGTGGGGAGCAAAAGCAGGGGGCTGCGCATGCGCCCTGCACACACCACCACCCGAGGGGCGGGCAAAACACCTAAGCCACACCCCTGGCCTGACCCCTGGACACACCCCTACCCTCACCCCATATAAGGAACAAGCTTGCCCCCCCTCGGGGAGCGAGCAAACAAGGGAACCTGCTGTTTGTTCTCGCTCCCCCACGGCTGCAGCAGGGGCACAATAAAGCCTTGCCTGAATTTCTTGTCTGGCCTCTAGTCAATTTCTACTGCTTGGGGAAGGCCAAGAACCCTGGTGGGTAACAGAACCAAGAGGGTGGAGTTATCTGAGGCAGGGGTCCCAAGCCAAGGAACGTGGGCAGCCTCTGGAAGCTGAAAAAGACAAGGAAATGGATTCTTGCCCTAGAGCCTCCCAGAAGAACCAGCCTTGCCGACACCTTAACTTTGGCCTAGTGAAGCTGATTTCAAACTTCTGACTTGCAGAACTGTGAGAGAATATATCTGTGTTGCTTTAAGCTACCGAGTTTGTGGTAATTGGTTATAGCCACCACAAGAAACTAATACAGTATGAATGTACATATATTTTTCTTTGTCTTTTTATAAAAATGAGAACTCACTTTACACAATACCTTTACTTCATATATCATGAAAGTGGGGCTTCCCTGGTGGCGCAGTGGTTAAGAATCCACCTGCCAATGCAGGGGACATGGGTTTCAGCCCTGGTCCGGGAAGATCCCACAGGCAGCAGAGCAACGAAGCCCGTGAGCTACAACTACTGAGCCTGTGCTCTAGAGCCTGCAAGCCACAACTACTGAGCCTGTGCTCTAGAGCCCGCATGCCACAACTACTGAAGCCTGCGTGCCTAGAGCCCGTGCTCTGCAACAAGAGAAGCCACTGCAGTGAGAAGCCTGTGCACCGCAACGAAGAGTAGCCCCCGCTCTCCGCAACTAGAGAAAGCCTGCGCGCAGCAACAAAGACCCAACGCAGCCAAAAATAAATAAATAAATAAAATCTATTTTTAAAAATATATATGTGTATCATGCACATGACTTTTGATCCTAAATCTTTCTTTCGACAGCTACAAAACATTTCATATTGTGAAAAGACCATGATTTTTCAACTAGTCCTCCACCAATAACCATTCAGATTGCTTCCAGCTTTGGGTCCTTAGAAAGATTGCTGGTAAACAGCTTTGCCCTTGAATACAAACATTATTTCTGTAGGATAGATGCATGAAAGTAAGACTGTGTGTCCAATGGTATGCACATTTAAAATTTTTACTTTATGTACTTTATGTATTTTCTGTTTCGGTTAATCACAACAAGCATATATTACCTTTATAATAAAGGATATATGCATAAAGTAAAAAAGGCACAGCCGCCGACTACTTTGCATCAAACATTGAGAGAGAAAGCCTGTTTGCTCTTACCCTGCAGAAGGAAACGGGCTGGGACTCCCCCACTTGGCCTGGACCATGCACAGGGCCAGAGTCGTGACTCACTGGCCTCCTGCAGTCCTAGATGCACCCTGGCCTTGTTCTGCAACCTTGGCCTGGTTGCTTAACTTCTCTGGGTCGTAACCCACTCTCTTCCCCCTTCTTCCTCTTGGTTCTGACAGACGCAGCCCCTTCTGGCACAGCGTATCTGAAACACCCACTAAAAGAGGGGGAAGTCTCTGTCCACCACAGTGACTGCGTGTGGCCCAGGGCACTCGGCCTGGGGCGTGTGCCTGCCACTGTGCTCTGAATAACCGTCACATCTAGAGGACAACACACAGCAGGGCAAGGATCTTGGCTCTGCGTTCTAGGCTCCGGCAACGGCCTTGACTTGGGTGTTAGGAGACAGCCTTTGGCCCTGTTTGTCCTCAGGCAAGTTGCTCCTTCTCTGTTTCCCTTCCTGTGAAATGGGGGTGTTAGTCATAGCCTTGGCGACCCCAAAGAACCCCTATGAGGATCAAATAAATAAATGCAGCCCCCGTTTCGAGCTGACCACTCTTTGAGAAAACACAGCACTGGGCACACTTGAGGATTCTCATTCATCGGAAGAGTCTAAGTATGGAGAATGCTGGCATGGAAGACTTGCCAATAGAACCGTAATTCACAGCTTACAAACAAAAGGATCCAGAAGGATGTTAGTGAGTCAGGATCTAATTCCAACCCGTGTTCTCTAGATCAAAGAGCTTAAGGGAAGTCCCCATGATCCCATAGCAGGTCCAGGGCTGAAGGGAGAGGAGGACCAGAGTCTGAGGCCACTGTTTCCAGAAGTGGTGACATCATGGTCATTGTTAGCTTTCCTCCCGGGTTTCCTTAACCTGAGAGGACTTGGCAGCTCCTGGGACAACACGCTGCCAGGCACGTAAAGACAGACTTGGAACTTAGCCACACACTGGTCCAGAACATACCAATTGGGCATCAACGGGTTCTCTGTGCCCCTGAACATGACTCCGACATTGGTGGCGTGGTGCCGAGAGGAATAGAAGTCCGTGTAGTCGCCTGCGGAGGAAAGGTCGGGAGATGCCGTCAGTGACCTGGATTCCGCAGGTCGGAGAAGGGCCAGTTCCGAGGCAGGTCGGAGAAGGGCCAGTTCCGAGGCAGGGTCGGAGCGGGAGAACAAGGAGGGGTGGGCGGAAGGGGCCAGGAGAGCACGCCAGACATGCAACACAAATTCGCCTCACTAAAAATTCGTTTTGAGAACTCCCAGTTGAGAAACGAAAAAGAAACAAGGAGCCCAGACTTCCTGAAACAGACAATGGAATTTGCAAAAGAGTGGCAGACCCCCCTCCCACCCGCGGGCTCCGCTCGCCAGGCCTTTGCTCCAGCTGTGCCTGCCCCGAGCAGCCGGCTGCTCCGTGTGCATCCTGGTAAAGGGACTGGACTCACCTATGGTGGCCGGAAGATGCATTGTGGCAGAAGCCTGGGAGGTGAATGCACTGAAACACAGAACAAGGGGCTTCAAGGTCGAGCTTTGGTCATTCACAGGCTCAGCCTAGATCATGGCCCAAGTCCTGCTCACAATCTCCAGCGAGCACTTCCAGACTGGCCTGGGGCCACCCCAGGATGGGCATCCACCCACTGAAGACAAGTTGCCTCTCCCCCGCTTCTAGGTTCCACTCTAGGCAATGGGCTATATTACCCCTTGTTTGGAAACCAGACAAGGACACAAATGATGCTGAAGAGGAATGGCTGAGTGAGCAAGGGAGTGGGCCGGTGGGCCAGGCATGGCCTGGACACCCCAGTCCAGGCAGAGAGGGAATCCCAGGCGGCCCAGAGCCCTCTCACCAAAATGCAGACCAGGTCCGGGCTGGATGAAGCCAAGGCAGCCAACCCGTGACTCAGAACGTCCCTGACGACCACACCGTCCTCTTCCGACAAGCCAGGTCCCCTCCTCCCCACCCACCACGGTCCACGGGCTCCTCACCGCTTCCGAAGCTCTGTGTCATCTCTGAGCCTGGCCTGGCTGGCGGACAGCAGGTTCTGCAACAATCCTCTTGCCTCCTTCCAGGCAGCCTGACCCAGGCCCATGAAGCTGTTGAGAGCTGGCTAGGACCAAGATGCACAGGAAGAAAGAAGATCACACGTGGGAAAGCCCCTTGTGCTACCCCTCCTACTGACAGGAGAGAGCCTGGCCAGCTTTCTGGGTCCCCTGTCACTTATCCCAGTTCATTCCAACTCTCAGGACTTTGGTTCTCAGTTCTGTCATCTGTTCATCGAGCTGGGGAGATGTGTCATCTTTCCTGATGGGGCTTCATCCCCTCATGGACTTGCAATTGGCAAAGCCTGGGAGCTCCTATCTGGGACAGCTGCCTGGTTAAGCTTGGCCCCCGCCTGCAGTGAAGATGGCCGCGTTCCTCCAGTGGGGGCCTCCGGTCTGCAGGGGTACTGCAGTCTACACCAATCCCCTTCACATAAGTTAAGAAGAGGTTTCTGAGCCAGTGAAGTGTAGCAGAAAAACCACTTGTGGATTCTCAAGGCCAGAGTTCCAACCCCAGCTCCAATCCTTGCAGCCATGTGACCTGGGAGAATCGTGTCCCGTTTCAGATTAGACCCTCATCCATCTAATGAGGATTCCATTCCTACGCCAGGGGGTCGTCATGAGAATTGAACAAGAGATGTGTGTAAAACTCCTGACACATAGGAGGTCCTCAATATATATCATCTTCCTTCCGTGGAACGGGAGGGAGGATGCACACCAAAGCACTGGACCGTTTACAGGGAAGTAAATTCACGTCCATCACTCGTGTACGTATCCTTCAGGCTGACTCCTAAAGTGGTGGCAACACAGAGGGCACTTGGGGCAAGCTGTCCATTCTTCCCAGGCTGGAATCAAACCTGGAGGGCAGGGCCCATGGCTCCCTCCCTCGGAGGGCCCAGCACCGGCCTGGAACAAGCAGAGACTCAACCAGCTTAAAATGAGGAAATGAACCAGTTATTGGAGAGCATCATCTCAGAGACAACTGGGGAGGGCCTAGGACTGCGGAGGGACTGACACTCTTTTTTCCGGATGCGCAGGCTCAGCGGCCATGGATCACGGGCCCAGCTGCTCCGTGGCATGTGGGATCGTCCCGGACCGGGGCACGAACCCGCGTCCCCTGCATCGGCAGGCGGACCCTCAACCACTGCGCCACTAGGGAAGCCCGGGACTGACACTCTTCTCACCCAGGAACCCACCCCGTGCTGTCCCAAGGCTACCTCCTGCCAGCCTGTCTGTCTCACAGCCACCCCCCAACCTTACCCGAGTAAACCTCTGAGCCCTCAAGGCACTACCTCTCTCAGAAACGGAAGGCAAAGGGCATTTTCTTAGTGGCATTTGCAACAAAGGCCACTGAGATCCAGGCCAAGCCATGTCACAATGTCCTACCTGATCAAAGACATCCTGGTGTTGGGAGAGGACAGGCCCAGTGAAGAGGTGCTTAATGACACTGAGGTCTAGGATCTGGTCACCAATCGCCACGCCGATCCTTGGTCTTGGCTGGGAGGAAGGTGGCATGGTCAGCACTGGGCAAAGCCTCAGCTGGGCTTGGCTCACTTACCCAGCAAGTCTGTCTGTTTACGAGCCCCTGGCTCTTGTCTTTACATGGCCCTCTGTGGAGAGGGACTGAGGAACTGGATCCTTAGCACCGTACCCCAGCTCCCTTTGCCTCTCAGAGGGCTGAAATTGACCCTGTGATCTCTGTCTGGGAAGAACCTGGTGCCATGTCTGCCTCTAGGACAAGAAGGGAAAAGAATCTGTGTTTCCTCAATGGAAAATAAATCAAACACCCCTTGGAGTGGGTAAGTTGAAAGAGGCCTAGTCCAAGCCCCTCATCCAGGCAAAGTCCCCAGCAAAGCTCCTCAGGTGTTGCTTAAATGCCTCTGATGATGAAAAGCTCACCACCTCACCGGGCAACTGGATTATTTCTCAGGTTTAACCTAGGCCTTCCCTTGGGGGCAATTCCTCTGCACAGCAGAGAGTGTCCCAGGCACAGTGCTGAGGGCCAGGGGCTTGGACTAATGAGCTCTGTTATGGCTCAAACAGAGCAGAGCTCGGGTCACCGGGGAGCATGAAACCAGACTGCTCAGAGCAGGCAGGAAAAGTTCCTTTCTGCACCATCAAATCCCAGCTTCAGCCCTGAGTGTGATAACATCGCAAATATTTGGCAAAGCCTGACCTTTGTCCACATGGCCTTGAAATTTGCTCATCAACAAGGAACTTGAGAGCACGTCTGCAGACTCGACCTCCTAAAGCTCTGTCCTGAGCTGAGCTTCCAGCTCTCCTGAACCACCAGCTTTGCCTTTTCAGTTCCAGGGAGTTTAGAGGTGGGGCTACTGGCTGGCCTTATCTCCAGTGGCTGCTCATTTCAGGGGGCTGAGAGAAGATGGCTATCCCTCCGTGCACAGGGGTAGACCGGAGCCACACCCTCACCTGGCCCTGAGGCCCCGGGCAGACCCTGCCCATGAGGAAGCTGCCTGGAGAGGCCGGTCCTCATTCCCAGCTCCCTGGGCCTCATCTCCCTGGGCAATGAGCTGGGCCACCTGGACCCCAGCGGCTGCCCACTTAAGGGATATGCAGGCAGACTCCTGGGCCACTTCTCTGACCCTGGCCCCCACACCAAGCTGCAGGAAGGAGCCGAGGCCACTGAGCAACATCAGAGACCTAATCACAAGAGTGGCTGCCTGCCTCTTCGGCTGCAAGCAATGGCGAGAAGCTGCCCTTGTGTTCCAAACCCTGGCAATTGTGAAACCACATGTTGAATCTTCTAGACCTAGACGTGAGGACCTGAGACAGTGAGTCCCTCTACTTTAACTGTTGGGAGTTATTTTCTTCAGTGTTAGACTCCCGATCCCTGGGGTCCTGCCTACTCTGTCATTCACCATCTTATCATTTTGGACAAGTCCTTGGTCCTCTGAGGGCCTCAGGTTCCCATGTATAACCTGAGGGAGACAAATTAGTAAGAGATATCCTAAGTCTAACTTTAAGAGAATGCGTGTGCATTGCCTCCGCTTTATAACATTTGGTCATATCCGACAGAATGTTGTCCAAAGGAGATCTTTACCCACCTCCCAGCTTGACAGAGGGAAAAGCATGGGGTTTGGGAGCTCACAGCTGTGGGGTGCAACCCCAAATCTGCCTCTTACTGGCTGTGAGACCTGGAGCAGGACTCTTAGCCTCTCTGAGCCTCAGTTTCCTCATCTATAAAATGGGGACAGTAGCACAACAGCAAGTTTGTAGTGAGAATTCAATTAATTAACATCTGTAAATCTCTTATCACCAGACCAGACACAGGGCAGACATTCACTCAGACAAAACAATTTATGGAGCATCTCCTTCAGTCCAGCAGTATACGAAGGCTGCAGAAGCACTGACGATCGAGGAGAGACATGGTTCCCACCCTCCAGAAGCAAAAGGAAGCACACGGTGAGGTGACAGACGATAACTGTGGCTGGAGTTCAGTGAGGGTGCTTAGGGGACAGCTCTCTCTGAGGAGGTGACATTTAAGCTGGGCCCAGAAGAGTGAGAAGAAATCAGGCATACACAGAGTAGGAAAAAAAGAGTATTCCAGATAGAAAGAGCAATACGTGTGAAGGTCCTGAGGCAGGAAACTGCTCTTAGAAAGTTCCAGAAACTGGGACTTCCATGGTGGTCCAGCAGTTAAGACTCTGCGCCTCCAATGCAGGGAGCCTGGGTTCGATCCCTGGTTGAGGAACTAGATTCCACACGCTGCAACTAAGAGTTTGCTGCAAACTAAAAGATCCCCAGTGCTGCAACTAAGACCCAGCGCAGCCAAAGTAAATAAATAAATATTTAAAAAAAAAAAAAAAGAATGTTTCAGAAACTGAAAGGCAGCCAGTGTGGCTAGAGAGAGCAGAGGGTCTGGAGGCAGAGGCAGGGCCGGAACCATGGGGACTTGAGCACCTTGGCCGTCAGCTCCAGATTACTGCAGCGTCTGTTTCTCAGAAGCCACGGTCCCTGTCTTCACAGAGAGAGCCAGGGTCTGCTCTACTAGTCCATGAGCAACCCACGATGGAGGGAGGGTGTCCCGTGTGCCTTTGATCCCCAACTCCCAGCCCAGAATCTGGCCCAGGGTTGAGGTTCATAAGCATTTCACTGAATAAAAGAATGACTAAAATGAAAGCCGGATTAATTCACTATTGTTCCACCCAAATTATGCACGGCTGGCCACTGGCATGGAGGAGAGGGAGGCTGTGCGTGGGCGACTAGGTCAGCCTGGAGAGGCAGCCACCACCTTTGGAATGTCCAGTGCCTGCAGCCATAGCTTCAGACACAGCCTGTTCCACTTGAAGGCCCTCAGCCTTCTGCAATGCCCAGGGGGCCCACTCCCAACCCCCAGCACTCCTTTCAGAGGGCAGTGAACCTCCCTAGTGGCTGTCCTTGCACATTCTAATGTGGAACAGCTGGGGCATGGAGTCTGAAAGCCACTAGCCATACCCTAAGGGGCATTCATTCCAGAATCTTCTGGGAGAGCAAGTCAGAGCACCCCCCCCCCCAAAGGCTTCTGCCTAATGGATTTGTGGAGTAAAGGTTGAGGACACACAGCTGAGGACAAAGTGTCAGAGGAGTGCAGGGGAGGGCTCGCCAGCAGAGTGCACTTGGCTAACGCAGGTTAAGGTTTAACATGCCTCTTATTTGTATTTGCAGCCCTCCAGGGGACTGAGTGTTACCTTTTTGCATCCTTGCAACAACTGGCCAGGCCAGGCAGTTGTGAAACCACATGTTGAATCTTCTAGACCTAGGCATTTTTTGCCATGGGGGCAGGGAACCCAGTTTCCAGGAAGGGGCTAACTGACAGGAACTCCATTTAGCAAACAGTTCCCGAACACTTGGGCACAAGCAGATTCTGGGCTTCTATGAATCAGGAGTTTACCTTTAAAGTTGGGAGCAGAAAGCTAAGCCCAAAATACCATGAATAAATCCAGGGGAATCTGCTTTCCCCACCCAGGGACCTTCTTATATATTTGTTGATAAACCCCCAGTTTTCAAAGATTTCTTTCTGCCAATCAGACTACACTTACTAAGTGAAATTTCATTTCTCTGCCCAAAAGGGCTTCTTCTGATCAGCAAGGGAATGCCAGGGAGCCCAGGGAGCTGAAAGAAGGCCAGCTGGAAGTAAAGAAACGTAACCTCTTAGATCCCACGCCTCTACTGCCAGCAAAGGCGCTCATCCCTCCGAGCTACTGAAAATACCGGGTCAGTTAATATTTCCCGAGTTCTAGGGTTAGAGGCTAACCTGGGAGAAAACAACCGGTTACAACGTGGTGCCTTGGGGGGAGACAACAAAGCCAAATGACTTCGGAGTAGGCAGTATGATTGTGTTTCAACTCCTCTGTAATAATAAGAGAACTTGCTCTGCCTACCCGAAAGGGAGACTCGTATGTACCGTTTCATTTTGCGTTTAATTCTCACACAAACCTGCAGAAACTGAGGCTGAGAATTTCAATAACTTGCACATCTAGAAAGTTACCAGGAGGGATCTGAACCCGCAAGTACTCTCCATGATCGGCCCCTCCAAAGAAAAAAGGCCCTTGCCTCCACCCCACCTCCCATCGCACTCCCCAGGGAGGAGAATGCGAGGCACCGCTCGTTAGGCCCCAAATGACACCGGCGGTCTTCGCGAGAGGCGTCTAGCAGGGAAACGACGGGCCCGATGTCCTGCTCCGTCGGGTGCTGGCGGAGGTGGCAGGGCTGGGCTGAGGCCAGGGGCGGAGCAGGAAGGTGGCGTGGGGGTCCCGGGCGGAGGGGAAGCCCTCCCTCCCCGCGCCCGGAAGCCGAACACTGCAGCTCACGTTGCCTTTGGTGGAGAAGACGCCGTAGGGCAGGTTGTGGATGGGGAAGTCGGAATCCTCGGCCACTGGGACGAAAGACATGCTGGTGGCACGGAGCAGGGTGGCGGGCTGCGAGCTGCGCGCGACCAGCAGGACTGGATTCGCAGAGGTGGTCAGGCAGGGTCGCGTCCCCTGCGGGCTCCGCCCCTTCAGGCCCGTCCCTCCAGAGCTGACGCTGTGACACGGTAGGACCCTGCCCGCCCCCTCCTAGGGCTCCGCCCCTCCTGGAGCCCCCGCCCACCAATAGACCGCCCTCGTGCCCCGCCCACCAAGAGACCGCCCCTCCACTAGGCCTGTTCCTCAGCAAACTCCACCCCTGCACAATCCCTCCTCTCCCTGTCACTCCAGCTTCGCAAGCTCCACCCCCGCACAGTCCTTCCGGGCTCTCCCACTACAGTTTTGACCCTTCGCAAGCAGCCCCGCCTCCTCTTTGAAGGTCCTCGTCCCGGAGTCCACCTCCCGGGAGACCTCGGTCCAGCTGCCAGGCCCAGGGGCCCTGGTTCTACCGAGAGCGATCCCCAGCTTGGCGTTTAAGGCTCTGCCCCTGGTGACTTCAGCCTCGTTTTCCCCCGGCTGCGTGGCCCGCTCTTCTGCTCAACAGAAGTCTTGTTGGGTTTCCGGGACACAGCAGACCCTTTGACGCCAGACGCTGCCTCCGGGGCTGGTACAATGCTTCCAGTCTCGTCCTTTCTGCCTTCATAAACCATGCTAATCTGTCAGCTATGGCATTTCCACTTTATCGGGGAAAGGAACAGTCGTGCCTGTTTTGTGGCTTACATTAATGAGATTAATATTCTAGAAAATATAACTCACCTGTTTATTTCATATTCTAGTGTTAAAATGACACTGACAAGATGTTTGACCTTGGACAAGTTACTTAGCCCCTTTCTGCCTCAGCTTTCTTCTCTGTATGACATTGATGATCATGGTTTCTACTCCACAGAGTTGATAGGAGAATTGAATTAATTATGGAGCATTTGTGCCTGGCATAAAGAAACTATTTGTGTGTAAAGATTGAAAGGGGAGACTGAGAAAAAAAATACAGAGAGAAAAGAAAGAGAGGGAAAGGGAGTGAGGGAGAAAAAAATGAAGGAAGGGAGGGAGAGAAGAAGAACAAATTTACACCTTAATCCTCTTTGCAATGCTGGTGACTAACAGCAAAAAGGAGGAAGATTTGAGATCCACCTCTGACAGCACCAAAAGTGTTTAGCTTTAGGCAAGTTAAACTCTCCAATCATCCGTTTCCTCATCTGTAAAACAGACATAATAACAATACCTACTCCAGGATTTCTGTGATGGTCAAATAATGCCTGGCACAGAGTTAGTTATCAATTAACTACTTTTTTACCCCCAGGGACATCCAACCAGAAAGGTAGCCATTTCTTTGTGTCTGGGTTTTGCTTTTCTTTTTGAAGAAGACAATCAAAAAAGGAGAGAACACAGCTATAAAGGTAAAGTGGTCAGCACTGTCTGAAAATACATTTATAATAGAAATGCAATTTCTTAGAAACCTAACAAAATTATTTCTTTAAGTGGGTTAAAATTAAAGTATAGGCTGCACAATACTCATCAATACACAAACCAGTATTTGCAACACTGACTTTTGATTAATTTGCTTGGGAATTCTTGCGACAGTAGAGTCCAAAGTTAAAGAATTAATGGATACACAAGCAGAGCTGTCTGAAAATAAATTTGAAAACCAATTTAAGCCAAAATCCTAGAAATTATTTTTAAAGGTGGCAGAATCATCCTAAGGTTTGTAAACATAACAGTTTCCCTTCAAAAACATTTCATAATGAATAATAATGATAGATGGAAAGACCTAAAAGTAAATAAGAAGTTGCACCTCCTTTGCCTGCAATGTCTTGCCCATATCTCCTCTCATCCACTATCCTGCTCCCTAAATCAGGTTCAGTCATCTTCATTCTTCAAACACATTTGTCAACAGCCAGTCCCAAGTCTCCCAGCTGTTCCTCCCTGTCTTCCTTCCTCTGTCCTCAACTCTAAAACAACGCTGCCTTTTCAACAAGATCAGCAGTAAAGTGTGTACCAAAGAGCTTGTAGTTAGAATCAAGTATTAAAACTGTGGGTGACTGGGACTTCCCTGATGGCGCAGTGGTTAAGAATCCACCTGCCAATGCAGGGGACATGGGTTTGAGCCCTGGTCTGGGAAGATCCCACATGCCTAGGAGCAACTAAGCCTGTGCACCACAACTACTGAGCCCGTGTGCTGCAACTACTAAAACCCAAGCACCTAGAGCAGGTGCTCTGCAACGAGAAGCCACCGCAATGATAAGCCAGTGCACCACAACAAAGACCCAATGCAGCCAAAAAGTTAATAAAAAATTTTTTTAATTAAAAAAAGAATACATACACACAACTCTGCAGAGTTAGGGAGGCTGCCCTGCAGTTTGGCTTGGAGAGAGGAGAGGCTGGGTTGGTGGCATCATGTGAGATAAGAGGGCCTGAAACCAGAAGGCCTGAGATGAGGGGGTATTACAAGTAGGGCTGGCTGCTGAACCTCCTCCCTAGGTCCAGATGGTTGGAGCTGACCAGTGGTCACCCTGCAAGGGGCTCCCTCTTGCTCAACCTGTTCTCGGCTCTCATCTCCTGCCCCGAGTGTCTGTGCCAAGGGTAGACCTCAGTTTTGGTTAAGTCTGCCCTGGCGGGGGGGGTGGGGTGGGGGGATGAAGGGCAGTCTCTGGCAGTGGTAGATGTTCTGACTCATTCTGGCAGGTTCCAGAAAGGGGAAAAGAAACAGGACAGGGTCCCAACTCTTGTTCTGTGGCCTTATTATAATAAGAAGCCTTCTGAAATGGAGCAGGACGCTATGGTCTATGCCCCCCTGTCCTCCACCTGCCTTTTGTCTGTGGAAAAACTTTAGCCAAAGGATAAGTTTAATCAGAGAAGTGAGAAAATGCAGAAGCAAAGAAAAGCAAACAGGACTAAACAATAATAGTTCAGTCAGTAAGCAAAGTCAAGGACCTTTAGTTTCCCCTCAAGGGCTACAGATAATATTCTGAGCCATATCCTGTGATCTGTCTTGTAGGTACGGAAACCCGCACCAGGTGGAAGAAGTTAACCACATGATGACCAGACTGTAGCCATGACATAAGCTGCCACAATGCAGAGAACTGGCCTCAAAGAAATAGAAACCAACCCTGGAACTGAAGATTAACTCTAGCTAAAACAATCAAGATGACGCTGATCAGACCACCAATGACCAACTTCAAGATGACTGTCGGAGCTGACTGTGCTGTTTCTGCATGTAGCCCCCCGCCTCCGTCTGTAAAAGCTCTTGCCCCCGATTGTCAGTGGGGGGAGTCAGCCTTCGGACAGGAGTCCACCCTCCTCCCCGCCCCTCCGTTGCCAGCATCCAAAATAAAGCAAACTTTCCTTTCCACCAACCTTGCCTCTTTATTGGCTTTTGAGCAGCGAGCAGCCGGACCCCACTTTTGGTTACTCTTCCAGGCAGCACCTAATACCTACAGAATTCTAGTGACTCTTTAGCTGCAGGGCAATAAACTATTTACTTGTTCTGTACTGGCCCTGCCCCTCCCCTTAGAGACAGGAACTGTCTTTCTTATTCTTTGTGTAGCTTTGTCAACGCCCAGCAAAACACCTAGCACAGAATAGGTACTCCATAAATACTTAAGTAAATAATAAGAAACTACTGACTAAAGGCAATGAATCAATAACCAGTGAGCCTCCTCCCCTGCCCCCCACCCCATCCAGGCCCTGGGCATACTGCACAGAAGCTTCCTTATTTTCTGAGCATGGGCTGTGTGAGCAATGGGCCAGGAGTTTCCCCTGAATACTCACAAGCTAATGAAAGCCTAGATGATAAAAACCATGTAAAGAGAAAACTTTTGGGGGGAAGGGTGTAGGGCTGATGTGTGTATGGGAAGGGGTGTGGGCATGAGATAGTTGAAGGGGGAGGAAGATTTCCTAGTTTTAAAATAGACTTGCCAACCCACTAATTATATATAGTGCCTGAAGACACCAAAGCTGTTCTCTATTTGGAAAAAAAACATTTGAAGTAACTTGCAAATACACTATATTTTTTCTTTCTCCTCTTTTGGGAGGGAGTGTGTTGAGCATGTACATTACAACAATTATAAAAAAGAGTTTTAAGGAAAAAATATTGCCTGTAATCCCACCATCCTACAGTTTTCACATTTTCATGTTATTTGCTCGTTCCATTTGTTATGCACATGATTTTTCCATCTTTGTGAACTTTACAGAGAGGCAATTTTTCAGTCTTTCCTTACATTTTTCTCCTGAACATTTTTCCTTGTGGCCAAATAGGTTTCATTATCATCATTTTCATCACCTGAAGAAATTGCAATGTTTGGGATTGTAATAATAATGGAGCCATGAGATCTGCATGCACAAAATGTTTTCCTTTTCCTACACTTCTGCTGGAGGGTAAATTCCTGGGTCGAAGGGTATGGGTGCTTTCAGGACCGGAAGTGAGTTTTGGCACCTCCATCACGAAGGGCTGGTTTGAGCCTCTGTAGCACCAAATTCAGTACCTCCCTCGGATGCTAAAATGTAGCACCCAAGAGGCTCCAACAGCTGCACTGCTGGCCTCGTTCACACAAGCATGCCCCTGACTCCCTTACAAGAGAACTGGAAAGGGCTTTCTGAATCCAGTGCGCAGATGTCTTGCAAGGGCTCCGAGAGGCTGGCAACTGCCATCCAGATAAGCAGGAAGTGGACTCTGCCTGCACTGGGAGAAGGAGGGTGGCCTTTTTTGGGCAACCCTAAGGAATCCATCCATTCCCTTCTCCCCACCCTACAAATCTCACTTGCACTTGAAATACTTGAGTCCAGTTGCAAGGTCCTCTAAAGGTTGAACTCCTTGGAGAGAACAGAATGTCACTCATGTTTGCACATGATACACAGCCCTCTGATGCTAAAGTGTATGGTATACATGCCAAACACATGGTGTCCCCTCTAAAACGTTCACAATACGCATTTCTGAGCCTGAGCCTTAAGGAGAGAAGATATTTGCTTCATTGAAGAGCTCGGTCTCTATCATAGCTCCCTTTTTGTTTGTTTTGTTTTTTCCTCTTTTTCTTGATAATTCTGAAGTAGACCCAAATGAACCAGCTCAATCAGGGCTGGGTTTTTTGCAAGACAAATTTTCTTCTTCCTGCCCTCTTTTATTCTGTCTTTAGTCTGCTTTAATTGTTTCAGGTACTATTGTTTCCATGTTTTGATGGAATACTACCTCAAAGCCATATTGGATTTAAGCAGGATCTGAAAGACCCATAAATAAGCAGCATGTTAAGTAGAGAGAATATCAGTGACAACTGACTGGATAATAATGTGTACCATACAAGGAGCTTTCGTTTATTGTTATCAAAGCACATGTAACTTTTCAGATCCTCCTTCTCTGTGATTTCAACAAGATACTTATAACTTTGTTTTGCTTTTTTGTATGAATACTTATTGAAGAGTTTTCCCATCCAAATTTTTCCTTTTCCCATCTGAATTTTCAGGGTCTTTTTGAGCTTTAGCTGTGGGTCACATCCTGTACCCAAAAATGCAGAGAAATTTCAACATTTAACATGTACTCTGTATCCAACCTGTTTGGCAGAGTTGCAGAGACAATTCTCAGTGCCTCTCTCCCCAAACACTGCTTTCCTGTCAACAACAACTGCCCACTGAAATATGTCTCTCATAAACATCTCTGCTCCTTCCTTTCTAAGAAAACCCAGAAATACAGCACTAAGTTTAGACCGGCTTCTCTCTTACCTAAGGTTTTCAGATCAAAAGCTCTACTCCTGGGCTTCCCTGGTGGTGCAGTGGTTGAGAGTCCGCCTGCCGATGCACAGGACACGGGTTCATGCCCCGGTCCGGGAAGATCCCACATGCCGCGGAGTGGCTGGGCCCGTGAGCCATGGCCGCTGAGCCTGCACGTCCAGAGCCTGTGTTCCACAACAGGAGAGACCACAGCAGTGAGAGGCCCGCATACCGCAAAAAGAATAAATTAAAAAAATTTAAATTAAAAAAAAATTTAATAAATTTATTTAATTATTTTTGGATGCCTTGGGTCTTACTGCGCGCAGCCTTTCTCTAGTTGCCGTGAGCGGGGGCTACTCTTCGTTGCGGTGTGCAGTCTTCTCATTGCGGTGACTTCTCTTGTGGAGCATGGGCTCTAGGCGCGCGGGCTTCTGTAGTCGTGGCTCATGGGCTCTACAGTGCAGGCTCAGTAGCTGTGGCGCACGGGCTTAGTTGCTCCGCAGCATGTAGGATCTTCCCGGACCAGGGCTCGAACCCATGTCCCCTGTATTGGCAGACAGATTCTTAACCAATGCGCCACCAGGGAAGTCCCTTAAATTTAAAAAGCCACGTATAAACTAGTGGTTACTCTACTAGACAGTACACCTATAGACTCTGCTGTATGTAGTGGTGTCCCATGGCCCTGAAATTTAACGTGACTTTTTTTTTTTTAAGGTGAAAGGTGTGCTATGCTACCTAAAAGTAGACCAAACCAGAAAGCCAGAAGAAGCAGTCCCAGGCATCCTGTGCAGGGGTCTCTACAGAGTTGTCTGAACCTACCAACAGAGGACAGCCACTTTCCTTGTCTTTTTAACTAATAGACTTTATTTTTTACAGTAGTGTCGGGTTCACAGAAAAATTAAGCAGAAAGTACAAAGAGTTCTCATATACACCCCTGCCCTGACACAGTTTCCTCTATTATTAACATCTTGGATTTGTATGGTACATTTGTCATCATTGATAAACAAGTATTGATACAATATTATTAACTGAAGTCCAAGGTCTACCTTAGGGTTTTTTTTGGCTGTGCCTCGTGGCTTGTGGGATCTGACTTCCCCAATCAAGGTCGATCCTGGGCCCCTGGCTGTGAAAGCGCCCAGTCCTAACCACTGGACCACCAGGGAATTCCCAGGGTTCTGCTTTTTGTGTTGTACAGTTCTGCGTTTGGACAAATGCATCCTGTTATGTATACACCATTACAGTGTCACGTAGACTGTTTCACTGCCTTAAAATTCCCTGTGCTTCACCTATTTATTCCTTCCTTCCTCTACCTCACCTATTTATTCCTTCCTTCCTCTACCTAAACCCATAGCCACCACTCTTTAATGTCTCTATAGTTTTGCGTTTTCCAGAATGTCATATAGTAGCAAGCCTTTTCAGACAGCTTATTTCACTGAGCAATATATTTAAAGTTCCTCCATGTTATTTTGTGCCTTGACGGCCCATTTCTTTTTATTGCTGAATACGGTTCCATTATATAGATATACCACAGTTTACTGGTACATCTGAAGGACATCTTCGTTGCTTCCAATTTGGGGCAATTATGGATAAAACTTCTAAAAACATTTGGGTACAGATTTCTGAGTGGACATAGTTTTTAATTCATTTGACAAATACCCAGGAGTGCAACTGCTAGGTTGTAAGACTCTGATCAGCTTTAAGGAACTGCCAAACTTTCTTCTGTCCCATGTTGCATTCCCATCACCAATGAATGAGAGTTCCTGTTGCTCCACATCCTCAACAGCATTTGGTGTTGTTTTGGATTTTAGCTATTCTAATAGGTATGTAGTGCTATCTCATTTTAATTTGCAATTCTCCAATGACATTATGTTGACCATCTTTTCATTTGCTTATTTGCCATCTGTGTATCTTCGATGAGGTGTCTTGATGTTTTGACCACTTTTTTTTTTTTTTTTTTTTTTGCTGTACGTGGGCCTCTCACTGTTGTGGCCTCTCCCGTTGTGGAGCACAGGCTCCGGACGCACAGGCCCAGCGGCCATGGCTCACGGGCCCAGCCGCTCCGCAGCATGTGGGATCTTCCCGGACCGGGGCACAAACCCGTGTCCCCTGCATCGGCAGGCGGACTCTCAACCACTGCGCCACCAGGGAAGCCCCTTGACCACTTTTTAATTGGGTTGTTTTCATACAGTTAAGAGTTATTTTTATATTTAGAAGTCTTTTATGTGTTTTACTACTATTTTCTCCCAGTCTGTGGCTTGTTTTTTTGTTCTCTTAACAATGTCTTTTGCAGAACAATTTTTAATTGTAAAAAAGTCCAACTTAAAAATCTTTTTCATGAATCATGGTTTTGGTGTTTTATCTAGAAACACCATGGAACAACTAACCATCTACATTAGAAATGGTCAGCCATACTAGTAAGCTGAGTTACTTAGAACTAAAGTCGCAATTAAGCAATTTGTATAATTATCTTTAAAAAGGATTACCTCTTTTGACTCATTTACCTGTATTTTGGACTTTTTCCTAAATATTCAATAAAAGTTTTTAAGAATAAACCATGTGCATGGAGAAAAAAAATAACAAACAAATCATTGCCAAAACTCCCGATTTTAACATGTGGTCATAAAAAAGGTTCATAATTATGACTTTGGACTTCAGGTACAGGAAATTGGATTAATCATAATTCTTGGTTCATAAGACTCTCAGCATTGGCTCACACATAGCCTGCTTTTAGTTATGTCTAAAAAAGTCAAGGCCTTGATCATATGGTACCACATGCCTGGCCTCTTCCCATCTAAGGATATCATACTGAATTTTGTCATCACTACCCTGCCTTCTCTTCATATAAATTCCATCTACGTGACTTGCAAAAAGGTGTTGGCTTACTATCTGGTACTTCTATTTTGTTGTCTGTAGGGATCTCTAGTTCTGATCACTATATTTCTATTCCATTGTAATATATCACATTTTATTTACCCATCATTCTTCAGTGGGGACTTGAGTGGTTTCTGGATTTTTGCTTTCTGTAAACAATGCTATGAAAATTCCTATGTCTCCTGTTACACCTATGTGCAAGTTTGTCTTGGGTATACACTTAGGAGTAAAATTTCTGGATTATAGGATGTTTGAAAGTCCAACTTTAAAAGGTATTAATTACCAAAGCATTTGAAGGATTGAACCACTTTTGGTTAGTATCAGGAAACTTTAAGAGATTGTGTGGAATCCCTCCAACACTAGATACTGCAAGACTTTTACATTTTTGCCAATTGAATGAGTGTAAAATAGTATTTTACTATGGTCTTGATTTGCACTGTAACTTCTCCTGGTTTGAAACTTGGCTTTTCCCTTTCTTTGAAGATACCTTAAGGTATTTTTGGTTTAAAATGCCTCATTTTAATAGACAAATTCATCAATAATACTTTCAGTTAATGCTTTGTGTCTTAAACAGTCCTTCTGTATCCCAAGGTCTAAGCAGTAATCATCTTTTTTTTTTAAGAGTTTAAAACTTTTGTTTTACATTTAAGACATTAATTTTTTTCCCCTATGGTATGACATAGGGATCAATTTTCACCTTTTTCCACACTGAGTTGTGCTCTCAGTATCTAATAGTCTCCTTTCCCCAGTGTGGTGTCCCACCACTCTTATACCAAGTTCAGCTCATGCATGGCTTTTTCTGGGCATTTTGGTCTAATCTACTGGGATTCTGTACAGCCCTTAGCTAATACCACACTATTTTAATTAACATGGCTTCACAGTGAGTCTTAACATCAGCAGGAAAAATGCCCACCTCCCTGCTCCTTCCTTTCTGAAATGTCCTAGCCTTTTGCTCTCCTTTATCTTTTACTTTAGAATCACTTTAATAAGTTCCAAGAGAAAACTTGGTGGGATTTTTGATAGGAATTGCTTTGAATCTATAGGTCTATTTGGGTACAAATGACATCTTCATGATATTGTCTGCCTAGCCACGAACATGTCTATTTTTTGAGGTCTTAGTTATCTCTTAATGTTTAAGAATTTTTTCTTAAAGAGGTCTTCAACATACATTGTTAATTTCCTAGGTACTTGGTATTGTAAAAGATGTCCTCCAGTTTTCTAGTTGTTTCTGCTATAAAGAAATGCAACTGCCTTCTGAAAATTAATGTTACACCTACCACCTAACAAAACCCTGTATTTCTGGTACTTTCTCTTTAGATTTATTTGGGCTTTCTAAAAAACAAACACGTAATGTACAAATAATGAGTTTACTACTTTCTATTTCTTATAAAATTGGCTAGGATCTCTGACACGATTTTTAATATAAGCACTGATAGTGGAAAACCAGCCCTTTGTTTCTGACTTTAAAGGGAAATGAATTTTCCTCTTTTTGGAAGATGCTTGTCTTTTGTTTATTTGGTTTTACATAGAAACTATCACCTTAAGGAAATTCCTTTTTAGTCCTAATTTATCAAGGGTTTTTATCATGAATGGGTATTAAATTCTAATAAATACTTTAACTGGATCTATTGAGATAGTCATAATGGTTTTCTCTTATTTACAGATTTCAATGCTAAGCCATCATTACATATGACATATGAAGGTAGAATATACATACTAAGATAGAGTACACAAGTAGTAAGCAAACAAATGTAAACATAGACATTTGTATTGTAAAATACTATTTTAATCTGTTTACATATTTCAAGTTTTAAAAAGGTTGGCGGCCAGGTAAGTTTGAAACCACAGGACAAATGGTCTTTTGGAGGTCTTTCTACTTCACAATTCTCCAACTGCCGTGTTTGAGCTATGCTGTTTGTTTCTCTAATCCTACCAAAACGAAGCTTCTGCTAGATGCTAATTCAGTGTGACAGAGTTCAGAACAGAGAATCAGACAAGAGCTAGAAAATATGACATGTTCGACTCACAGGAATGTAAGATCACAGTTTGTCATCCTAAGATTACTCACAAACAGATGTGAGTTCATCTCACAAAATTAAGTAAAGTAGAAAACTGAAGGACCAAAGTCAAAATGAACTACCAGAAAGAATAAGAGAAAAAGTAATACAAGGGAACATTATGGTTTTCCTTTTTATTTAACCAAAGACTGGTAGATAAACATAAATACAGCACAATTACTTCAGATCATTCTTCATATTGTATACACACAGACCAATGAACACAATCTGAAAGAAACCTGCAGTCAGCAATGAAATGCATACAGCTTTTCCTTCCCTTGCTCAAAAAAATTTAAAAACACACAAACTTAGAATCTCTTCAGCACACACTCTCCTGTGACAAATGATTCAGACATAAATAGTGGGTGCAAAGAAACTATATGCTAACATATGTATAACCTTTGTTAATGAAAAACAGAAGCAGCCATAATGATTAAGATACATTCAGTTACTGATAACTAGTTGTGCCCTAAAGGGCATTTATCAAAAGAGAAATCGTGCTGCAGAGAAAAGCTATATATACATACACAATGAGAAAATAAACTGCAAGATTAACGCATGCATGTTTAATACTGGAAAAATCACAGCCCTCCAACATTTCTCCACGTTTGTTATAAAAGCCCTCGGCACTCAACTAAAATTAAAATGATCTTAAAAGGATAATACTTGTAAAGTTTACTTAAGTCTTTTCAGCCACAGAAACTGCAATGTAAATAAATGTTCAGAGTCATTTTCAAAACAAAAACAAAAATCTATTCTTCTGATGACATGCATGATTAAAAGGTCTATGCAAGATACATTGCTCTACATTCCCAATGACTAGGAAAAAAAACCTCAAGTCAATTTTTAGTTTGCAGATGGTCAAAGGATTTTGTATTCCAGGAGTTCAAATCTTCTGGATCTTTTCACCAACAACTACTGGATTTTCTTTTCTGATTTTCTCAGCAGCATCAGCTTTGTAATTGTAAGAGCAATTGTGTACATCTGAGTAACGGTGTACACCACAGTAAACATTTCCACACCGACATTCAAACCCTGAAAATGGATTAATACACATACGTGAGTTGAATGGAAGGTCTAAAAATATTAAACTCTCTAGCATAATTAATGTTAAAAAGATCATATATTTAGGGCAGCAATCTAAAGAATCATTCCAAACAAGCAGTTTCACAACCTAGTAACATTCTCAAAATCCATAGCTGATAGCTTCATTTCTTTTTCCTACCTACAAATACAAATACAAGTTTGTATCAGCAGACCAAGTCATAACCAACTTCTCTGAGCTCAAGTTTTCACCCGTGACACAAATTGCTTCCTATCAAAAACAGGGTTGCTAAATTGAAACACTCCTCAAATACTACAATGTGAAAAAATAAGCATACTGTCAGAAGGCAATCTTAAGATTTAATTAAGGAAGAGGAAATGAAACTTTTGACAGAACTGTTAACAAATAGCATAGTATATTAGCTTTCCTTGGCTAACCTCCAATGGAGAGGTGAACTGTAATCTGGCTGAGTGATTTACAGCATGAGATGTTACGGTTGCCTAAGCCTGAATCTATTTACTAACACAGGCAAATTACTTGACCCTTAGCTTCTGCATCTCTAACTTTGGAATCGGTTACAGTAAGAATTAAATGAGGAAGTATTAAGTGCCTAACATATAGTAAACATGCAATAAATGCTACTGATTTTAGGGAAATGCCCCAAGAACTGAAGCCAAAACAGAGAAATAAGCAGTGTGGATAGTCTTTAAATAAAACCAGTCCTGCACCTCCAAATTAGGATTTTATGGTATGATGGAATTACTGGAAATGGAAGATAGGAATCAAAATTTTAAACATTGACATTTGATGTAAACTTCCTTTACCAAATTTTTTTAAACTTCAAAAAGATACTCTGTAACTTCATAATTTTCTTTTATTTTTAAAATTTTATTATTATTTTTTTGGCTGCACCACACAGCTTGTGGGATCTTAGTTCCCCGACAAGGGACGGAACCTGGGCCCTCGACAGTGAAAGTGTGGAGTCTTAACGACTGGACCGCCAAGGAATTCCCCTATAACTTCATAATAATGAATGAAAAATGGAGCCAAGAATAATACTAGACTGACAAGACAGAAATTACTAAGTCGCAGCCTTCTTTCTAATCGTGAAGTCCAAGTTTCTGAGGTTTAGAAAGACAGTATTTGATGCTAAATATGTACACTTTAAAATGCCTTACTTGTTCACGTCTGTACTCTTTAAATAAATACATTTGCCAAGGCATGGGCCAGTCTTAAACATCTCTGATATCAGACTGTAAATCTCCTTTCCTCTTTATCTACACCTTAGCCAGATAAACCTTCCTAAAACACAATTTACTCAAAATCTTATCTTGGGCTTCCCTGGTGGCACAGTGGTTAAGAATCCGCCTGTCAATGCAGGGGACACGGGTTTGAGCCCTGGTCCGGGAAGATCGCACATGCTGCGGAGCAACTAAGCCCATGCACCACAACTACTGAGCCCATGTGGCACAACTACTGAAACCCGTGCACCTAGAGCCTGTGCTCTGCAAAAGAGAAACCACCACAATGAGAAGCTCATGTACTGCAATGAAGAGTAGCCCCGGCTCGCTGTTACTAGAGAAAGCCCACGCACAGCAACAAAGACCCAACGCAGCCAAAAATAAATTTAAAAAAACAAACAAACTTATCTCCTCTTAAGCCAATTTCTTAGAGTATTCAGCACAATGTCTGGCACATAGTAAACAATAAATGGTAACTATTTATAGCTGCAACTGTTCCCCATCAATTAACCACAGTACACATCATTAGCCTTATCTCTATGGTGGTATCTAACCCCCTTCTTCATATATTTTGTGCTACAATCCCCTTTTACGGTCCCCTAAACATGCCCTATCCTTTCTGTGAGCTTTTGTTCAAGGTATTTTTTTTTTTTTTGCCTGAAATGCTCCCATTTCCATCACTTATTAAGTCCTACTCATCTTTCAAGACCCAGCTGAAACATTCTACCTTCATGACTTTGATGGGCCTCTACTCCTCTTCTTTTATATAAATTAATCACATTCATCCCTGAATTCCCAAAGAAATCTATTTGACTGCACTTAAATGTACTCTCTTTGCCAAATATCCAAGTAATATTTCAAACATTTTCTTCTCCCGCTCTTTTTTTTTTTTTTGCGGTACACGGGCCTCTCACTGTTGTGGCCTCTCCCGTTGCGGAGCACAGGCTCCGGACGTGCAGGCTCAGCGGCCACATCTCACGGGCCCAGCCGCTCTGCGGCATGTGGGATCTTCCCGGACCGGGGCACGAACCCGTGTCCCCTGCATCGGCAGGCGGACTCTCAACCACTGCGCCACTAGGGAAGCCCCTCCCTCTCTTAATAACAATCCCAGCTAACAGCTCTGTTACAGTAGTCAACATGTATTGATTACTTATTGCGTGGCAGCACGCGGCTATCACCTTACATATGAGCTCTCTGAACCCTCATGACAACCTGTGACTAGCCACTTTACATAGAGAAAGTACTTCACAGCTCACCAAGGACTTAAATATTCTCTCACACACAACAATTTCGGCTCTCTGAAGGCAGGAGCCACATCTTTGCCCCTTCACAGCACCTGGCGCACTGACCTTACCTGTCTAATATTCTCAAACTCAGCTGAAATGAATTTTTAAAAGAAAAGCTATTCATTTTACTATTAGGTATGTAATTAAAGCTACTTTTATTTAAGAAAATTCAGAAGGTGAAGCATATCTATTATTAACTCATATGGGAACAAAAACAATCTTAATTGAAGCCATTAATAGTAAGTCATGCATCATCATAAATAAAATCTTAATTTTAAATCATGTGATTTAGGCCCTTACCAGTAAGTCCCACTTTCTTCCTGCACATGAAACAGCGATTCTTTTTTTGTTTTGGTTTTTCAAGAGACTTGCTTTCCTCTTCAGATGGCTGCTGTGCCGTTTCTGATACTGAAGCTGATAAAAATAGGAAGGTGGTAAAATTTAATTATTCAATGAGATTTTGAAATTTGGGTGGTTGTTACCCCTCACCCCACCCCCACTGATCTGTTTATTCAGAGGATAACTGAGTAATTTATTTATTTACTAGCATGGAAAGATGCTCACATTAAGTTACAAAGTAGTTTATATAATATGACCCCCCTTTTGGTGAAATGCATATATGTATGTTAAGTATGCATGTATGTATACACACATGGAGAAAATCTAGACTATACACTGACTTGTTAACAAGTGACTCTAAAAGCACTATATTTTCTAAAATTTCTAATAATTATGTATTTGACCAATAAAAGACATACAAAACACAAATACTACTTGGGTATTCTAAGGGAGTGTGTAAGAAAATGGTCACATGCAAACTTCTAAATACTGTTGAGCTCAGAACTATGTAGACTTCAAAGAGAATAAGGGGAAAAAGCCTGAAACCAAGATTTAGTGGAATACTAAGTATGTTCAAAATTCTCAGAATGTTTCATATAAAACCTTTAAAATATTGAGAATAAGATAAATTGATTAAAATGTTACAATTAAGATAATAAATTGATTTAAGTGTTGAAGCCAAGGCCAGCTGCATCAAAATTCAGGTCTAATTATTGCCCCTAAATCCTAACTAATGTGACCCCTGCCACTCCCTCTCACTAACTACCCTGGCCCTCCCAAATGCTGTTACTAGAGTTAGAATCTATCAGGTGACCTAGCAGACATGGTATCTTGTGCTAAAACAGTCAGTGACTTGCCAGGGATCAAGGATTTAACCTCTCCAATTTTATCACCAACCAGTCCTCCTTCTTCAGTAATCTACTGCTTAACCAATCTATGGGACTATGCCAGGTACCTCTGCTGTGTACAACCAATTCAAAAGGGCTTCCTTTCTCTCATTTCACCATTCAATTGCCCTTTAAAGCCTCCAGGAAACCCTGTCTCAGTTCTCTTGCAACGTTTCATTCTGATTACCCTTAATTCCCTTAAGTACTCTCTACCAAATTCTGGGCACTTCACATGAGCCCCCTCTTCCATCCATGCTTCACACATTGCATCCAAGTCATCTGCCTTACATGAGAATCTAATGATGTGCCCTCCAATGTTTAAAATTCTTTGACGACTCCCCACTAACCCCCAGGATAAATAAAGCCCAGAGGTCCTTCAGGATTTTTCTCATCCTTCTTTTCTAGCCTTGTCTCTCACCATTCCTCAACAATAATCCATGCTTCAGGCATAGTGAAGTATTTGCAGTTTCCCTGAACATACTAAATTCTCTCTTACCTCTGGGTTTTTTGTAAAAGTTGTCCTTTCTATGTGGAACACTTTTCCTATGCCCCCTTGTCCCTCTCCTCCTTACCTGGCTAACTCCAATGTGTCTTTTTTGTTTAAGCTTATATTATCAGCTCTTACTCCATTCCCTCCCCCACAACTTAGACTAGGAAACCCTACTATCCCCGGTAGCACTTTCTGCACTATTATATTATAAATGCCTTTTTTCCCCCCCCGGTACGCGGGCCTCTCACTGTTGTGGCCTCTCCCGTTGCGGAGCACGGGCTCCGGACGCGCAGGCTCCGCGGCATGTGGGATCTTCCCGGACCGGGGCACGAACCTGTGTCCCCTGCATTGGCAGGCGGACTCTCAACCACTGCGCCACCAGGGAAGCCCTGTAAATGCCTATTTGACTTTAACCTGCCCTTAACCTTTCAGGGCAGGAACCTGTCATTTTCATCCTTGTTACCAGTGCCTCCTACTACACAGCAGGCATTCAATAAATATCTGTTGAACTGAATTAGTACTGAGTTATTTACCTATTGTATTTATGTGCTCCATTTCCCCAACTATACTGTAAGCCTGCTGAGAAGAGGGATAGCATCCTATTCCCTGTTTGAATTTCCAGCACCTATCACAGTGAACTACACACAGTAGATGCTCAAACATTTGATGCAATGGATTCTAACCTGCTTATGTCAACACATTATTAACAAAATATGACAAAAGGCAAAACACCACAAACTAACAAATAAATATGCATGAATGAAGAACTCTATAACATGATTATTCCACCTGGACATTCTAAAGCTAGATGGGAGACAGTGCTACCAATATCTACATTTTTTTTTTTGAAACAAAATGTGGATACATAAAGCCTTTTATTTTTAATAAGTAAATACCCCTAGAATGTAAGCTCCATGAGGGCAGGGGCTGAATGTCTCGCTTACTGTTTTATCCCCAGCTCCTAGAACAGTATCAGATAAGGTTGGGCTGTGTGTAAAGAGCTCAAAAATAGTTAACTTGCAATCAGAAAAGAATCTATTCTATTTATTACCTTTGAAATCTATAAGGCATACCTATTCTCCCAAGCAAGTCTGATACTCAAATATACTAATATAAATAATGCTTTACTGGCAGTAACAACACCACTATCCCACAAGATTACATATTTAACAGAACCAATTTAACTACTGAGACACAAACTTTGGTATCTGGAATAGTGAAAATACATTTACCTACTATGGATACAAATGCTACTGCATACCTCAACAGAGACATTTCACAGTATTAACCCTAAAGATCTGTCAAAGCAAACGGTTTCTCTTTAACTGAGGTAACTGCATAACCTTTGAAGTGAAGGATCAGGTGGCACGCTAAAAGCTTATAAACTAGGGTTCAAATTTGAGGCTGACCAATGTCCACTATATCCTCATCAGACTAAGGTAACCTTAGCTTACCTGCAGTTAATGGCTGGTACCTGAATTTAAACATTTACCAAATGAATTCATGGGCAAGATGATAACAGTATTTTGTAAAAGTCTAAGATTCTTAGAAATTACTCCTGTTTCCCCAATTTTCATGTGAGATTTAAGATCAAAGCAAACCATAATTATCAAACTCTAAGTTACGTAAAAGGAAATAATCTTTTAAAACGGCCATACTAAATAAATAAATAAGCAAGCAAGCCATACAGTAGACTAAGGGCCAAAGGGCCATACTCTTATTGAACCTGAAGCCAAAATAAGGACAGTTTCCTCAGAACTAGGCAGTTTTTCATATTCTGAATTGAGAATTGTAAACAGAGAATACCCACTTGTTAATGATAAAGAACAGGTGGCTGCCTGTGTTGCATCCAGTGGTCCTAAAGGGCTATTTGGGGAGGCCTATGCAATGGCATAAAGGCTGAGAGATAAACTGTACAGCACTTGCTAATAATTTTTAATGGTAATCTCAACTAGACAAAGCCTTCTGACCACTACTTTAAAGATACTTCAAAAAGCACCAGGCAGGTAAAACTGGTTTAACTACCCACATGGAGGACCACATTCAAGAGGAACAAGGCCCTATGCTCTGCATCCTGTGGAAGGAAGGAAGGAAGGGAGGGAGGGAAGAAAAGAAAGAAAAGAAAGAAAAAAGTACACAAATATAACAATGAGTACATAAAACTATTTAGCACTACCTGTTTGGGGGCATAGTCAAGACACATGGTGAAAAATAAAACTGAACATAAGATGACATTATTACGTAATCCCCGAACATTACCTTACAGTAGATACAATATCTATGTAATATAGCATATATACCTTACATATATGGATATATGTTATATATATAACATATATCCATATATATAACTTGTCATGACAAGTCTCATTCAAGGATTAGACTAAGCATTCTGAGGGTGGGGACTATTTCTGTTCACCACTGTATACCCAGTGCTTACACAGAGTGGTTGCTCAACAGATACTGAGTGAATAAATGTACACTTTTACAATGACCCATTGGGATAAAATTCATTTCCCTTCTCTGGACTTCACTTTCTTACCTGCAAAATAAGGGGGAGAACAAAATGATCTTTATGTTATTCTTAGCTCAAAAATCCATTACAAGCCTTCCCTGGCGGCGCAGTGGTTAAGAATCCGCCTGCCAATGTAGGGGACATGGGTTCGAGCCGTGGTCCGGCAAGATCCCGTATGCCAAGGAGCAACTAAGCCCCTGCGCCACAACTACTGAGCCTGCGCTCTAGAGCCCATGAGCCACAACTACTGAGCCCATGTGCCACAACTACTGAAGCCCGTGCGCCTAGAGCCCATGCTCCGCGACAAGAGAAGCCACCGCTATGAGAAGCCTGCGCACTGCAACAAAGAGTAGCCCCTGCTCACAGCAACTAGAGGAAGCCCTCGCGCAGCAACGAAGACCAACACAGCAAAAAAAAATCCATTACAAAATGAAAATTTTTTTTAATATTCAAGAGAAAAATTAGCCTGCATAGTGGGCTAACGGTCCAAAAAAAATAGGGTCCAAAAAAAAATAATGAGAATCATATATTTAATTTTATATTTTCTAGCAGGTATGTTAAAAAGTAGAAACAGATAAAACTAATTTATGTTATCATTTAAATAAAAAATCAATATGAAAAGTATTAACAGAATATTTCACTTTGTCTTTTTTGCTACTAAGTCTTCAAAAGCACTGTATCTGTTACAACTAGAGTGTAACTGGCAAATAAATATGCACTAAATATCTAACTTCAGACTAGCCACATTTCAAGTGATCACATGAGGCTAGTGGCCACCATCCTGAAGACAGCAGCTCTGTAAATGAGATCAGTTTCTAATAGCAGCTATCTGGAGGCAAAACACTGTTAAATGAATCCTTAAAATACAACTTTGTGTCATCTTATAACAAACAAAAAGAAGCAACCAACCTTCAAAATGGCTCTCTTCCCTTATCATGGATTAGAACCCAATACCGTAGAGATTTTCCATGACCTGATTCTAGACAATCTTTCCAACTTTAGTTCCAACACATACTTGTCTGAACTGGCCACTCTAGCAACTGTTGTTCTATCTCCCAAATGTCGTGTTTTCCTACCAGTATGCTTTTGCTTTTACAAACTCTTCTCCAGCAAAAAAGCCCTCTTCATGGTGCCTATCTTTCACATAAATGGAGTCACACAATACGCTGGCCTTTTGTACCTGGCTTCTTTTATTTAGTATATTTTCAAAGTTCATCCACGCTGCAGCACGTATCAGAGTGTCATTCCTTTTTACGGCCGAATACTATTCCAGTGTATGAATATACCACTCCTTGTTTATCCAATCATCTGTTGACAGCCATATGGGTTCTTTCCATATTTTGTTAATTATGAATAATGCTGCTATGAATATTCTTATATAAGTTTTTGTGTGAACACATTTTTTCAATCTCTTGGGAATTAGGAATGGAATTTCTTGGTCATTTAGTTAATTCTATTTAACTTTGAGTTAACTTTTTTAACTGTCAAACTGTTTCCCAAAGTGGCTGCACCATTTTACATTCCCAACAATAATGAATGAGGGTTCCAATCTCTCCACATCCTTAACACTTTGGCCATTTTTAGATCTTCTTTGGAGAAATGCCTATTCAAACCCTGTGCCCTTTTAAAAATTGGGTTCTCTTTATTGTAGAATTATACTTCTTTATATGTTCTAATCAGATATACAATTTGCAAATTTTTCCCCTTTCTGTGTTGTCTTTTCACTCTTGATAGTCCTTTGAAGCAAAAAGGTTTTTAATTTTGATGTAGTTCAATGTGTCTATTTTTTCTTTGCTGAGCTGTAGGTGTCATGTCAAAAGAAACCTAATCCAGGGTCATGAAGATTTATGCCTGTTTTCTCTTACATGTTTTATAGTTTTAGCTCTTACATATTGGTCTTTGATGTATTTTGTGTAAATGTTTGTGTACCGAGTGAGGTAGGGATCCAACTTTATTTGTTTAAATGGCCCAGCATCATATGTTTTTTCCCTATGGAATGATCTTGGCACCACCTTGTTGGAAAATCAATTGCCTGTAAATGTGAGAATGCTATTTCTGGACTCTCAATTCTATTACATTGATCTATATGACTATCCTCATACTAGTACCATGTAGTCTTGATTATTGTAGCCTGTATTAAGTTTTTAAATTGGGAATTGTTAGTCCTCCAACTTTGTCCAGATTGTATTGGCTATTATCACCCACTCTTTAAAAATCAATCTCTGATTTTTAATCCATACAAATTCCTGATTTTTAGTTGAAAGGGACTATTCCTCTCTGATTGCTCTGAACCACTGATCTGACAATTCAACTTGGTATGAAGAAAGGAACCGTCAGAGCTGAAAAGACTATGAGAATTCTAATTTACTCTGCCACTCAGTGCAGAGATCCCCTCTACTTTGTTCCTGACAGTAAGTCAGCTCTCTGAAAACACTTCTGTGACAGAGAGCTCACCACCTTAGTCATGATTACATTCTACTGCTGGAAAGCTTCAATATTCTCTTATGCTAAGCCTCCCCAAACACTGGTATTATACAGAATAAGAATATCCTTTGTAGTTATTAACAAAACACATTTCATCTTATTTCACTGACTTCTAATAACTTCTAAGGTGGACATGGTTATTATTCTCCTTCAAAAGTAATTAAAATAAGGTTCAGAGAAGAGGAGGTGTCAAGATATGAAAACAGAACTTCTGAATCCAAATTCCATATTCTTTTTACTCTGCTCCAATACCTGAGGGACTGAGAGGTTAACTGAAGTTAAGCATATTGTTCTAATAGAAATGAAGTATGATAGTTTAGAGTGCACAAAGACACTTAAAAGTTTTCATTTTTAAAAAGCTAAGCTGGGACTTCCCTTGTGGTCCAGTGGTTAAGAATCCGCCTGCCAATGTAGGGGACATGGGTTCGAGCCCTGGTCTGGGAAGATCCCACATGCCGAGGAGCAACTAAGCCCATGCTCCACAACTACTAAGCCCACGCTTTACAGCCCGCAAGCCACAACTACTGAGCCCACACACCACAACTACCGAAGCCTGTGTGCTCTAGGGCCTGCATGCCGCAACTACTAAAGCCTGCACACCTAGAGCCCGTGCTCCGCAACAAGAGAAGCCACCGATATGAGAAGCCCGCGCACTACAACGAAGAGTGGCCCCCACTTACGGCAACTAGAGAGAAAGCCCATGTGCAGCAACAAAGACCTAATGCGTCCAAAAAAAAAAACTTGAAAAAAAATTTTTTTAATACAAAGCTAAGCTTTCATAAACTGGAAATCTGTCATTCCTAACTGATACTGTGTAAGTGAGGTACTGTTGTTTATTAAGTTAAAAGGCATAATTAAATGAGAAAGATGCAGTAATATGGTAAATTCTCAGGTAAACATGAAAAAAATTCTTCAGAGCTTCTCCGTTAAACAGGAGAAAAATTATTCAGAGCCGTGAGGACAAAATGGAAGCAGTACCAACCACCTGGTGGCAACTTACCTAATTATAAGCAGAATACCTACAGAGAAAAAAAGCTGTTTCAAGGACACTATTCTGAAAACTCCAACGACAATGTTAGGAAATTCTGGCTTAGGCACACAGATGCTACTCTTGTACCCTCTTCTACCTGGGATGATCTTCCTATCTAAAAAAATTTCCCTTGAGGAATACAAGTGGAATAATAAGGAAGAGAAGAGATACCTGGGTAGGTCACCAAACCAGTTGATCCTACCCTGGGAACTGAGGGAGGGCTGGATATGGCAACAGAAACACACACAAGAACATCCTAGTCCAGGAAGCACCACAACTGTCTAGTGGAAAGAATAATGGCCTAGAGTCAGGTGCCTAGGTTCCAGTTACAGCTCAAATGACCACAGGACTTGAGTCAAAGACTTCTCTTTTCGTCCATCTATTAAGTAGATGGAAAAAATATTCTCTGCATTTGTTCCTATCAAATAGGGAAGTCACAAGTACATTATGTGTTATGAGTGTATGTGTATATATATACACATATTCGTGTGCATGTTTATAATAAAAGACATTTTTAATTCAACAGTATATTTTTTAAAAACTAGGCTGTTAAGAGATTTTACCCATTGAAAACGAATCCTCTCAAACTCAGATGAAACTTACATCTGATTGTTCAAAGATTCTGCTATGCTGAAATTATGAATGCTAAGTTTTTAAAAGGTACTTAAAAGTTAATACTGGTTTAACTTAAAAGTCACTGAAATTACAGTGAAAAAAGGAGGCTATACAATTTAAAACCCCTCTACAATTTCTCCTAATATGGCATCAAGACCACTGTTTGCATTAATGTATCTATGGCTACGTGGAGAAAACTATATTGTTCTCCATACACCATAAATGTCACTTCATATTACATTAGTTCACACAATCTTCATTTTTTGTCAAACTTGCAAAACAACTGTTATTTTATTCTTTTTCTTAAAAAAAAATAAATTTATTTATTTATTTTGTTTTTGGCTGCGTTGGGTCTTCGTTGCTGTGTGTGGGCTTTCTCTAGTTGTGGTGAGCAGGGGCTACCTCTTTGTTGTGGTGCGTGGGCTTCTCATTGCAGTGGCTTCTCTTGAGGAGCACGGGCTCTAGGGTGTGCAGGCTTCTGTAGTTGCAGTACATGGGCTCAGTAGTTGTGGCTCACGGGCTCTAGAGTGCAGGCTCGGTAGTTGTGGTACACGGGCTTAGCTGCTCTGCCGCATGTGGGATCTTCCTGGACCAGGGACTGAACCTGTGTCCCCTGTCTTGGCAGCCAGATTCTTAACCACTGCACCACCAGGGAAATCCCTGCTATTTTATTCTTAAGCAGCATATATTTTCCCACTACCAACATTCTAAAATTTGTTCGATTGTAAGACATAAATAACACCTTCATGGTTGGCAGCCTATTCTCATTCTTCCTCACTTAGCTCTCTCTCAAAATTGCTAAGCAACCTTTGCTTCTTGAAAACTCTCTGTTGACATCTGTGGCCTAAAACTAACCAGGATCTAGATGACTTCTTCCTCTCCCCTTTGCTGACTCATTATCCTACTTGCTCTTCTTGATTTTGCCTCTCATTTTCAACCTATGCCAAGGACTTCCAAATCTCAGACATAATACTGATCATACATTTAAATACCTATTAACTATCTACAACCTCCAATTGAGATTTTAAGTTTTGAAATTTGACCACTTCCAATTTACTCTATCTAAAATCTTGTCTAACCATTACTTCTTTCAACCTCCCTGTCGCAAACAACCACACCATTGCCATTTCAACTGTCATACAACCGAAAGCTTTAATACCACCCCTGTCTTATTTCCCACGTCTAATGGATAACTAGATTTGGGGAATTTTTCTATTTCTGTTTTTAAAATATTCCTTATCTCTGCCCAACCTTAAACTTTCCTATTTAACTAAAAAATAAAAATTATTCACCTAATACTTATGTTATACTGGAATACTTATGTTGGTCAGACAGTATATTTTTCTACGGCAAAATCTACAAAGAGGCAAATTATGCCAATCATTTGTTGGGCATGAAATCAGAGGAAGGGGAATTAGCTAGCTTAACTGAATTTAAACTTCAGCAAACTTCAGCTAGGATTGCCAGATATATCTGTCACCACCCTGTGAACACCATGTACAATGGAAAGGTTTCACTGGGCATGGCATCTTCTCCCTTTAAATCATGCCATAGGTAAAATGACACACAGCTCATCTTTGGACTTGTCTTTCCAGAGTATCCTTCTCAATTTACACATTGTTTCCACACAGTAATAGAATATAACTAAGCACAGATTTTTAACAGCATCCTAAATGCCTCCTCCACCATCTCTGCCCACTAAGAAAGCCTTCAAACACATTTTCAAGTCTTCCTAGATCCACTTCACTTTAATCCACATAATGTGGATATAAAGAGCATGGGCAAGAACAAGAGACACCATGCTATAAATAAGAGTAACTGAATGTGACTGTTGTGCTGGAAGTCACACACGGGGAAAGAGGGGGTCACTGCCAGTCAAAATAATCAGTCACTTAGATAACCTGAGTCAAAAGCAAGAGATTCCTCTCAAACCAGCAGCCCCAGTTTGCTGGGAGAGGAAATAGTATTTAGGTTAAATTGGGCAAAACAGTAAAAGAGAACAGTATAATACCACCACTTATTCATTTAATTATATTTCTTAAACAAAACAGATTTTTAATTTTCTATGTTTATGCTGATGACCTAATTATATATAAGTGGGAAATGGCTCCCAACATTGCAGTCAATTAAATACTTGAGGATATAAAATATTCTGCTCATAAAGAAAACAAATGTAAAAATACGTTATCTTAGGCAGGTAATTTAAAAAACATACGCATCTAAGATAGTGCCTGGCTTGTAATATTCAAATGTTAAATAAATGACAAAATATACGCTAGTTCATGTGCAAACCTTGCAGGTCTTCTGTTTCAGGTATTGCTTTATCCACAGATGTACTGTCCACTTGGGAAGATGCTACAGATTCTGATAAAAGTGACTGATTTGATACAGGGCTAGAAAAGCAAAAATATTTAGATTTTAAAAGATGATCTCTATGCATGAAGAGTAACTAAAGTGATTAATAAGTAAGAGTTCACATATGTAAGTAGATCATTAAGACAAGAATTAATCAGAGATACTTTCTTTTATAACTTAAACATAACTACAGAGCTTTGAAACTTGAGACCAATTTAGACCAGAAGTTTATTGCTTTGAAAATAAAGCAACAGTATATGTCCACTGTGTATGAATTCACTAAATGAAAACTAGTATGATAAAGACATAATTCAGGAACCCTAATACAAAGTTCTATATGATACACTTGCATAGCAGAACTGAACATCTCCCATCATAAACTGGAAAAAGGAACTTCAGAGTAGAAACTTAATATCTGTTTCCTAACAGTAGAGTAAGAATAAAACAAACATTTCTGTGTTTTCAGGCTTCTAAATGATGTGACTTCAAAGTTAAAAAGAAAAAATACACTACAGTACAAATAGGTATCAGTACCGCATCATGCTATTAAACGAAGGGAACCTGTGACAAGACTGTACTTTTTAATACAAAGCACTAGTACTTGCATAATAAGCCTATGACTAGAAGAACTGAACATGCTTCAGAAGGACTTCAAGGGTTGGTCAGGATATATTATGAAGAGAAATAAAGAAAAACCTGTCTGAAAGGAAATCTGAGACTTAAAAAGACAACTCCCTACTCCCACCCCAATTTAAAACCAATAAAAAGATTTTTCTGACTAGTCACTAATAATAATAATTTTATGCCAGTTAATCCTAAGCTGACTACACAGTTTTCCTTCTGAACAGAACTGATCATATGGAATATATGCTTTACTTTTCAATAGCTTTCCAATCACACTTCAGAGGTTACATCTTACCTTGGCTGCATAGATGAAGATGTAGAGTCTAACGCCGACTGAGTTTCTGGGACACTGCCATCTGTGCACTGAACTGGTAAAGACTCAGACAGACTACTGACAGAAGGTGCTGTAACAGGACCACATCTCAGGTTAGTGACTCTGTACCCTGGGCAGGCCAACACCTCATCTACAAAAATCAAGATCAGTTTTCCACGAAATATAGTATATGGATTTTGTTTTACTATATAATAAGCCGGTTCATTACTTTAGTTAAAATTTTTTCAATAGTTTGCCTATGAAAAGAATGCTGATTTTAACCAAGGAAACCATATACAAAATGTATATATCCAAAATTAAACTACGATTTCTTAGGACTGATTATTACCCAAACCCTTTAATTCACAAATGTCTTCCAAGTACTAGCGCACAAATATTTCAAATAAAAAAGAATTTTTCAGTAAGGCAAACATAAGTTCAAAATTAAAATCTGTGCTCAGGTTATATTATTCTACCTGTTCTTTATAAGGCAGAAATGTAGATGATGACTTAAAAAACAATAATTTATATTCATTTGATCTTAGCCTTAAGTAAAGAAGTTTTGATTAAATGATTCTAGCTTCTGGCTTCAACACGAAGCAATGATGAGAAAGACTCTACACACAATTTTAAATGAACTAAGTAACAGCCTGCACTTCATTCACCACGAAAACCTATACATTTAGGCATTAAGCTACATGAGAACTATCCTAGATGAGTACCATTAACACTTTACTTTTGCAAAGCTTATACTCAAAATCCTCATGATCCTTCTTACACAACTACTGAAACAAAAGCCACTTCATTTCCAGGAAAATCCTTTGACATAAAAATGCATAAAGAACTCAAATCAACTGGGGATGAACATCCCTTTCTCTGAGTCAAACTGTTACATCTCTCCTTCCTAATGGAGAAAGGCTTTTTCTACAGTCAGCTGTGGCTATATATAACTCACTCTTTCCTTCTACAACTGTCTTGGCTTCAAAAGTCATCCTAGATAAAAGAAGCAAGGTCCTCGTACAGCCCTCACTCCCTTACACCTTATTTTCCAAGACAGCTATATATACTTGAATGAAGTGTGCCTCTATTTTAATAAGATAATAGAATTCTCTAACACAGCAAGTAAGAAGTAGTTCTTTTCAATGGGTAAAGATACTCCTATTCCTGTTTCCCTACCACTGATAATCACGTTATGTAATGAGACATTTTCCTGATGTAAGTGTAGTAAAAGAAGTAAAATGTGAAAGTAGAAAAAGGTACTGGGTACCCTGTGCTATTCAGGTATATCTCAATTATGAATAGTGCTGTGTTTTACTTACCAGGTAAGAATTACTTACCAGGTGGGCTTATTCTACCATTACTACTATTCTGTCTTTGAAGATGTTCTTTATAACATACTGAACACATGCCATTTGTACGAGGGTTTCCATAAAATCCGCAGCCAGTGGAACAAAGCATAGGCACTTGGCTGTGATTAGTTTCTTGAGCCATGTTCCTCTGTTGCACACCTGAAATTTACACAGAATTAGCAAAGAACTCAGACACACACTACAATCATACATTATCCAAATTTGCTTTATATAATGAAGGAAAATGCACTTATACTCTGCCCTAAAGCACTCTGTGCAGCTGCCTCAACACATAGGCTGAGGTAGAGACAGAAAAAAATAAAGATCAAAAGGATACAAACTGAACTTTTATCTCCGATCCACTGTATACAAGTCGGTCTGTACTGGTTCAAAAAATGTTATGAACTAGAGAAGGGAATCTGTACTAAAGACTCCGCACCATCAGAATGTTAAGGAAAATCCTTTAAGTCTAGGTTCAGCTTGGACTCCTAGTAATGAGAAATACAGTTCGCTATGTGTTATATTATTAACTTTTAAGCATTTAAACTTTTGCTGAGAGTTCATGTTTTAACTTGCATAATGTTTTCTGTTTAAAAAGCATTGAACAGAATATCAATGCTGGTGAAGATGTGGAGAAATTGGCAGAACACTGGAAAAATGAGAAGTTGTGTCAATCTTTTTGGAAAGCTATGTGGCAACTCACCTTAAGAGCCTTGTAAAAAGATTGCCCTTTTGAACCAATTCTCGTTCAATAGAATAACTAGGGTATAATCAGGAGAAAATTATATATACATACATATGTATATATATATACATACACACACACACAAGGGATGTGTTTTACAGTATATTTATAATGCTGAGAAACTTAAAATAACTTAAATATCTAATATTAGGAGAATGGATTTTTTTCAAAAGTTAAGCAGTCATTAAAAATATTTTAGAATTCTTTTTGAAGGAGGAAATTGCTGATAATGAATGAAAAAGCACAATATGAAATGTATATACAATATGTTGCCAATTAGGACCAAAAAATGCATCTATTAACCATCGATAAGGATAAGAAAGAATATATCCAAGGATGGCAAAGCTAACTGTCATTTTTTTTTTTTCTGATTTGTACCTTCGCTGTACTTTTAAAATCCTCTTAAATGAAGATACTACTTATGTAATTGGGAACAAAATATTTATTTATTTTTAGAGTTATTTAAAATATAAAAACTAACAGGCAGAGGAACTGTTTGGGAACCACACAGGCAATAATCAATTACAGCAGATGGAAGAACCCCATGTGCCATTTCTCCCATACAGCAAGTGGTTCTTTGGCATAAATAACATGAGAAGGTAATAAGAGGTTCTATCTCACTTTATTAAAAAACAAAACAAAACAAAAGCCTCACAAATGAAATGAAGTTTCCTCCAAAATGCGCGTATGTGTATTTACAGATGAGTGTATGTTCAAAGATCATACAGGACAAGACTAAGCGAAGGACACTGTTCTGCCACTGAAGTTTCCCTGAATTGATAAACATTCACTGTTTACCATTAACAGATTTTTTTTCTTCACCTAAATTATTTGAAAAGACAGTTGTAGAATGGGGGGAGGGTATTTAATGCAAATTTCAGAACCAAGAGCAATAATGCATTTGACTCTACAAAACAAAGCAGGTTTAGCATTTGCCTTTAAAAAGAAAAACCTAAAACTGTTTAGAATCTTTAGACCTTTAGGCCTAGGAATATAAATAAAAGATCTTTAGGCCTAGGAATGTAATTTGGGATTCTGACAAACATCTTTTTTACTTCATGATGGCAAGTCATTTCAGAATCTAATCTTGGCTGCTCTGCTTTATACATTATGCTACTTTTAAAAACCCTCCCTTTCCTGTAGTTCTGTAAATACATATACAGTGTATCAAACTAAAAAAAATCCATTAACAATGTTAGGATAGAAAAGAAAATGTCAAACATTTTGTTGATTTTTGGGGCCTATATTCATGAGGAATAGTGTGGTTGTCTGGTTTGGAATCAGGGTAATTGCTCAAAGTCATGGATGTAGCTGAGATTCAGTAGAAGTCCAAGCTCTAAATCAGTGGTTCTCAATGTTTGCTCCTTGGACCCCTGGGGAGGTCAAAACTGTTTTCATACTAATGCTAACTAGTTTGCCTTTTCCACCATGTTGACATGTGCATTTGCGGTACAAAAGCAATGGTGGCTAAAAACCTGGAGCTTCATCAAGGAGCCAAACCATAACAGTGGCAGTGAAGTATACTACCTTCTATTCTTCATCACCACACTGTGACAATAAAATTATTAATTTTATTAAATCTTGAGCCTGAACACACGTCTTGCTAATATTTTTTGTGACAAACTGGGAAGTACACATAAAGCATTCCTGCTGCATATAGGAAGTATGATGACTGAAGAAAAAGCACTTGTGCAATTGTCTGAGTTACAACCTAACCGAGTCACCTTTTTCACAGAACAAGTTTTTTATTTCAAAGAACGAATGACAAACTCTGGTTATTCAGACTTGAGTATGTGGCAGATATTTTCTCAAAAATGAATGAAGTAATAAGCCTGTCACTTCAAGAAAAATAACTAATACTATTTATTGCCGAGGACAACATTCAAACGAAAAAAAGCTTGACAAGTTTCTCCAATTTTTAGAGAGTCTTTGATAAGGTCAGTGGTTATATTAATGACATGTGAGTAGTTGGTACTACTATTGACATTTGGAAGGTCTGCATAAGTCAGTAAACCAATATTTCCTAAGTGACCAATGTATGACAGTACAAAATTATTCATGAACAAAAGATTTATTCAAAGTGAAAGAACACTGGATTTTAGAGTAACAGACAAAAGGTTTTTATATAGTATGAGATCCTACATTGCAACTATCCCTTTAAGAAACTACAAATTGTTACATTTTGGTGTAACATCGAAGAAGAGAAACCTCTATTATCTGAAAAGGTTATTAAAATACTCCTTCCTTTTCCAACTACATATCTGTATGACACCAGCTTTTCTTTTTAACATTGTAACAGAATGAATGCAGAGGCAACTATGAGAATCCTGCTGTTTGCTATTAAGCCAGACCTTAAAGAGATTTGCAAAAATGTGTAACAATGCCACATTTCTCACCAAACCATTTGGGCAGGGGGGAGGGAGAAATGGTTATTTTTCATAAAATATTTTTAAATAAATTAATAAATATTTTGTGATTTTTCTCACTTTAATTTGTAGCATGATAAAATTTTCGCTAGATATGACAAACATAAACAAAAGCTCTTCAACGTGCTCAATAATTTTAGAGAATACAAAGGTTCTGAAACCAAAAATTTTGAGAATCTACTCTGTAAACCATCAATGCAGGCAGAATCACCTCAAGAAGGCAAGCACTGATTCTCTGGGGAATGGGAGTACAAAAAAAAACACCCCTTACTATTTATGTATAAAACATAGCTATACATATAATACATAAATAGATAACTATTATATATATGTGGAATTAAAATTTTATGGAGGTAGGAAGCCAATTAGGAAAAAACTGTTTTAAAAGGCTCCTGGGGATGGGGGGGAGGGCAATAAAGGAAAAAAGATTGAGAAACACTTTTGTTTTTTGGCTGCGCCGTGTAGCTTGTGGGATCTTAGTTCCCTTACCAGGGATGGAACCCGAGCAGTAAAAGCACCGAGTCCTAACCACTGGACTGCCAGGGAATTCTCGAGAAACACTGTTCTAAATCACCAACTATTCTATGCTACCTATTAATGACATTAAAATGATATGTTATAAGAATTAAAGAACCTTCCCCACCGGTACTGATAAATCTTTCAGTATATACTGGCAATGTACAAGCATCCGGAGAAGATAAATATCTTATTTCTATAAAAACTCAAGTAAATATTCACAGATTAAAAGTACAATATGACCACCAAGTTTTTTATATCACAATCCCTGCTTCTGAATAGTAAGACTAAAATTTAAAACATGTAACACTAGCAATTTCCCCAAGCCAAACTGCCCTGCAGTTGCAAACTAGCAATTATTTTCATAAGTCAAGAGCTTTCTTATAAAAAGCTATTATCCTGGAAGATAAAAAGCACAAAAGATTTCACAGCTTACTTAAAAAGAAAAGAAAAAAAGAGAGAGAAAGAGAAAAAGGAAAAGAATCAGTGTTAGTTATTCATTTTTAGGCCACAAAATGTACCTTTCCATGAAGATTCAGGAAAAGACCAAAAGCCATAAAAGGGTATCTTAGTTTATCTTTATGTGTAGTGGCAAAGATGGGGTAGCTATGGAGAAACTGGAAATCTCGCATCCCCTTGCTACTGTACCTTTCTGGTAGGTAAACAATTTGGAGGACCCATTAGCTTGGCATTCAGGAAAGAAAAAGAGGAAAGAGCATGAGAAGGCAGAACAATTCCTTAATTGCTCTATGTATTGTGGGATTAGAAAACCACAAATCCAAGGAGGTAAAGAATGAGATTACCAGACATACAGAGAAAAATGGATTAGCATGGTGTAATTAAAAAAAAATTTACAAATTAAAGAGAATTCAGAAAATGTGATTTCTGACTCTTAACATTCATAATTAAACCTACAACTGACTGTCCTCCCTACCCCACTCGGATAGTACTTAGTTATTCAGAGCTTACTATGGGCCAAAAACTGTCTTTATTGTTTTATTTATATTATCTCATTTAATTCTCTCCAGAACCCTATGATGTTGGTATTACTGATATCCCCATTCTTAAATGAGGAAACTGATATTCAAAGAGACTGAATAACTTGCCCAAGGTCACATATCTAGTAAGCAATTGGGTCAATGTCCTTTTTTTTTTTTGGATCTAAAAAAACAAAGAGAATGACTTTCAAAGTCCATCCTGTCCCTGCCAAACATAAATTCATGAGCATTTATGAATTCTTACTCTTTTCATTTAAAGATAATTTAAACTTTCATTCATTTATTCAACCTTAAGATATTATGCAGCTTTAATTAGCTTAACCAAGTTCTTGAGAAAATTTGTTTTTCCTTTAAGTCTTTTAACCTAAAAATTCTCATTAGCATAAAAATTCAAGATCAAATATTAAGATTGCAAAGAAAATTCATTACCAATTATTCAAATTCTGACAAAAGGACAGCAATGAATGAATGCAACACAGACTCAATTATAACTGCAAATACATGTCAATTAAACTTATTTCCCTCTGCTTCATCCCATAGATTTTTTTTTTTCCGTAGAATTTTAAGTCACCAAGTTCCAATAATTTTCATTCTGAAATATCTCATGCTCTTTTCTTCTTTGCATCCCAATTCTGACTTTATCACTTCACATCTGGGTTATTTTAACAGTTTTTTTCTTCTGTTTTACTGCCTCTCCTCACAATCCACTTATTTAAATTCTCCTAAAACACTCAGTTCTCATCGTATTACTTCTGTTCTAGTTACTAAATAATTTCCCCAGAAAGGAGTACTAGACCTGGCATTCATGCTCTACATAATTTACCTTAACCAGCCCAATCTCCCTGGAAAGTAAGCTGAGTGAAAAGTGAACAGGCTTGGGGGTCAGATCCCAGTTTTGTCGTTTTAATTACCTATAAGAGCTTGGACGTGTTACTAAACTTCCTTAAGTTCAACTCCTTAAAAGTGTGCTCAGGTGCTTGCTTCAGCAGCACATATACTAAAATTGGAACGATACAGAGAAGATCAGCATGGCCCCTACACAAGGATGATACACAAATTTGTGAAGCGTTCCATGTTTTTTCAGCCATAAAAAGAAACGAAATTGAGTTATTTGTAGTGACGTGGATGGACCTAGAGACTGTCATACAGAGTGAAGTCAGAAAGAGAAAAACAAATACCATACGCTAACACATATGTATGGAATCCAAAAAAGAAAAAAAAAGGTTCTGAAGAACCCAGGGGCAGGACAGGAATAAAGATGCAGACGTAGAAAATGGACTTGAGCACACGGGGAGGGGGAAGGGTAAGCTGGGACGAAGTGAGAGAGTGGCATTGACATATATACACTACCAATTGTAAAACAGATAGCTAGTGGGAAGCAACAGCATAGCAGAGGGAGGTAAACCAGCTTGGTGCTTTGTGACCACCTAGAGGGATGGGATAGGGAGGGTGGGAGGGAGATGCAAGAGGGAGAGGATATGGGGATATATGTATACGTATAGTTAATTCACTTTGTTATACAGCAGAAACTAACACACCATTGTAAAGCAATTATACTCCAATAAAGATGTAAAAAAAAAAAAGGTGTGCTCAGAACTTCCCTGGTGGCACAGTGGTTAAGAATCCGCCTGCCAGTGCACGGGACACGGGTTCGAACCCTGGTCCTGGAGGATCCCACATGCCCTGGAGCAACTAAACACACGTGCCACAACTACTGAGCCTGTGCTCTAGAGCCCACGAGCCACAACTACTGAAGCCTGGGCGCCTAGAGCCCGTGCTCTGCAACAAGAGAAGCCACCGCAATGAGAAGCCGGTGCACCACAACGAAGAGTAGCCCCCACTAGCTGCAACTAGAGAAAGCTGTACACAGCAACAAAGGCCCAATACAGCCAAAACTAAATTAATTAATTATTTTTAAAAGTGTGCTCATATTTATTTAAGACAGTGTATACAGAAAGCTTCCATATAGTGCCTGGCACCTAGCAGAAACTCAGTAACTGCTCTAACTCTGCTCTGCCTAAAAGCAGAGGGTCCTTTTGCGCCTATCTGTTTGAAACAAATCATCCTCGTTGCTGGAAACAAGCTTCCAGCTCATACTGCTCTTTCCTTCGTAAATGTTGTCCGTTTCTTCACTCTGCCTATAACAATCTTATTAAGGAATCAGCTTAAATTCTACTTCTTCTGGGTTCATTTCTGTCCACCTCGATCCTCCTCTGCTCTGTATTCCTACAGAAGCTGTCTGTACACCACCCTTTTGGGGCACTTAAGCTTACCATTACTCAAGTGCTTTACAGGTATACAAATCATTTCCCAGTTAAACAGTTTCTTCTTCAAATCCCCTTTATGCCTATATGAATATTACAAAATATTTTGTTGAATAAACACATTTCATTATTGTTAGAAGTATTCACATCAGGCGAAAAATGGTCATTTTCCATTGAAAAGGGGCGACAACAGATTGATGAAAAATGTTTCAATCACAGTACTCATAATTTATATACTGAAACAGTCATTCAGCAAGAATGATCAGTAACCCAAGCCAGTTACAAAAGGCATATATAATTTTTCATTTCATTGTTCTTCTCCCTGCTCCTGAAATAAATAGGGAGGATATATAATTTATAATGATGACTTAAATACAGAAGTTGTTAACTGGCAAACAAGTTAAATCTGACCCACAGGCATGTCTGGTAAGCCAGCACATATTAACTTTTAAAAATTATTGTTAGCATTCAGAAATTGGGGAATGTCAAATAAAAATCCCAGGTTTCCAGCTTCTCTTGAAAAACAGCAAGACCTGACAATAGTGGACTGATGTTCCCAAAATTAAAACCAATCAGCTAGGACCCTTAGATAGAGCTCTTAGATAGAGCTTATACTCTCCAATTCAAGGCTACCTTCACTTTCAGTTACCTAATCTTAACCTATGATGATACCTATCATATGGGCAACATACATATGTTCTGGAGGTCAAGAACCTTTGCAGAGATTACAAAATATCTAGGAAAGTTCATAAAGCAAATAGATCAGAAAGTATGACTCAATATAGAACAGTTGAGACGAATGCTACTCACTCTGATAAAAGTATAGGGACTTTGGATTAGGGTTCCTACTGCACTGAGGATGCTTTGTAGTTCTCTCTCTGTATAGCAGTTCCCAGTTCCCTATGTCAGGTTGTCTTTCCTGCTGTTTCTTGGGCTGAAAGACAAAAAGGCATGAGTCCAGCTAACATGAGAATAACATCTTTGAGGATACTATATATTCCTTCCCAGCAAATAATTCATCAATTTCAACATACTAGGTTATGTAAGGATAAGAGACTCCAAAGCTAATTCTAATATATACAAACCTCCCAGTTATTGATATAAGGAAAGTTTTCATTGACTGGCACGATAAATCTCACAAAAAGAAGCCACTGTAAGTGTCTCCAGTTGAAGAAGACAGGTTTCAGAAAAACTCTGATTGGCATTCCCATCATCTGACTCTAATTTGTCACATTCTGCCCAAAAATGTGTATATTAGTTGTTGGCAAACCTTTTGGTAAATGACCAGACAGTAAATATTTTAGGCTTCAGGACCATACAGTCTCTGTTACAACTACTCAATTCGGCTGTTGTCGTGTAAAAGCAGCCACTGACAATATGTAAACAAATGAGCTATACTTATGGCCACCAAAATTTGAATTTCACAGAATTTTCACATCATAAAATGTCCCTCTTTTGATTTTTCCTCCCACCACTTAAAAATGCAAAAACCATTCTTGGCTCATGTGCTGAACAAAAACAGGTGATGAACCAAAATTCCGCCAACCTCTGGATTAAATAAGCAAATGACTTTAATGCGGTCATCACTGAAGATGATGTGGGGAGGCTAGGTAGACATGGGACTCAAGCACAGGTAATATTATTAACTGTGGGAGTCTCTAATCCAAGTAATGTAAATTTAAAGTATTATTTGCTCTTGCTAAGCCTCATCTCTTATTTAAGTATATGTTCATCACCCAATAAGGGGAAAGAACTATGAAAGGCAATATTTCATCCAAATCTGTATCACCAGGTATAGTTTATACAGAAAGCTGTAGCTATGATGTGAAAAATGACAGTAATGTAATTGGTACAAACTGTCCTCTATTTTAGCACACAGTTTTCTATTCACCAAGGCTAAATAAAATCCGTGGTATCTTAATAATTATAAAATCATTCAATAACTGGACTGGGAAGACATCCATATTCCTGAAACTGATAGTTTCTGTCTGCCTGGTATGTTTCCTTCCTCTTTCAGATTAACAGAACCTCTTGTTCCTGTGGGAAGACCATTTCATTTGCTTTGGGGTAGGCTTAAGCCCTCCTCCTCAGGGCCAGACCTGTCTCAGTGATGGGCATGTGATCCAAGCCTGGGCATTATGACTCAATCTGAGCCAATCATTCATTCCTCCTGGATTTTACTGGTGCTACTGGGAAAGAGGCAGACTTTGCTCTGAGATTACATTGAAGACAATACAATGTAAACCCGGTGCTGCTGGTGGCCCGTCTCTGCCACAATGGAGAAAGAGGCCGCATAATTAATTAAAATAAGGTAAGCAAAGCCAAAATGGGTAGGAAGGAGACAGCCAAGACAAAGGCTTACTGAGGACAGCTCCACCCCTCAGTCTTCCCAATAATGTGAACAAATTCTCATTTTGCTTTAGTTTGCTTTGGGCTTCTGTCACTTGCAATTCAAAGTCCTTACAAATGTTATAATCAAGTTGCTCTACTAAAACTTTCAAACAGAACAGAATAATCAATGCATATCAAAATGAAAGATACTCCCATTAGTTCAACTGAGATGTCCTATAGTAAAGAAACCTACAAAAGTAACCAACAACTCCCATTCTTTTTTTCTTTAAACATATACAAGTCCCAAGTGTAAAGCTTAAATTTTCACAAATTGAACACAACTGGGTAACTAAGCACCCCAATCAAGAAACAGATTATCGGGCTTCCCTAGTGGCACAGTGGTTGAGAGTCCGCCTGCCAATGCAGGCGACACGGGTTCGTGCCCCGGGTCTGGGAAGATCCCACATGCTGCGGAGCAGCTAGGCCCGTGAGCCATGGCCGCTGAGCCTGCGCGTCCGGAGCCTGTGCTCCGCAACAGGAGAGGCCACAACAGTGAGAGGCCCGCGTACCGCAATAAAAAAAAAAAAAAAAAAAAGAAACAGATTATCATCAGTACCCCTCAAAAGCTTCCTCATGCTCTTTTCCAAATATTATCCTTTCCCCAAGGATAACCATTATGCTGACTTCTAATACTCTAGATTAGCTTTTCCTATTCTTCAACTTTTAATAAATGGAATTATACAGTGTACACACATTGTGTCTGGCTTCTCTCAAATTGTTTTTGAGATTCAACCACGCTAATGTGTCCAACCACAGTCCATTCTTTCTCTTTGCTATCTAGTATATTACACTGTATGAATAAACCACTATCTATTCTAGTGATGACAGGGATTTGGGAACTTTCCAGCCTATGACTATGACAAATATTGCTGTTATGAACATTATTTTGTGTTTTTTGACTAACATACATACACATTTCTGCTCAGTATATACCTAGGAGGGGACACGTTGGGTCATAGGGTATATGTATGTTCACCTTTAAGCAGATACTACCAGTTCCCAAAGCGGGTTATACAAATTTACACACTCCTGGCAACGTTAGAGCCCCTGGCAAAGTATGAGCATTCCGGTTACTCCATACCTCACCAATACTTAGTACTGCCTGCTATACTGGGCAAAATGGTAGCTCCAAACACATGTCTATGTGCTAATCTCTGCAACCTCTGAATACTATCTTATATGGCAAAAGATGATTAAGTTAAGGATCTTAAAAAGAGGAGCTAGTCTGGATTGTTCGGTTGGGCTTAAGATGCAATCACATGTATACTTATAAGAGAAAGGCAGAGAGAGTTTTGAGAGACACAGAGGAGAAGGTGATGTGAAGACAAAGGCAGAGACTGGAGTGATGTGGCCACAAGCCAAAGAATGCATGCAGCCACTAGAATCTGGCAGCAAGAAATGTATTCTCTCCTAGAGCTTGTACAGAGCATGGCACTGCCAACCCCTTGATTTTGAACTTCTGGCCTCCAGAACTGTGAGAGAATAAATTTTTGTTGTTTTTAAGCTCCCTAGTTTGTATTAATTTGTAATTGCAGGCCTAAGAAATTAATACATCTGCCTTTCTATTTTAAATATTCTTAAAATCCTCTTTTGTTAAGTGTCTAAGTTTTCTGCGCACTTTTTTCTGTTGGATTGCCTTTTGCTTACTTTACCTTCCACGATGGTTTGTCTTTCCATTTTTAATGGTGTCTTGAAACCAAAATTCACCTTAATATGATTTTGTTAACAATTATCTTTTATAGTTAGCTATTTTAAAAATCTTTGCCTACTCCAAGGTCACGAAGATGCTCTCTATTTTCCTATTAATTTTATTATTTTACCTTTCACATTTAGATCTGTAATCCATCTGGAGTTGATTTTTTGTATGGAATAAGGTAGGGATTAAGATTCATGTTTTTCTCCATATGGTTATCTAATTAACCCAAATCCATTTATTGAAAAGACTGTCCTCTCCCTACTGCACTGCAGTCTCACTCTTGTCCATACATGGGTTATCATACATGTAATGCAGGTCTTTTCCTAGACTCTCAATTCTATCCCACTGGTCTATTTTGTCTATCCTGTTTCAAGTTATTATAGATTTTGGATAGCTGGTATCAGTTTTATTCTTCCTCAAGATTGTGTTGCTTATTCTTGGCAGTTTCCATTTCCATACAAATTTTAGATTCAGTTTGTCAATTTCTATGGGAGGGGGCCCTGTTAGCGTTGTGCTGAATCTACAGATGTACAAACACAGCAGACTCTTAAATTTAGGTCTTCTTTAAGTTCCCTGTAATGTTTTGACAGTGTTCATGCAGGTCTTGCATATTTCTTGTAGATATTCCTAGGTATTTGTTAAAAGGCAATACATGGTATCTTTTTAAAATTTCATTTTCTATTTGTTGCCAGCCTCCAAGGTGGCCCCCAATGATCCCCATGCCTCCTGATATTCTGGCCCTTTGTAGTCCCCTCCCACATTTTATCAGTGTTGGTCTGGATAACCAACAGAATACTGTGGAAGTGTTGGTTTGTCATTTCTGAGTCTAGTCATAAAAGACACTGTACATTATGGCTACTGCCTTGCTCTCTCTCTCTCTTGTAGATCACTCACTCCAGGGAAGGCGGCTACCACTGTCATAAGGACAGCCCCACTTGCTGAGAACTGAGGTCTCTGGCCAAAAGGTGCATGAGTGAACTTGGAAGCAAATCCTTCAGCCCTGGTTAAGTGTTTGGATGACTGCAACCTTGGCTAATCTCTGAGCTGCAACCTCATGAGAGACTCTGAGCCAAAATTATACAGCTAAGCTACGTCTATATTCCTGACAGAAACTGTGTGAGACAATAAGTGTTTGTTGTTTTAAACCATGAAGTTTTTGGAATAATTTGCTATATAGCAATTGATAACTAATATAGTTACTGGTATATAGGTCTCCTTGCTTCTGTTCTTATCTTCCTATGGTGTATTTTCAATACAGCAGCCAGTGATTATGTTAAAATCTAAAGCAGATCACACTGATTGCTTACTCAAAATCCTTCAATTCACCAAGTAAAAGCCAAACTCCTTACCATGACTTAAAGGCTCTTTTATAATCTGTTCCCCCATTACCTGACCTCCTCTCCCACTCCTCTCTGATCATATACAGATATGCCAGCTATGCTCCTGTCATAAGGCCTTTGTAACTGCTGTAACTTCTCCCCTCCAGAAGTCACTACAACTAGGTCCCCTCATCTCCTTCAGGACCTTTGCTCAAATGTCCTCTTCTGAGAGAGGGCTTCCTTTACCCCATTTAAAATTGCAACCAGCATCCTTTATTACCCTTTCCAGTTTTATTTTTCTTCAATGCCTTTGATCTTAATTTACTATTAAATTACACTTATCTCTCGTCCCTTTACTAAAATGTCACCTCTGTAACAGCAGATTCTGTCCATTTTATTCACTGATGCTTAAAATAATGCCTGGCACATGGTAGACATTCAATATTTGTTGAATGCATGAATGAAACTGTGCTGGCAAGGTAGCGCAGCCTTGTACTACAACCTGTGGTAACCAAGTATTTACCACAAGGCAACCAGGCTGCAATAGGCTCTTTTTAAAGAAACTGAATTTGCTGTTTGAGAAAAGATCTAGATTTGCCAGCAGGGCCCAATACATATGTTATACAGTTTGTACACTGAACAAAGATGCTTAGCCTCACACTCTAAGTTTTGGGGTATCTTTTCTAATTCATTTCACTCAGAGAGAGGTTCATTTAGCAATTTGCTTAAGTTGGCATACCAAACCTAGTAGTTTTATAATTAAAGTTGCAGTCAATTTTATGTTCTCAAACCGACCTAGGTTCCATATTGCATATCTTAAAGAATTAGTTACTATCTGCACAAGGCAACCCAATACCTTTTTTTGCAAAATGGGGAACCCACTCAAATTTTCCCATTGGTTTCCACATTCATGGGCTTTCATTCACTTTTATTCTCCAAAAGACTAACAAAATAAGCTCTATGTATGCAAGATCCACTTGTATGAACCTTCTTTTTATTTCTTCTTCTCTGACCTTAAACCTCATAACTCAACACGCATGACTTTGTGCTTCACCTCTCTGTCCCCAGCCCCTTTAAGAAATCTCTTCTCCTAAGGCAAATCTCCAACTTAGTTTCCAATACTTGTAAATGAATGTTTCTCCCTGATTTCTTCCATTGTATGGTCAATCTCTGAATTTAAATCTCTCCTGTTCTTCTGAAACTTTGTATAACACTTTTTATACAAATAACCGGATTTACCATTTGGTTTTATTTAATAATATTTATATAGTGCTTTATGTGCCAAGCACTGTTCTAAGCACGTTTATAAACCTCAACTCCTTTATCCTCATAACAAACCTAGGCAATAGGTATTATCACCATATCACAGACAAGCATGGGGAGGTTAAAGTAAATTGCTTAAGTCATACAGCTAGTAGTAAGTGATGGAACTAAGAGTCAACCTTAGCAGTCTGGCTAGAGTCCATGCCCTAGGTCAGTAATTCTCAAAGCTTATCTGTGGACCCCCTGGGGATCCGATCCCTGAGATTCTCTCAGAGGCCCAGGGGGTCAAAACTATTTTCATAAAAATAAGAACTTGTTATTTGCCTTTTCACTGTGTCGACTGGCAGCGTAAAAGCAAGGGAAGGTAAAACAAGCTGGAGCCTTGGCTTCATGCACCAAACTGTACTAGCAGTCAGCAGCCACTGTATTCTTCATCACCATACTCTTACCTTCTTCCCCCCCAAAAAGTACCACTTATGAATATTCTTGATTAAACAATAAAAGTACTAATTTTATTAAATCTTGAAACTAATTATACTTCATTGTATTCTTCCTCTTTGACCTATTGTGGGATACTGGTACTGCACAGTAAAGTCTTCCCTCATTCTAGTTTCCTACCCACATACCCCAAATTGAAGTCTACCCTTGGACAGAATCTGGGCATACGGCTCTTAGTTTCTCATTTCAGGGAAAGGCCTACTAAGGACACATACCCCACAAACTCAGAGTTATGAGAGCTATTTATAGTAACCAACATCGAATTTCAATATGAATTGAAATATGAACGATGAACAAATAATATAGTCTGTAAAGACTAACAGAAAAAGAGAAAAACCAAATAAAATACACAAAATGATTATTTAGTTTTTTCAGGGTTGTATCCCCAACACTGTATATTACGAGTTGGTAAACTTTTCCTCTAAAGGGCCTGATAAGTAAATAATTTAGGCTTTGTGTGCCATATAGTCTGTGGTAACTACTCAACTCCACTTTAGTTGTGAGAAAGAAGCCACAAATATTGTGTTAGCCAAAAAGTTCGTTCGGGTTTTTCCATAACATCTTACAGTCATAAATCCAAGACTCCTTCCTTACCCACAGCTCACAAAGGGCAGGTACATAAAAGGTGTCCTTTGTCTCACAGACAGTGATCGCCTGTTAGGAGATCTCTTAATCGTACTTCCTACCGAGCTGATTTCTTGATTACAAGTGTGAGGGAAAGGTTTCTAACATCCTCCTACCAAAGTTTATAAAAGGATACATTGATTAGTAAGTGCTTATACCTACTACTTATACTTATGGGGCAGGATAAAGTAAGTACGGTATCTTATCAGGGGAGAGAATCCTGTGTGTCTGGAATACAGGATGGACTAATCCTAGAAACAGTAAGGCCATATAGTGAAGGCTTTGTATCCACGCTAAGGTGTCTGAATTTAAACCTATAAGCATCACCCTATAATGGGACGGAGGGTTTAACAAGTGCTGTTCACTAAACGCATCACTATGATTTTTTATATACTTCATGGTGTGTTGAAAAGGATTTAAGGTGACTTTTAAAATGCATGCTATATGACATTAGACAGAAGCAAAAATGGTCAATCCAAGACAAAGTGGTAGAAAAAATGAGGGGTCAAGTATATTGTCAAAACAAAACGCATGCCCATAGGGCTTTTTTACTAATTAGAAGCCATTCAGCTGACTCTACTCTTCCTAACAGCCAATGCAAAGGATATGACTAGTTAAGAGGTACAATATTCAAAAGAAAAATGAAATCATTCACTCAGAAATACAATTAACCTTGACTCAGATAACCTAAGAGTGAGTATTTCACATATAGTTTATAAGGAGAACACAATGTGATATGTGGTATGGTCAACAATATCTGTAAAGTAAAATACAAGTTTCTGGGGTTGTTTATTAGTACCACCTTTCAAGATAAACCAGTATCATGGTCAACTTCAGTTAACAGCCAGTCTACAAGCAGCCAGAGTCAAAAATAAAATCTTAAAACATCTAAGGGTGTGTATGGGATTATGCATGCTTATCCATTCAGGCAATCATTCACTAAATTAATTTCTCATAAGTGTGCTTTTACTTCTTATAACTATGCATTCTATCAATGATTGCCAAGGCAGAGGGCACAGGTGAGGAGAAAACTGAGATGGTAGATTGGGTTGAACATTTCTGCTTCAAGAACAGTTCCTTTTTACTATTTTTAAATACCAGGTTTCTGTAAAAGACTTCATTTGAACAAAGCGTTCAAATGGCTAAAACAAATAGGAAAAACTATTCTAAGCTCCTGATTAAAAACATACAATGCTCAACAGTAAGCCAATCTAAGGTTAATAGAATATCATGAACAGTTTAGGGCATAACTACCAGCCCAGTCAGACAGCCACTCCACCTCTGAATTAAATGCTCTGAGTGAGGTATCCATAGGTCATCATTTAATCTTAAGTTCTCCAAACCTTCTCCCTAAATTAAAAAATCAGATTAGAAAAGTACATACTTCGATATGCATTAGTAAGTACTCACTGAAAACATTAGCTGTTATGTACTAGACCCTGTGCTAAGCACTTTAGATGAACTGTCTCATTTAGTTTCACCATATCTGTATGAGGAAGGTAATATTATCAGCCCCCTCCCTGCTTCCTAATCAGGTAAAGAAATTGCAGTTAGACTTGCCAACTATTGACTCCTTGTTAACATTCCCTTTTAATACAACCTGTACTACCTACAGGTCTTAACTCTTGTTGCTCCATTGGTACCATGGGATAATATCTCCAGAAAAGTTATGTAGACACGGGTGAAAAACTGACCCAATGAACCAATCTGAAAAGGTTGGGGTGGAGAAGAGGAAGAACACCAAACACATAGAAAGGTACCAAAGCTGTAAACTTCTTGCCAATTCCACAAGATTTTCACATATCTTTTAAAATAATCTCCCCCTTTCCCATTTTCAGTTAGAATGGGTATCTGTTCAGATGTGTTCAGGCCCCTGATTAGATTCCAGTAAACAGCAAGTTCTTACAGAACATAAAGCTGTGTTTCTACTTCTTGCTACAACCTCCCCCCACAACACCCACCATGTTTCTAAACACACAGTGAGAGTGATGGTCAGTGCTGAAACCCAGACTACTTTTAGGCTTTAGTAGGATCATCCCGAACACAGGAGATTCTCTTACAATAAAACCACTGACACCTAATCCTTCCTGAAAGACTTAATGCACCATCCATAACACTACCAGTGCTTCTAGATTAGAAAGCACTCTACCAGCATCTAAATGTAAAAAAATGGCTCACTTTAATCCAAGAAGCAGTCACTACTGACAGAACTCAAAACCTGCAACACCACTTAATTCACCCATCCATGCCTTTATTTTAAAATAACATTACAATGACTTTGCTGAATTTGCTAAAAATCACTTTACCTAAAACCCAAAGAAAATATACCTAACTTTCACCAACATTCTTTAAGACATATTTTTGCTTCCTTTCCTCCTCTTTTGTGGAGTTACATCTGATGCAAGACCAATCTTTCATGTTCCAGACAAATACAGCTGTGTGTCATCAAGAAATGTCATGTTTAGGGACTTTGCTGGTGGCGCAGCAGTTAGAATCCGCCTGCCAATGCAGGGGACACTGGTTCGATCCCTGGTCCGGGAAGATCCCACATGCCGTGGAGCAACTAAGTCTGTGCACCACAACTACTGAGCCCGCATGCCACCACTACTGAGCCTGTGTGCCTACAGCCCGTGCTCCACAACAAGAGAAGCCACTGCGGTGAGAAGCCCGTGAACTACAACAAAGACCCAACACAGCCAAATAAATAAATTTAAAAAAATTATTAATTATAATTTAAGTTATTTAATTATTTCCAAGAGCAATTTTCTATATTAATATCTAACATCATATTCCCAAAATACATTTTCATGACTGTTTGGTTAAAGTATTAATTTTAAAAGGCTGAAATCAACTGCAAAATAAAGGGATCTAAAGATTTATATTCTTTTGCTTCACAGGAATGGAATAATGATGAAAAAAGATGCATTGATATTCTCAAAAATATTTTATAAATAAAAATCTACCACCCACTCTACCCTCAACATCGCACCCACCAGAAAAAAAATAGACCCTAAAAAAAATCTCATCACACTGATGTGTTATCTTTAAGCACTTTAGATTTAAAAAATTTTAAATTATTATGCCTAATTACATAGGGTTACAGGCTTAAGTCTACTCACACAGTTGAGGTTGATGAGCAAACAGCTGTCCTGTATCTTGAGACAGACATTAGCTTCCTGCCTTCCCTACCCTCATAAGCAGCTAAACTTTGAGTTTTATGCAAGAAAACATTTTAAAGCCTTCAGTGTTTTACTGCAGCAGACTTCAGATTCATTCTTGTAACACATTTAACATGAAACAGAGTTGAGACAGTTCAAACTGACTATGTACATTTTAATTGTCTAAACTTTTAAGGAGTGCTTTCACTATTATAGCTATATAAAAAGGGCTGCTATGTAAAATTAAGAAAAACATTTCATTTGCTATCTGACACCAATGTATAATTTGACAATATGTAACTTTAACATATAGATTTTTCTTCACCTGGCCACAGGCTAGGTAAGGAAGAATTACTTTTTATAATCATTTGTACCCAAAGTAAGCAAAACTAGGTATTTTTCTTTTTTTCTAAAGTTTAGCTAATTTCTTTAGCATAAAGAGCCACCAATTAAAGAACAACTTTTACAAGGAGATAGCGGGGTGCCCTCAGTGTCTCAAGAATATCCTTTGGGACCCTCCTGACTGGGGAGAAAGAGACTCTTGGTCCCATTGTGACAGAAAGAGGAGCCATATTTCTAACATTTACAATGAAGGGTTACACCACATTTCCCCACAGATTAAAATTTCTATAGTATAATTATTGCGACAGGTTACTCAAGTGTTATAGAAAGCTTGTCTGGAAAATAAAACTGTGTTCAATCAATACGTCCTAAAATAGCTAGATAACTATTTTTCCCCCATAAAGGTATATTATTAACCCCAATTTCTATAGTAAATTTTAGGAAAAGTTTTAGGATTTTACAGAGTAAATTTACTATTTATATTAACAACATGGCTTTAAAACATCATAAGAAATAGAATCCAAACACTCAAAATTCACTGGCTAATTTTTAAAGTTTTACTTAATGCTGAAAATTGACTGTGTATTTGCTATGCCATAAAAGATGGATAAAGGTTTTAGGATTCATTCAAAATAACTCAAATGTTTCTTTATAGGGCTTCCCTGGTGGCGCAGTGGTTGAGAGTCCGCCTGCCGAGGCAGGGGACACGGGTTCGTGCCCCGGTCCGGGAAGATCCCACATGCCACGGAGCGGCTGGGCCCGTGAGCCATGGCCGCTGAGCCTGCGCGTCCGGAGCCTGTGCTCCACAACGGGAGAGGCCACAACAGTGAGAGGCCCGCGTACCACAAAAAAAACAACAAAAAAACCCCCAAAAACCCCCCCAAAAGATCGAAGTTGGTATCACTGAAAACAGGACAAATGGACATATGCCTCCTGATGTGATGCCCTGAGAAGCACATAGCAGTAATGTAGCATTCCTGCCCAAACTACTATATTTCCTAAATTTCATCACAAGGACACATGAGAGAAACCCAGATTGAGGGATATTCTATAAATAAATGGTCTGTCACTCTTCAAAAGTGTCAGTGTCATAAAAGACAAAGAAAGGTTAAGGAAATGGTTCTGATTAAAGGAAAATAGAGACATGACAACTAAACACAATGAATATTGTGGGTTGGATCCTAGACTGGAAAAAAAATTATTAAAGAACATTACTGAGGAAACTAGAGAAATCTGAATGTGGGCTGTATATTAGAGAATTGTATTATATCAGTGTTAAATTTCCTTGATATGATAACTGGAATGTCCTTGAAAATATAAGAATGCTGTTTTTAGAAAGTATATGTCTAAGTACTATATGGTAAAGGGACAAGATGCATGCAACTTATTCTCAGTTAGGAAAAAAAAATAATATAACAGAATGATAGTACAAATGTAGCAAAATGTTAACAATGAGTGAATCTTGCTGGGGGTATATGGGAATTATTTGTATTATTAATGCAACTTCCTATAAATTTGAGATTATTTCAAAATAAGACCTAAGAAAAATAAATATTTGGACCTGATGTTCTAAGGATTTCAACCAAATACCTAACAATAACAAGTGAACTATTATTTCCTATCTCATCTCCATACACTCAAACTCTAATTCAATGGCAATCTAAACTGATTTGTGATTATCCATTTCAATCAACTGTAAGAAATAGTGCTCTCATTGAAAACATCAGATGTGAATGCTTATGAGTCAAGTGAATGCCTCCTCTCAACCTTCTTATTCTATTGCAGTTAAAGAGACAAACTTCTCCAATAAAGCAGGGCTATTCCTCAGTTGGATATGCAGTAGCAGGTGTGTCCTTGTTAAAAACTCCAAATTAAGTTAATTTCTAGTTATGCCAGGTAGCAAAGCAATACCAAAGCAAGAGTTGAGTGATCAATAATATACAAGGGAAATACTAAAACAAACGTCCCACCCAAACTCTGTAATGCCAATAAGAAGCCAGCAAAGCACACACTGACCTACAGAGCACCTGGAAAAGACAAGATAACAAAATGTTTATCACTGAGAGGCCAAAACACAAATGGATAAAACACAAACATTTCAGTGGCATAAAACCACAAAATAAATTAAAGGAGAGGGAGGAAAGAGGTGGAAAAAAAAGAGAGAAAATGAATAAAATAAAATGTGCATAAAGGAGAAAATCCTCACTATCACCTCACTAATTTCATGTTCTCCTTCCTCTCCAATGGCTTAACCTATTTTCCCTTGTTTTAACTTATTTTGGATTGTCTTTTACCTACTATAAGAGTCAGTCTTTGTAAGGCTGCGACAGTTGTTAAGAGCACCGCTTTGACTATATTGTAATTATTTGCAGTCTATGCCCGTACTCCATTTTTGTTTTACTTGTCAGGACGCTCAGAACAGCAGTCTCTCTAGTAGGAAATCTCACAAACAATCCACCTTGTAAAGGAGCAGAATAGAACAACACGTCACTTAGCTCACAGTCTAACAGAGACAGAGGCAGGAATTGGAGGGGTAGATAGCCAGCAAAACTGAAGGGTCAGGACAAAGCTGACCTGGGACAAAGGGCTGAATTTTAGTCTCCTATACTAATCTGGATATACCCTCTTATCAGGTATGAGCAACGTTAACTGGTACAATATTTACTGGTACTTTAGTTAATTCCAGGTCTGGAACAGTGTTACTGAGCCGTGTGGCCTTCTTTCAGGCAGGGTCTATATCAGATTAATCTTTGTAACTCAACAGCACCAAACATTACCTTGTTAAAAAAAAAGGCATTTTAATTTTAATAAGTACTTGTAGAATGCCCAACTGCAAAACAGGCAAAATTATTTTATTCCACTCCCTGCCTTCTCTCCCTTTTTCTCAGGTAGCATGTGTCAAATACTCTACCCTACCCAACCTACCTGCTAACTCTCCAAATTTTTCCTCTGACCTCAATTCAAACTCCATTTCCCTAAATGCTGCAGTAAATGCTGTTATAATAAAAGGATTAGAATAACCCACACCGTGAGTGAAATCTGACCAACTCAAAATAACTTAAGAAATATGGGATGTGTATATGGGCATTTGTATGTATACATATGAATATATTTGGGAGGGCAGGGAGCAAGTTTTCAGGTATCACCTGCTTCTAAATCAATTCTTAACTACACTGCAGAAGAGATTATAACATATATAGATGAGTCAGCAAATACAGCTTACTTCACAGGTTTCATTAAGTCAGATCAACATGGTCTGCATCTCAATCTCCAGTAAACCCCTAATATATGACATGACAAATCATGAACCTTTATCTGTAGCTTCTTCTGTATTTCCCTTAAGTCATGTGTACTATACAGGTCCCTATTCTGAAGAGAAAGGGGGTGCTATAGAAAGAAATGAAAAAAGGCTCCAAAACAATAAAGTTTAGTAGGAGGTGGAAATACTAGGGGGTAGGGGACAGGAAGTGTATAAAATAGCCATGGTTCAACTAGCCCATTCAAAATTTAGCATATTCTTAACACAACATTGTAAATCAACTATACTTAAAAAAAAAGCCCTTTGAGAACAACTGTGCTGAAAAGAAATTAGCATATTCTTATAAATTTGAGTTTTAAATAAGGAATGCCATTTTATAAGACGTTTTAGTTAAGGGAAAAGGTAATAGCCTTTTTTGGGGGGAAGGAAGATAAAGAATAAAACAGAAGTATAAGAATAGGAGTAATAGCTGGCAATTTGACTCTTTCCCTGAGATAAATTTTGACCTTCTGGTTTAACATAAATTTTTCTATCTCCCCCATCAAAACTAAGAAACAAGGCCTTACATTTAAACTACAGCAAAGCTCCCATTTACAGGTATTTACACACATGTCCCTGAAAAGACGTGTACTCAATTGTTCATAGTGGCCTTATTTATAGTAGCCAAGAACTGGAAACAATCCAAATATCCTTCAAATGTGAATGGATAAACAAATTGCAGTATATCCACACAATGGAATACTATTCAGTAATAACAAGAAATGAACTACTTATGAACATAACAACATGGGTGAATCTCCAAATTATTATGCTAAGTGAAAAAAGACAGATACGACTATATAATGTATGAGTCAATTTATATGAATTGCTACAAAAAGCAACTATGACAGAAAGCAGACCCAGGGACCAGGGGTAGGAGACAAGATTAACTCCAAAGTGTGACAGAAATGCTCCACATCACGATCAAAGTGATGGTTACACAACTATTTTCAACTCTCGTAACTAAAACTGCACATTTTAAATGAGTAAGTTTTATTGTATGCAGATTTATCTCCATAAAATTGCTTTTTAAAAATAATAAGAGGGCTCCCCTGCTGGTGCAGTGGTTGAGAGTCTGCCTGCCGATACAGGGGACACGGGTTCGTGCCCCGGTCAGGGAAGATCCCACATGCCGCAGAGCGGCTGGGACCGTGAGCCATGGCCGCTGAGCCTGCGAGTCTGGAGCCTGTGCTCCACAGCGGGAGAGGCCACAACAGTGAGAGGCCCGCGTACCGCAAAAAAAAAAAAAAAAAAAAAAGAAGAAGAAGAAGAAGAAGAAGAAAGGACAATGGAGTAGAGAAAGTCATTTTGGTTCAAAATATTACTCAGATTTATACCTATGCTAGGTAAAGGATAAATATTACAAGTATGAGTTACACCAAGATGAGCCACATAACTAATGAGTTCAAGTATCAGTTTTCCACTAAGTAATTATTTTATTTTTTACATTTTAAAATAATTTTCTAAAAAATTATCCTCATTTAGATATAAGCAGAAAAACAAACTTTTCCCTTTCTTACCTTCTCTCCATATCAACTTCTTATATAATTTCCAAAACCTGAAAATGATTTGGTACCTTAAACAAGATCAACTTGGACTGCTTTTTAAAATAACATGTTACTGGGGCTTCCCTGGTGGCGCAGTGGTTAAAAATCTGCCTGCCAGTGCAGGGGACCAGGGTTCGAGCCCTGGTCCAGGAAGATCACACATGCCCCAGAGCAACCAAGCCCATGCGCCACAGCTACTAAGCCTTCGCTCTAGGCCCAGCGAGCTACAACTACTGAAGCCCGCGCGCCTAGAGCCCGTGCTCCGCAACAAGAGAAGCCACCGCGATGAGAAGCACACGCACCGCAATGAAGAGCAGCCCCTGCTCGCCGCAACTAGAGAAAGTCTGCACACAGCAACAAAGATCCAATGCAGGCAAAAATAAACAAAGAAACAAATAAATTTATTTTAAAAAATAAAAGGCAGCATAGCTTATTCCTTTCATCAAGAATCACCTCTGAATGTTTCCTAATTCTTCATAAAATACAGAAAAAGCAATTTCCCCACACTTCTTTGTCCAATTACTAGTTATGCTACAAACTAATTTGTGTTCCTGAAGAGTTTATCAGATAAGAACTTTCATTAAAAACAAAAGTCCTTCTCCTGAAGAGTTTAGTAACCAGTAATCAAATATAAAACCTAAAGATTACCTTATAATAAGCTGGGTAATTTGAGGCCAAGAGATTTCTTCAGAGAACTTAAAAGAATCTTAAAGTATTAAAAAAAAAAACCCTGTAATTTGACACATTTTTACTCATTTACTACAAAGTTGAAACGCTCAAAACAACAGCTATTTTTTTAAAAAAAGAGTAGCCTTTTATTTAAACAATTTTTCTCAATTCTATTAGTATAATGGTTATATCAAAATTGCCAAGATAAAACACTCCCGGGTAAACACCTTCAATGAACCCATTCACTCATCACTGACTATATGCAGAGTTGTGAGGGATACAAAAAAAATAAGACACAAATCCAGCCTCAATGAGTTAGGTGTGGTCCTTTGTTCTCATAACTCTTACCATTTAAAAGTTTGAATAAATTAAACTGCTACTACCCATCTAATAAAAATGTTAATTTGAATAAGTGGTGTTTTAAATACCATGTTCTGTTCACTGAGAATATATAGTTGATTTTTTAAAAGTTTCCAATAAACGTCAAACCATTTTTTGTCTATAAATCCTCTTGCATTTATCCCAGTTAATAGTTATCTTGCAGATAAATATTATCTGTTGCAAGTGAGATATGTATATATGGAGAAAAGTAAATATAAAAACACCACTACTTAGAAACAAAGCACATGTTAATACACAAGCCACTTTCCTGGTCAAATTTAGACCATGTAATTCAGCCCACTACATTTTAATAACACGAAATTTGAGGAGCCATCTGTCTTGCTCACCACTGTATTTCTAGTATCTGGCACACCTGCATAGAACAGGTGTTCTAGGCACTCAAATGTTTATACAATGGATTAACACTTGCATTTACCCACATCACGAAAACAAACCCTGAACCCCTATATATATCAGTTATAGGAAATCCAATCACCTGTGTAAAAATCAAATTACCAGTCTTTTCCATCTTTAATTTTTAGGATCTATCTGGGAATGCTTTAACAGTGTAGAATACACTAATCCAGTTTAAATTAGCTCCTTTCCTCCTTCAGGCCATTAAATAGTGAAGCGGATTAATCTATGACAATCTAAAATTAGTGTGCCAGATGACAAGTCTGTGTTTAAAACTTTCTAATTTGTACTATATTCTCTTCAGGAATTTAATGTAACCCACAGGTCATTTAAAACATAAAAACTATATACAAATACAATCAAAGTAGTCTCTTTTTCACAGCATTACAACATCCTATGTGCGGGCTTCCCTGATGGCGCAGTGGTTAAGAATCTGCCTGCCAATGCAGGGGACACGGGTTCGAGCCCTGGTCCGGGAAGATTCCACATGCCACAGAGCAACTAAGCCTGTGTGCCATAACTACTGAGCCCGTGAGCCTAGAGCCCATGCTCCGCAACAAGAGAAGCCACCGCGGTGAGAAGCCCACTTGCCGCAACTAGAGAAAGCCTGCACTCAGCAACAAAGACCCAATTCAGCCAAAAAAAAAATCCTATCTGTATATTTTCACTACTTCTAATGCTGAAAAAACCACCAGTAATTTAAGTAATTTTCAAGTCTCCCTTAATTAAGAAAAAAAGCAGCATATTAGCTTTAAAACTACTTAAAAGTCAACACGTGAATCTCCACTGATCTTGTTTCAATATTACATAGAGATCACCTCGATAATTTTAAGTTCCTATGTTAGTGATACCTGTAATTGTTTGGCAGGCCTAAATCAGTCATTCCAAGATCAGGCTTTTCTCTTCTGTTTCCATGTGTAGTTAAAAAACACAAAATAAATTACTAGGCACCATACTCTTTGAAGCCATTTAGCATTCAGCTGAAAATTGTTTCTACTTCATCAACAATAGGCCCTATAATAGCTCCTCATTTATTTGTCTTAAATCTGCTGGATGAAGTCCAACTAGCTCTAACATTAGCCTCAATATACTGCCAGGAAGTTAAAGTCCCAAGGACCTGACTTTAAGTCATACAGAACCAAAGACCAAGGAGAGTATGATTCAAAATTTCAAGAGATATGCACGTTTAAGAAGTCTGAGTTTTCCTCAAAGGCAGAACAGTCTGACATAAATCTGAGCAATATTTTTTTGGATGCATCTCCTAAAACAAAGGTAATAAAAGCAAAAATATACAAATGGGACCTAATTAAACTTAAAAGCTTTTGCACAGCAAAGGAAACTAATGACAAAATGAAAAGACCAATCTACTGAATGGGAGAAAATATTTGTAAACGATATAAACAGCTCATACAACTCAACATCAAAAACCAAACAACCTGATTAAAAAATGGGCAGAAGAACTGAATAGACATTTTGCCAAAGAGGAAATGCAGACGGCCAACAGGCACATGGAAAGATGCTCAACATCGCTAATCACCAGGGAAACGCAAATCAAAACCACAATATCACCTTACACCTGTCAGAATGGCTATCTTCAAAAAGAACACATATAACAAATGTTGGCGAGGATGTGGAGAAACGTGAACCCTCGTACACTGTTGGTGGGGGTGTAAACTGGTGCAGCCACTGTGGAAAACATGCGGTTTCTCCAAAAACTAAAAACAGAACTAACATATGACCCAGCAATTCCACTCCTGGGTGTGTGTGTATATATATAGATATATATGTAAAACATCCCAAAACACTAATTCAAAAAGATACATGCACCCCAATGAGAAAATGAATAAGTATTTAATAGGAAAAAAAAACCCTGGCATCACGCTCTCTGCCTCAATCATTTCCAGAGGGTGAGGACCTAACCACATGGGAACACCGTCAGTGCTATCCTCCTATACTAACAGAAAAGACAAAACAAGCCCTTCTTCACCAAGATGGCTATTTCTCATAAAGAACTGAGAACTGTATGAACTTTTCCCTGTTTTTTTTTTAAATAAAAAAGGTAACACATGAGACAGGTATACAAAAGTTTGATTTCATAGAACGAAGTTACAATATATCCATTATGCCTGTATTATTCCAAAGTGAATTTTGCAGAGAATAACTTGTGTGGTTAATGTGGTTTCTTTTCTTGCTTTTTCTAAACTTCTAAAACCAACTATGAAATAAAAGTTTCCATCAAAAAGATGGAGTGACCATTCAATATATATTCTGATTAAGCAAATGTAAACTATGAAATAATTAGACCTCCTGGGATTATGATCATTTAAAAATGCTCAGCTGGCGCTTCCCTGGTGGCACAGTGGTTGAGAGTACGCCTGCCGATGCAGGGGACACGGGTTCTTGCCCCGGTCCGGGAAGATCCCACATGCCACGGAGCGGCTGGGCCCGTGAGCCACGGCCGCTGAGCCTGCACGTCCGGAGCCTGTGCTCCGCAACGGGAGAGGCCACAACAGTGAGAGGCCCGCGTAAAGAAAAAGAAAAAGAAAAAAACAAAAAGCTCAGCTGTGGCTAACACCTTATAGACACTCTGGGGTATAATTATCTTGCTACCTATGTACTGTGAATGTTACTTAAAACCTTTTTATCTCTCCTAATTATTTAAGAAGCTAGGTCTAACAAATAGGTAATAAAAAAATATTTCACCTGCAGTACAAAATAATTCTACCTTTTCCTATTAATAAACACTCAGTTTCATTTTCCTCTGCTAAAACACCTGACAGTCACTTAGACTCATCTGACACGCAAGATTTCTAGTTAGTATGAAATATATTTGTGTTTCTATAGTTATTCATACATTTTTGTTTTGTCTTAAGATATACCATAAATGTGAAATCAAGTGGCCACAACCAGCAAACCAGCATATTGTTCTCTCTTTACTAATAAACATCCTCAATTTATGTAGCATTCTCATTTTAAGAGTTAAGGTATGGAAAATATAAAACAGTTTCTACCCCAAAATGTCAAATGAATAATCACTGCAACTGATTTGGTCTTAACTTGAGAAATAAGCTTTCTCATTATCAAACAGTAAAATTTTAAATTCTAGAATTTTATCACCTGTTAACACTCACGGTCAGAGTGAGGTATTAAAGGTATGCATGTATTGAAAAATGGGATCTGTTTTTTTTTTTTTCTTCTATTTTTTTGGCCACGATGTGCAGCACGTGGGATCTTAGCTCCCTGACCAGGGATCACACCCATGCCCCCTGCAGTGGAAGTGTCTTAACCACTGGACCGCCAAGGAAGTCCGGAATCTGTTTATTACAGACAACCAAACCAAGGATATTGATGACAAATTGGCAAGGCTCTGTGCTATTTTTCTAAAATATTTTACTCCTGATTTTCATGGGAAGACAGCACTATAAAAATTTTATCTACGTGGAACTCATTCTGTAAAAGGAATCTGACAAGAGGTCCTGGTAACCCATTTCCTTCAAAGGGATAATTATTCTGAGAAAACTATCAAATTAGAAGAATAAAATATGGTTGGAGTTTAATCATATACAAGCTGGCAATTAAACATCTAAATTCATCAGGGATTCTTGTGATCATTTACATTTTCTCTGATTATCATTTACACTTTCTCTGATTTCATGTGCATGTCCCCCTTGCCCCATTTCCTCTGATAAATAAAGCAACTAACGAATAGTTACTGACATCTTACTGACTAAAAAGACAATATAAATTCAAAAAGAGTCATGTACCACAATGTTCATTGCAGCTCTGTTTACAATAGCCAGGACATGGAAGCAACCTAAGTGTCCATCGACAAATGAATGGATAAAGAAGCTGTGGCATATGTGTACAATGGAATATTACTCAGCCATAAAAAGAAATGAAACTGAGTTATCTGTAGTGAGGTGGATGGACCTAAAGTCTGAAGTAAGTCAGAAAGAGAAAAACAAATACCGTATGCTAACACATATATATGGAATCTAAAAAAGAAACACACAGAAGGTTCTGAAGAACCTAGGGACAGGACAGAAATAAAGACGTAGATGTAGAAAATGGACTTGAGGACATGGAGGGAGGAGGGTAGGCTGGGACGAAGTGAGAGTGGCATGGACATATATACACTACCAAATGTGAAACAGATAGCTAGTGCAAAGCAGCTGCATAGCACAGGGAGATCAGCTTGGTGCTTTGTGACCACCTAGAGGGGTGGGATTGGGAGGGTGGGAGGGAGATGCAAGAGGGAGGGGATATGGGGATATATGTATATGTACAGCTGATTCACTTCGTTATACAGCAGAAGCTAGCAAAACATTGTAAAGCAATTATACTCCAATAAAGATGTTAAAAAAAATAAAGAATGACTGCTCAGTTAAAAAAAAAAAGACAATATAACATTTAATGAAATCTTACTCTGGAGTTAATTCCTTTGATGATTTCTTTTCCTCCTACTTGTCAAATGGGTCACACCTATGATGATCATTATCTTCTGAATCAAAACCTAGGATGTGTGATCTAACAGGATAGAATATTTTATTGAAAAAAACATGTACCTTTGGAGAGGGTGTAGAAAAGGGGCAGAAACATCAGGGTACCTCAAATTTCTGTACTGCTTCCAAGTATGTGACTGTATTTTATGGATGCCAAAAAGTTGATATTTCTGAAATATTTCAAAAGTTTAGAAGCCAATAAAAAATACTTGAAAACTGGAATGTCCAAAGATGTATGGCTCCTGGGACCTGTATCTCAATATCTCATCACCTGCTATTTGTCTTTTTATCTACAAAGTTCTTCAAGTTTCAAAGCTCTAACTAGCAGGTCTGAGTAAATGTCTTCCAAGTATGACTCTAGCCTAGAACTTTCTCCAGAGTTCTCTTTTTGCTAACTGCCTAGAAATTCACTTAGATGTCTCATCAACTCTGTCAGTTAAAAAATCATGGGGCAGGACAAACTAAGAGAAGCTAGTAGCTAAATCAGAGTAGCAGGACAAGATAAGAATAGAAATGAGAGCGTCCATGATAAATTCTTTACCTGCATTGTCTCCTCTAATATTCACAATTTTAAGTAGGGATATTATCACCTCCATTTTAGAAATGAGGGAACTGAGGCCTCGTGAGATTATGGAACTTGCTCAGGTCAAACAGCTAGTAAGTGGTAAAGCAAGGATTTGAATCCAGGGAGTCTGACTTCAAAGCCCACGCACCTATACATGCTAAAACCCCAAGAAGAGACACGATATAGATTCTAACAGGTGAGTTGTAGTCACTGGTCAATTCAAGAAGCATTCCCAGAGCACCAAGTACGTGCCAGATACAAGGGAGACCAAAGAAAGATCTGAATTTAAATCCCTGCTTTACCACTTAATAGCTATACAACCCAAGTCTCCAGCTTAACTCTCAAATGATTCAGAAAAAATATGCCTATATTTGTACACACACACACACACACACACACACACACACACACACAGAAGACAGAATATGATAAAGCAGATGGGACAAAGCGTAACAATTGATAACCTAGGAAAAGGGAATGGGAGCTCTTTGTAATGTTTATGCAACTTCTATATGAAACTAAATCAAAATAAAAAGTTATAGAAAGAGCTTCCCTGGTGGCGCAGTGGTTAGGAATCTGCCTGCCAATGAAGGGGACACGGGTTCGCGCCCTGGTCTGGGAGGATCCCACATGCCACGGAGCAACTGGGCCGGTGTGCCACAACTACTGAACCTGCACTCTGGAGCCCACGAGCCACAACTACTGAGTCTGCACTCCGGAGCCCGCGTGCCACAACAACTGAGCCCATGTGCCGCGGCTGCTGAGGCCTGCGTGCCTAGAGCCTGTGCTCTGCAATGAGAGGCCACCACAACGAGAAGCCCATAAACCGCAGCAAGGGGTAGCTCCCGCTCAGTGCAAGTGGAGAAAAGCCTGCACGCAGCAACGAAGACGCAACGCAGCCAAAAATAAAATAAAATAAAAAATTTTAAAAAGTTACAGAAAAATTCACAATGGTATCAAAACATAAAATTCTGTGACTTTCTCTGGTAGCATTCAGCAGCTTAGGTTTAAAAGCAGAGTATATAGGGCTTCCCTGGTGGTGCAGTGGTTGAGAGTCCACCTGCCGATGCAGGGGACACGGGTTCGTGCCCAGGTCCGGGAAGATTCCACATGCCGTGGAGAGGCTGGGCCCGTGAGCCATGGCCATGGAGCCTGTGCGTCCAGAGCCTGTGCTCCGCAACAGGAGAGGCCACAACCACTGAGAGGCCCTTGTACTGCAAAAAAAAAAAAAAAAAAAAAGCAGAGTATATAAACAGTAGAATTGCTCCAAGACTAGAAGCTAAGAATACTGGGAAGAAAAGTAATTGAAGAAGGAACTGAAGCTAAGGAAAAGACGAAACAACAGGTGTTGAAAGTGGATGTCTTAATCAAGCTTAAGACTAAGTGTGGTGGGAAAAAGGGAGCTAGAATTGGAATGACAGGAGGCTACAGCCAGAAAAATAGGAGATTAGCATTCAACATTAGTTATTCGTCATTTAAGGAATGCAAATTAACCCCACAATGAGATGCCATTCCACATCTACTAGAATGGTTAAATTCAAAAAGACTTACTATATATACTAAATGTTGGTGAGGGTAAAGTGAAACACTCATGCATTACTTGGTAGGAATGTGAAAGACACAGAAACTTAAGAAAACAGTTTAGCCATTTCCTATAAACATGCAGTTATCACATGACCCACTAATTCCAGTTTTAGGTTTCTACCTAAGAGAAACAAAAATGTATGCCACACAAAAACTTACACATAAATGTTCATAGCAGGATTATTCAGACTAGCCAAAAACTGGAAACAATCCAAATGTCCATCAGTTGGTAAATGGATAAATACAATATGGTATATATCTACACAATGAATACTATTTGGCAATAAAAAATGATTAAGCCAAGACAATTCAATGGAGAAAGGACAGCCTTTTCAACAAACAGTGCCAGGAAAATAGGATATCCACGCAAAAGAATGAAGCTGAACCCTTTACCTTATACCACATGCAAAAATTAACTGAAAATGGATCAAAAACCTAAACATAAGAGCTAAAACTACAAAACTCCTAGGAGAAAACATATGGCAAAAGATATAAACACTGAATTTGGCAATGATTTCTTGGATATGATACCGAAAGCACAAGCAAAAAAAGGAAAAACATAATTTGGACATTATCAAAACTGTAAAATTTTGTCCATCAAAGGGCACTATCAACAGAGTAAAAAGACAACCCACAGCATGGGAGAAAATATTTGCAAATGATTTACCTGATAGGCAATTAATATCTAGAATATATAAAGAACTCCTACAACTCAACAAACAACCTAATCCAAAAATGGGCAAAGGACTTGAATAGACATATCGCCGAAGAAGGTACACCCAAGCATGGACCATAAGCACATGAAAAGAGGCTCAATATCACTAATCATTAAGAAATGCAAATCAAAACCAGAATGAGATACCACTTCATATCATTAAGATGGCTATTCTCAAAAAGTCAGTACGTTTTGGCAAGGATGTGGAGTAATTGGAAGCTTCGTGCGTCGGTGGTGGGAATGTAAAATGGTGCAGCCTCTATGGAAAAGAGCTTGGCAGTTCCTCAAAAAGCTAAATATAGGACTGCTATGATCCAGCAATTCCACTTCTGGGCATATACCCAAAAGATTTGAAAGCAAGAACTAGAACAGATATTTATATACTAATGTTTATACCACCATTACTCACAATAGCCAAAAGGTAGAAACAACGCCATGTCCATGGATGGATGAATGGATAAACAAAATGTGACATATATACATACAATGGAATATTATTTAGCCTTGCAAAGGAGTGAAATTCTCATATATGCTACAAGATGAATGAACCCTGAAGACATCATGCTAAGTGAAATGAGCCAGACACAAAAGGATAAATGCTGTTTAATTCCACTTAAGAAAAAAGGAAAAAAAGGGGGAAAAAAAGAAGAAAAAAGAAAAGAAAAAAATGGACCAAGCTAATTATAGATATGGAAGGGAAAAAAAAAGAAAAGGATGAAGCTAATGATAGACGGATATACCTCAAAAACATCCTAGGTGAAAGAAGCCAAACTCAAAAGACCATGTATTTTATGATTCCCATTTATATGAAATGCTGAGAAAGAGCAAATCTACAGAGATAGAGAAGCAGACTATTGGTTGGATACCCAGGACTGGGGATGGAAATGAGTCCTGTTTAAAAACAGACTCAAGGGATCTTTCTGGAGTGATGGAAATGTTCTAAAACTGCAGCATGGTAGTAATTACACAACTCTGTAAATTTATTAAAAATTACTGAACACTTATTAAATGGGTGAATTTTATGGTATGGAAATTACACCTCAATAAAGAAAAAAATTTTACTCACCAAATTGGCAATCACTCAAAAATGAACATACCTACTGGTTTATTATGCAGTTAAACTAGCTTTTATTGGGTTGGCCAAAATGTTCATTCGGGTTTTCTGTAAGATGGCTCTAGTAGCACTTAGTTGCCTTTAACTTATTCGAAACAATTTTGTTAGATTGTATGTGACAGCTGTCATATCAGCATGCATTAGAAAAACTTACCAAAATTGGTGAATTTTTGTGTAAACATTTTTGGCATACGCTTTATTATATCAAGAAAGGTAAAAATGCAACTGAATTGCCAAAAAAGATTTGTGCAGTGTGTGGAGAAGGTGCTTTAACTGATCTAATGTGTCAAAAGTGGTTTGTGAAGTTTTGTGCTGGAGACTTCTCGCTGGACAATGCTCCACGGTCGGGGAGACCAGTTGAAGTTGATAGTGATCAAATCAAGACATAATTGAGAACAATAAACGTTATACCACGCAGGACCATAGCCAACATACTCAAAATATCCAAATCAAGCGTTGAAAATCATTTGCACCAGCTTGGTTATGTTGATTGCTTTGATGTTTGAGTTCCACATAAGTTAAGCAAAAAAAACCTTCTTGACCATATTTCTGCATGCAATTCTCTACTTAAATGTAATGAAAAAGTTCTGTTTTTAAATTGTGACAGGCGAAGAAAAGTGGATACTGTACAATAAGGTGGAATGGAAGAGATCGTGGGACAAGTGAAATGAACCACCACCAACCACACCAAAGGCTGGTCTTCATCCAAAGAAGGTGATGTTGTGTATACGGTGGGATTGGAAAGGAGTCCTCTATAATGAGCTCCTTCTGGAAAACCAAACGATTAATTCCAACAAGTACTGCTCCCAATTAGACCAACTGAAAGCAGCACTTGACAAAAAGTGTCCAGAATTAGTCAACAAAAAACGCATAATCTTCCATCAAGATAACCCAAGACTGCATGTTTCTCTGATGACCAGGCAAAAACTGTTACAGCTTGGCTGGTAAGTTCTGATTCATCTGCCGTATTCACCAGACATTGCACCTTCAGATTTCCATTTATTTAGGTCTTTACAAAATTCTCTTAATGGAAAAATTTCGATTTCTTGGAATACTGTAAAGGGCACCTGGAACAGTTGTTTGCTCAAAAAGATAAAAAGTTTTGGGAAGATGGAATTATGAAGTTGCCTGAAAAACGGCAGAAGGCAGTGGAACAAAAGGGTAAATATGTTGTTCAATGAGGTTCTTGGTGAAAATGAAAAATGTGTCTTTTATTTTTACTTAAAAAACCGAAAGCACTCTTTGGCCAACCCAATACATACTTTCTTGGTGAGAATATAAAGTAGTACAACTTTTCCCCAGAACAACTTAAAAATGCATGTACACTTTGACCCAAGATTCCACTTCTATGAATTTATCCTAAGGACATACTGATGGCAGCACTGTTTCTCAGAGTAAAAAAAATTACTCCCTAAGCAAAAAGGATAGCGGGTTGGTTAAACAAACTATGGTACTTCATACAACAGAACACTATGGAGCCATTGACAATGATGTCATCACTTAAGAGATTTATGTAAAGCATCCTTAGTGCAGGGGCTGTTTCCTTTAATGTTGTATCTTTAGCAACTGGCACACTGCCTAGCACAGAGCAGGCATTAATATGCTTTGAGTGAATAAAGAATAATTACATGGTAAGATTTCACAATAAACCCTAAAATTACACACACATAAAACATCTGGGTGTTTTCAACAGTATTTGCATTATGACTCCTCATTCCAAAAACTTTAAAACATATGTGTAGAGGAAAAAAAGATATAGGCAAAATATCCATTTTCATCTCTAGATAGCTAGATTATGAATGTTTTTTTTGTCTATTTACTAAATTTTTAGTAATTATCATGTATTATACTTCTATACTCAGAAAAAAATTTCTGGGGTGGAATTGTTTCAAGCAGCGATAAGGTCTCAGGCTTGGTCTTTGGAATAGATTGCTAAAGCTCTGTGGAGACAGAAGTCAGGAAGTTTATAAAAATTTATTAAAAGTTTATTGATTCAATAAATATTAAGTGAGCACATTTATGTGCCAACCACTGTTCTAGGCACTGAGGATAAAAGAATACATTAAAAAAAAAAGAATACATTAAAAAAACCAAAATCCCTGAATTCATAGAAGTGGAAAGTCACTTGGATGGCTAAACAGGAGAAAAAAGAACTTAAATCAGGTGCCAAAATCCTCAATAAACATGAAGATGATATAGATGAGACAATGGACAGGAGAAACAGTCATATTAGAAGGATCACAGGATTTCTGCTTGGAAGAGCAATGGTTTGACAAAGGGAGTTAGAAAACACAGACCTCACTCCCCTTTTAACAAGAATCAACAGCCACCGCTTGAGAAGACCACCGCTTGAGAAGAAGAAAGTGGCGGTCTTTGGGAAAGCTTCAGTTAGGGCAGGTGACAAAGGAATATTCTGTGAAGAGTTAAGTATCTGAAGCAACTGAGATGTCTTTCAGTAGGGAAATGGATTAATACACTGTGGTACAACCACACAATGGAATATTATTCAGTGCCAAAAAGAAATAAGATAGCAAGCCATGAAAAGACGTGAAGGAAGCTTAATGCGTATTACTAAGAGAAAAAGCCAAACTGAAAATGCTACATATGGTGTGCTTCCAACTATATGACATCCTGAAAAAGGTAAAACTTTGGAGACAGTAAAAAGATCAGTGTTGTCAGGGGCAGAGGAGGAGAGGGAAGGGTTAAACAAGAGGAATATAAAGGATTTTTAGGGCAGTGAAAAAACTCTTATGATACTATAATGATGCATACATCTCCTTGTATGTTTGCCCAAATCTACAGAATATATAACAACGAGTGAACTCTAAAGTAAACTATGAGCTTTGGGTGATAATGATGTGTCAATGCAGGTTCATCATTTTTAACAAATGTACCATTCCAGTGAGGAAAGTTGATAATGGGGTAGGCTATGCATGTGTGGGGACACAGGTGATACACAGGAAATCTCTGTACCTTCCTCTTAATTTTGCTGTGAACCTAAAACTGCTCTTAAATATTAAAACTAAAAAAAAGGTAAACTGTCTGATACAATGTTCAGTATATGTGTTGTAATTATTAAATTAATCCTCTTTAACATTGTTGTCACCACTTCTCTGCATAGAAGCTTTCGATAGTTCACCACTGCTCACAGTCGCGTCATTCTCACATACAGAGTGTATTTGCCATGCCTCTTCATCACCTGAAGAATCCCATGAAGTTGGAGCTTCCTGGGCAAGTGGAAAATTACATAGAACCTGCTGAACCAGGAAAATGTGGAAGGGAGCATGTCCCTCTACTACTCTTCCTGCTTTACCATTTTGGGGTGGTCCCTTTCCAGGTGAACAGAATTAAAGCTTTTGCTCTATATCCAAAATAAAATTATATTAAATTTTTAAAAAGTTGGTAGCAGCACTGCATCACCTGGGCAGACTCAAACATATACAACCTTCAACAATCATTTTTTTTAAACATATTTATTGGAGTATAATTGCTTTACGGTGTTGTTAGTTTCTGCAGTATAACAAAGTGAATCAGCTATATGCATATCTCCATATCCCTCACTCTTGCGTCTCCCTCCCACCCTCCCTATCCCACCCCTCTAGGTGGTCACAAAGCACCGAGCTGATCTTCCTGTGCCATGCAGCTGCTTCCCACTAGGTATCTATTTTACATTTGGTAGTGTATACAGGTCAGTGCTACTCTCTCACTTCGTCCCAGCTTACCCTTCCCCCTCCCTGTGTCCTCAAGTCCATTCTCTATGTCTGTGTCTTTATTCCTGTCCTGCCCCTAGGTTCATCAAAGCCATTTTTCTTTTTTTATATTCCACATATTTGTGCTCGCATATGGTATTCGTTTTTCTCTTTCTGACTTACCTCATTCTGTATGACAGACTCTAGGTCCATCCACCTCGCTACAATAACTCAATTTCACTTCTTTTTGTGGCTGAGTAATATTCCATTGTATATATGTGCCACATCTCCCTTATCCATTCAACTGTTGATGGACACTTAGGTTGCTTCCTTGTCCTGGCTATTGTAAATAGTGTTGCCTGAACACTGTGGTACATGACTCTTTTTGAATTATGATTTTCTCAGGGTATATGCCCAGTAGCGGAATTGCTGGGTCATATGGTTGTTCTATTTTTAGTTTTCTAAGGAACCTCCATACTATTCTCCATAGTGGCTGTACCACTTTACAACAGTGCAAGAGGGTTCCCTTTTCTCCACACCCTCTCCAGCATTTATTGTTTGTAGAGTTTCTGATGATGGGCATTCTGACTGGTGTGAGGTGATACCTCATTGCAGTTTTAATTTGCATTTCTCTAATGATTAGTGATGTTGAGTATCCTTTCACGTGTTTGTTGGCAATCTGTAGATCTTCTTTGGAGAAATATCTGTTTAGGTCTTCAGCCCATTTTTGGAATGAGCTGTCTGTCTTTTTGATATTGAGCTGCATGAGCTGCTTGTATATTTTGGATAATCTTTTGTCAGTAGCTTTGTATGCAAATATTATCTCCCATTCTGAAGGTTGTCTTTTCATCTTTTTTATGGTTTCCTTGGCTGTTCAAAAGCTTTTAAGTTTCATTAGGTCTCATTTGTTTATTTTTGTTTTCATTTCCATTTCTCTAGGAGGTGGGTCAAAAAGGATCTTGCTGTGATTTATGTCAGCATGCTCTGCCTATGCTTTCCTCTAAGAATTTTATACTGTCTGGTCTTACATTTAGGCCTTTAATCCATTTTAAGTTTATTTTTATGTATGGTGTTAGGAAGTGTTCTAGCTTCATTCTTTTACATGTAGCTGTCCAATTTTCCCAGCACCACTTATTGAAGAGGCTATCTTTTCTCCATTGTATACTCTTGCCTCCTTTATCAAAGATAAGGTGACCATTTGTGTGTGGCTTTATCTCTGGGCTTTCTATCCTGTTCCACTGATCTGTATTTCTGCTTTTGTGCCTATACCATACTGTCTTAATTACTGTAGCTTTGTAGTATAGTCTGAAGTCCGGGAGCCTGATTCCTCCAACTCAGTTTTTCTTTCTCAAGACTGTGTCGGCTATTCAGGGTCTTTTGTGTTTCCATACAAGTTGTGCAATTTTTTGTTCTAGTTCTGTGAAAAATGCCATTGGTAGTTTGATAGGGATTGCATTGAATCTGGGTAGTATAGTCATCTTCACAATGTTGATTCTTCCAATCCAAGAACATAGTATATCTCTCCATCTGTCTGTATCATCTTTAATTTCTTTCATCAGTGTCTTACACTTTTCTGCATACAAGTCTTTTTTCTCCTTAGGTAGGTTTATTCCTAGGTATTTTATTCTTTTTGTTGCAATGGTAAATGGGAGTGTTTCCTTAATTTCCCTTTCAGATTTTTCATCATTAGTGTATAGGAATGCAAGAAATTTCTGTGCATTAATTTTGTATCCTGCTACTCTACCAAATTCATTGATTAGCTCTAGTAGTTTTCTGGTAGCATCTTTAGGATACTCTATGTATAGTATTGTGTCATCTGCAAACAGTGACAGTTTTACTTCTTTTCCAATTTGGATTCCTTTTATTTCTTTTTCTTCTCTGATTGCTGTGGCTAAAACTTCCAAAACTATGTTGAATAACAGTGGTGAGAGTGGGCAACCTTGTCTTGTTCCTGATCTTAGAGGAAATGGTTTCAGTTTTTCACCACTGGGAATGATGTTGTCTGTGGGCTTGTCATATATGGCCTTTATTATGTTCAGGTAGGTTCCCAGTATGCCTACTTCTGGAGATTTTTATCATAAATGGGTGTTGAATTTTGTCAAAAGCTTTTTCTGCATCTATTGAGATTATTATATGGTTTTTATCCTTCAATTTGTTAATCTGGTTTATCACATTGACTGATTTGCATATATTGAAGAATCCTTGCATTCCTGGGATAAACCCCACCTGATCATGGTGTGTGATCCTTTTAATGTGCTGTTGGATTCTGTTTGCTAGTATTTTGTTGAGGATTTTTTCACCTATGTTCATCAGAGATACTGGCCTGTAGTTTTCTTGTTTTGTGACATCTTTGTCTGGTTTTCGCATCAGGGTGATGGTGACCTCGTAGAATTAGTTTGGGAGTGTTCCTCCCTCTGCTATATTTTGCAAGAGTTTGAGAAGAATAGGTGTTAGCTCTTCTCTAAATGTTTGATAGAATTCGCCTGTGAAGCCGTCTGGTCCTGGGCTTTTGTGTGTTGGAAAATTTTTAATCACAGTTTCAATTTCAGTGCTTGTTATTGCTCTGTTTATAGTTTCTATTTCTTCCTGGTTCCATCTCAGAAGGTTGTGCTTTTCTAAGAATTTGTCCATTTCTTCCAGGTTGTCCATTTTATTGGCACAGAGTTGCTGGCAGTAATCTCTCATGATCCTTTGTATTTCTGCAGTGTCGGTTGTTAGTTCTTTCTCATTTCTAATTCTGTTGATTTGAGTCTTCTTTTTTTCTTGATGAGTCTGGCTAATGATTTACCAATTTTGTTTATCTTCTCAAAGAATCAGCTTTTAGTTTTATCGTTCTTTGCTACTGTTTCCGTCATTTCTTTTTCATTCATTTCTGATCTGATCTTTATAATTTCTTTCCTTCCACTAAGTTTGGGGTTATTTTTCTGTTCTTCTTTCTCTAATTGCTTTAGGTGTAAAGTTAGGTTGTTTGAGATGTTTCTTGTTTCTTGAGGTAGAATTGTATAGCTATGAACGTCCCTCTTAGAATTGCTTTTGCTGCATCCCATAGGTTTTGGGTCGTCGTGTTTCCATTGTATTTGTTTCTAGGTATTTTTTGATTTCCTCTTTGATTTCTTCAGTGAGCTCTTGGTTATTTAGTAGTATATTGTTTGGCCTCCATGTGTCTGTATTTTTTATAGTTCTTTTCTTGTAACTGATTATCTAGTCTCATAGCATTGTGGTCGGAAAAGATACTTGATACGATTTCAGTTTTCTTAAATTTACCAAGGCTTGATTTGTGACCCAAGATATGGGTCTCTATCCTGGACAATGTCCCATGAACACTTGAGAAGAAAGTGTATTCTTCTGCTTTTGGGTGGAATGTCCTAAAAACATCAATTAACTCTATCTGGTGTATTGTGTCATTTAAAGCTTGTGTTTCCTTATTTATATTCTGTCTGGATGATCTGTTTATTGGTTTAAGTGGGGTGTTAAAGTCCCCTACTATTATTGTGTTACTGTCAATTTCTCCTTTTATGGCTGTTAGCATTTGCCTTATGTATTGAGGTGCTCCTGTGTTGGGGGCAGAAATATTTATAATTGTTATGTTTTCTTCTTGGATTGATCCCTTAATCATTATGTACTGTCCTACCTTATATGTTTTAATAGTCTTTATTTTAAAGTCTATTATATGTGATATGAGTATTGCTACTCCAGCTTTCTTGTGATTTCCATTTGCATGGAAATTTCTATCCCCTCACTTTCAGTCTGTATGTGTCCCTAGGTCTGAAGTGGGTTTCTTGTAGACAGCATATAAGGGTCTTGTTTTTGTATCCATTCAGCCAGTCTGTGTCTTTTGGTTGGAGCATTTAATACATTTACATTCAAGGTGATTATTGATACGTATGCTCCTATTACCATTTTGTTAACTGATTTGGGTTTGTTTTTGTGGGTCTTTTTCTTCTCTTGTGTTTCCACTTAAAGAAGTTCCTTTAGGATTTGTTGTAAAGCTGGTTTGGTGTTGCTGAATTCTCTTAGCTTTTGCTTGTCTGTAAAGCCTTTGATTTCTCTGTCAAATCGGAGTGAGATCCTTGCTGGGTAGAGTAATCCTGGTTGTAGGTTCTCCCCTTTCATCACTTTAAATATGTCCTGCCATTCCCTTCTGGCTTGCAGAGTTTCTGCTGAAAAATCAGCTGTTAACCTTATGGGGATTCCCTTGTATGTTATTTGTTCCTTTTCCCTTGCTGCTTTCAGCATTTTTTCTTTGTATTTAATCTTTGATACTTTAATATGTGTCTCGGCGTGTTTCTCTTTGGGTTTATCCTGTATGGTACTCTCTGTGCTTCCTGGACTTGACTATTTCCTTTCCCATATTAGGGAAGTTTTCGACTATAATCTCTTCAAATATTGTCTCAGACCCTCTCTTTTTCTCTTCTTCTTCTGGGACCCCTATAATTTGAATGTTGGTGCATTTAATGTAGTCCCAGGGGTCTCTCAGACTGTCCTCAATTATTTTCACTCATTTTTCTTTACTCTGCTCCCTGGCAGTTATTTCCATCATTTTATCTTCCAGCTCACTTATCTGGTCTTTTGCCTCAGTTATTGTTATTGATTCCTTCTAGAGTTGGTTTTTTTTTTTTTTTTTTTTTTTGCGGTACGCCGGCCTGTCACTGTTGTGGCCTCTCTCATTGCAGAGCACAGGCTCCGGAATGCGCAGGCTCAGCGGCCATGGCTCACGGGCCTAGCCGCTCCGCGGCATGTGGGATCTTCCCTAACCAGGGCATGAACCCGTGTCCCCTGCATCAGCAGGCGGACTCTCAACCACTGCGCCACCAGGGAAGCCCTAGAATATTTTTAATTTCAGTAACTGTGTTGTTCATCACTGTTTGTTTGCTCTTTAGTTCTCCTAGATCCTTGTTAAATGTTTCTTGTATTTTCTCCATTCTGTTTCTGAGATTTTGGATCATCTTTACTATCATTACTCTGAATTCTTTTTCAGGTAGGTTGCCTATTTATTCATTTATTTGGTCTTGTAGGTTTCTACCTTGTTCCACTGTATGTGACAATTTTTTTTGTTTCTTTTGTTTTTGTTTTAAATAGGTGGTGCTGTATTCCTGTCTCACTGGTTGTTTGGCCTGAGATGTCCAACACTGGAGTTTGCAGACAGTTGGATAGAGCTGGGTCTTGGTGCTGAGATGAGGACCTCTGGGAGGCCTCACTCCGATTGATATTCCCTGGGGTCTTAGGTTCTCTGTTAGTCCAGCTGTTTGGACTTGGAGCTCCCACAACAGGAGCTCGGGCCCGACCTCTGGCCTGGGAACCAAGATCCTGCAAGCCAGTCACTGGGGGTTCCTCCTGTCCCCTTAGGTGCCCATGGTCCCCCACCAGTGCCTGGTAGGTGTCCTAGTTGTGAGGAGACACAAATTCTGCATCCTCCTAGTATGCCATCTTGACTCTGTCTCCTACAGCAATCATTTTTAACAAACCACAATTTGGCACTCAGTAATATACAATACTGACTTATAAGATAGGAATCCTTCAGAGAAGAACCAGTCTTTTACCACTTTGTAAACTCACCTGACTAGTCAACTGGGTTTGACAACCAACTAGCCTCTATGCATACAGCTAAGAACTGGCTTACTGTAACAATTATTTTAGGCAATTAATAGACCTTTTCAGTGTAGGTTTCCACTTTAATCTGCCAAGACTTATTTTTCCTATTAAAAGTGAATGTATTTTATAAAGTTCTATAGCTATCAAGATTTGGTTCTCATTCAGAAGGGGTACATTATATATTTTAAGTAACTATCTAAACATTTAAGAGAAATAACTGTGTATTCTTACTTATCAAAGCTAAGTAATACATTATTTTCAAATTTCTTCTGTTTTATTATTATTATACGAATGTATTATAACATTTAACATCTATTAAATGAGCTGTTAGTTGATTTTATTATTTAAAAAAAAGCAAAAGATTACTCTAGATAGTAAAATATACCAAATTAAAACTTGAGAGTAGTATGGCATTTTCCACTTCTAAAATACTTTAATGGTAAAAACAAAAACTTCTGTTTTTATAATGGGCAACCATGGATTTTTATTAAAAATTTATAATTACATTAATTCCCAACTATAGTTAAGAAATCAAACCCTTCAAAGAGACTATTATTTACCTATATTTACAAAACCTCTATCTACTTGCTCTTTTTCTTTTAACACCAAGTTTCTTTAAAAGCTATAGATTTAAAAGGTTCTTGGGGTTTTTTGGTCCAGGGGAGGTCCTTTTGCCTTAAAATATGTTGGAGGGAGACGGTGGAGAGAGAGAGAGGAAAGAAATAAAATAACTGAAATGAAAATGATTCCAAGTCAACTATTTCTCAGTTTATCTCAATTTTCTTTCTAGGCAAGATTCACTGCAATATTTAACTTTTTTGATGATATACTTGATATATAAACAAATATATGGAGCCTACTTCCCTACCTATAAGTTACTCAGTACCTCATATGACTTGTGTTCACAGGTAGATTCTTTATACACCTGGATGAAAAAATGAACACAACGTCCTGGCTAACAGCTATTTAAGGAGGTCATTAGCATTTCAAATAGCTCAGATAAAGTGCTTTCACACTTTCCCTAATCTTCCTCTTACACAACTAGGTCTCAAGCTTTTATTAAATGTGAGGAATTCAACAGCTTTGAAATTCAAAACTAACCCCATATGGAAAACTACTTTTATTTTTCCTATGTCTCATTCTTTTATCTTCTTACATTCTAGGGATGCTAAAATGTCATATCTTTTTGGAGTGTTCCAAAAAATTGTCAGGAATTCTTCTTTGAAAATGTTTGTTTTCCTTAAAGCAACTTTAGGCTCAGGCAACAAGTTTTTGTTTTTTAGGTCGCACCGAGCAGCGTGTGGGATCGTAGTTTCCCGATCAGCGATCGAACCTGTATCCCCCTGCAGTGGAAGCGCAGAGCCCTGACCACTGGATGGCCAGGGAAGTCCCTCAGGCAACAAGTTTTGAGTATGTCTTAGAAGGAGGGACTGCAAATAGTTCGGAATGGTGTGGGGAAAAAAGATGGAGAAGTAAGTAAGGGTTAGCTTAGGAAGGCACATGGCTGGGTGGTTAAGAGGAAGGACTCTGATGTGGCAAACTTCAGTTCAAAGTATGCTAGCCACTCACCAGCTAAGGCAACCCTGGACAAATCAGCAAGCATTTCTAAATCATCTCACTTGTGTTTTTAATTAATTTTTATTGGAGTACAGTTACTTTACAATGTTGTGTTAGTTTCTATATAACAGCAAAGTGAATCAGCTATACGTATACATATACCCCCTTCTTTTTTAGAGTTCCTTCACATTTAGGTCACCACAGAGCACTGAGTTCCCTGTGCTATACAGTAGGTTCTCATTAAATCATCTCACTTGTTAAATGAAGGTAACAATACTTCCCCTCTTAAGATTGTTTGGTGACAACCTCAGAGAATACTTAGCACAGAATTAGCTGGTAGTTAAGAAAGTTCAAAGGGCAATAAGAAATCACTAAAGAATTTTAAGCAGAGAGACATATGTGAATGCATAGTGAAGAATGTATTATAGAGAGCCAAAACTGGAAGTGAAGATCAGTCAGGATGCTGTTTTAGTAATCTGAGAAACCACAGCATGACGTGTGCTAAGATGGTGAAGAAAAAGAAGGATGGATCCTAGAGGTACTATGGGTTTAAAATCAATAGGAAGTTGTGGCTAACTGGGGATGAAGAAAAGGAAGAATCAGAATGACACCTGGGTTCTGGCATGGATAGTAATACCCACTTATTGTGAGAGGAGGGAAAAAAGGGCTTGAGGGATGCTGCTGGGGAGGACAAAATAAGCAGGTAAGTTTAGCTTTGTTGAGTTTAACACAGGTATGGAAGAAATATTCATGAGCTGGGTGAACAGAGGTCTCAAGTGCAAACAAAAAAACTATTCATGATGCCAATCTCAGAATTGTTAATATATACAGGATGTTAACTGAAGATATGGGACTGGAGATTACCCAAAAAGTATATAGAGAAAAGTGTTAAGGTCAGAATCCTACAAAATTCCAATACTTAATGGTTGTAAAGAGGAAACATTTGCAAGGACAGAGATCACAAACAGAAGGAAGCCCAGGCATATCATTAAACTTATGGGAGGAGTTTCAAGAAATAAAGAGTAGTCAGTAGTGCTAAATTTTGCTAAGAAATCAAGTACTGACCAAAAAAACAAACAAACAAACAAAAAAACATGGGAGTAGGGGAAGTACCCAAGATGCTTATTTGGGGAGGGGAAAAAAAAGGTATAGAGAGATAGATGGATCTGTTCCCTTCTACCATAACATTACTAGCCACAATAATGTTTTGAGTTCTTTTTTTTTCCTAATGACATACAAATGCAGAAAATCAGATTCAGCCAAACAGGTTAATATACACATCAGTTAATAAATAAGCATTCCTAAGTTATTTAAAAACAAAAACAAAAAACCCTCCTAAAACATTTACCTACTTTTATAAAGAAGCCATACAGGAAAAACATTGCAAAACTGTAAAGTCCCCCTATTACACAGAACAAAGAGACCTTGTAATTACTAAGCCACGGTTTCTAGGCTCTTTCAAGTTTTACCAACTTGCTGCCCCTTAACCTTTTTCCTTATGTCATTAAGAAAATGAAAAATCACTGTATTCCCCTTGAATGGAGATGAACAATAGAGACTTTGAATGCATTTAATATCTCCCCTCTAGATCACTTTTTTTCTCCATTCTAAAAGAATAAAATAGGGCTATCACTATTGTTATCTTGCCTCAATATTAGGTCATTTAGAGATTCTTCTCCCTCTAGAGAACTGGCTTCTACACTCCGAATGAAACTAGTGTACTAAAAAGGATACTCCCTAGTTCTGCAACCAGAGACCAGTACAGTAGAGAAACAAAGATTATCTGTTCTCAAGGTTCTAATGTTACCAGAGTACTAGAGGAGTAGGTAAACCTTTATGTTGGGTACCCATCAAAATGTAATCTACAGCCAAATTTGAATGACTTTCACTAAAATTGTTATATTTACAAGTACCTTCATCTCTATCTGGCAGCAATAAGATGAATCTCTTAAGAAGAAAATTAAATGCATCTTCTCAAATTCAGAAAAGAAATATGATATAAATATTTAAGCACCAACATAAATTTTAAATATTCAGGTGAAACTTAAACAATTGTTCTACTCATGAATACAGTATTTAGATTATCTGTATAAAATTCTGACACATCTAGCAAATTTAAATGCAGAGAAAATGTATTTTGCAACAATTATTTCATTAATTAAAAGTGATGAGTTTTAAGTTTTTTCTCTTCCATTCCAAATGTTAAGAAAACCAAAGTATCTGGAAAAATCAAACTCTTAAGCCATGAAAAACAAAATAGGCATTAAAAGAAAAACAAACAAACAAACAACACTTCCCCCTGTAACAAAGTGACCAACATACCAACGTTAGCTCTGAAAATTAGAGATACTAAATTTATCAGCAAAAATTTACAGAAAATAAATTACTTAAATTGCAAAATGAGCTAGACTATTTAATTCAAGATTATACATACATGCTCAACTACTGGTTCCATCAGTGAGTTAGAGCTTAACTCATGACTTAATACTGGCTCCCATTTATAAATTAAAATTAGAATTTTTAAACGTCTTACAGAATTTTGCTTTAAAACAACTTTTTAAGTTTATTCTGGTGCATTAGTTAACAAGTTCCTATCCTGAACAATTATAGCCTATTCTATTTAACAGACTAGCTGGCAAGAGTACATACATAATGCAGAAGTTATTGTCAAATGGAGAATGCTCTTACAGACAAACGGAAACAACACAGGACTAGTAACACACTACGTGTGTGTAGTCATTTTACCTTCAATTGAAAGCCTGTGAAATACTGGAAAGGTGTAATATATCATTTTAAAACCTTGATCTATACACACTAATTGTTTCTATATTGTACTTAAAAAATCAGAAATGTGCTATTCATACCTGTTCAGAGTTAAGTCAAATACTACCGCCCCCTCTCAAAAAAATGTTTCTGATGTACTTTCTTAAAAGAAAATACTTCTTCTGGTATGTGCTTACCAAAGAAACATGTACTGAGGAAAGCTGGCGGGAACAACAATGCCAATGTAAAACATTAAGCCCTCTACTTAAATGAAGCAATACATAACAATATTAACCAACAAAGATATAATTACTCACTTAAGTGGGTAAAAATGCTCCCAATTTCCTTCAGCTGATCTTAATGTCCAGAGAATGGATTTAGATCCATCTACATCTTGGAAAATGCAATTTAAAATAGGCTATTCGTTTAGGCAAAAACTAATCAACAAGTCAGAGAGCTTCAGAGGCACACTTTAATGAGAACACTTCAGGGGCTACCCATTAGAGAAATTTTTGAAGCACATTCTTCTGGTGGCAATATAAATTGGAATAACCTTTTCGAAAGGCAATTTGGCTACTGAAGTGTTTATATCCTTTGATCTAGGTAAGCCCACTCCAGGGGATTTTTCCGAAAGAAATAAAGAGGAAAGTATTCTAAAATGTACACAAAGAGGTTTGTTCAACGCAATACCGTTTAAAATGGTGAAAAATTAGGAACAATCTAAACAGGTAAAAGACTAGGTAAATTAAGGTCCCATTAACCTAAGAGAATTATATAGCAAATGAAATGAAAACAATTTTAACAATACATGATATAGTTTAACGAAAAAATATAAAACTGCCTTTATTTACAATGAGGGGGAAAATAAAAGAATATGGTAAGGTGCAGAATAGAAGAGGGGGAAAAAAATAAGACCACCTCATGATGATCTTGTGGATATCTGGGTGACTTTTCTTGATTTTATTATTACTATAGTATTGCTTATGCAATAGATAGAGCAGAAAAGCATTAATTTAAAAACTTTTACATGATCTGGAAGAAGCAGCATAGCAAATACAAGTATACTGATTATTCAAATTATTCTATACCTTAATTTCTATGCGATCAAAGAGCAACAATATAAAGACATGAGCCTCTAAAGGAAACTTCTGGTACTGAAACATACTACAATTATTTCATAAGTAAGAAATGTCACTAGATTCATAGATACTTTTTTTTAAGTTTTGGTAGTCTACCTATACCTCTGAAAAATAGAAATCCATCCATTTCCTGTTTCAAAAGGGTGTCAATTACTTTACGTCCACCTTTGAAAGAAATGAAGTTTGAAGGAAGGAGAAAGTTTTTACCTTGTTCTATATAAAATGAATCCATGATCTTTTAAAAAACAAAACTAAAATTATAAGCATATTAAAAATGCCAACAATATTGCTAGATTTAAAGTATACTGAAGTTTTAAAAAAGGGGAGGTATGCTGGGGGATAAAAAAAAAAATTAAACAGCTGGCATTTCAATTCTTTAAAAAGGACCAACTTAACCCTACCACATATATCTTTTAGCAACTTAATAACATTTTAAGTTCAAGGAAAATGACATATCAAATAGACCTCCTCAAGATGTCATTTACAAAAACTGACAAATGATTCCTCAAACATCCAACCCAAGAGAAAAGCCTGTTACTGGAGATGATTTTTATTCAAGTATTTTTTAATGACACTTAAATTCTGAACTCAAAGTAATGATAAAGAAAGTCAAGTTTGATTCTCTGAACACCTATTTCCTGTCCAAACAGCCCTTTTGTTCTGCTTCCCTGCTTAATTTTAATGTTCAGTTTGCATCAGAAAATAGCAACAATGACAAAACCTAACATACACAGAAGCATAAAGGAGCAAAAGTGTAAAATAAAGGATCATTAAAAGATTAGAACAAAAATCCTACCAACAAAACCTCCACAATTTTCTGTTTGCTTCACCTCAGATTAACTTCACTTGAAGCTGTACTCCAAAGCAACCAAACCTGAATACCAAGCTCCACCTTCTCCAATTTTAGTGGCTGAAGAGTAAAATCTCCTCCCTGTTAGTGAAACTGATAATTGTGATTGGATACGGCTAATATCCATTATTTTAAAGAACTTTTCCTTGCTAGCAGGTTAGGTAAACACTCTAAAACCCCCTGGATAAGCTGGTTTCTTAAAGGAACAGTAGGTAATGTTTCAGTTTTCCCATCACATACTATTTGCTTACTCTTTTGTCTAGGTAAAAAATAAATAAACCAAGTAACAAAAATGAAAATCTCACAGATGCAGCATTAATTTGCAGTTCAGCAACCAATTGTTTAAAATACAATGCTTTTAAGCTAAATTATTTGATATTTTTTACAGAGCCTGAAGGTGAAGTTATGCTTTATAAAGACTCCTTTTTCAATACAGTTCACATTTTGTATGAAAATTTTAAAACGGCAACAGAAAATCCATTGCAAAATTTTGCTAATAAGAACAAAACAGTCTTTTCTCTAAGACTTAAACATAAAACCACATCTTAAGTGAAAATACATAGCACTAAAACACTGAATGCAAAAATTTCATTTCTAAGCTATCAAATTCACTGATACTTATGTTCTCAGTATCACAAGAATAGAATGAAATTTTCAGTGACATCAGACTGATAATTCTATTTGAAACTGAAGAAAAATGAGGCAGAAACATTATTTCTATATTACCACATTTACAGGTCTGACATTGCGCGTTTTTGCAAGGATAATGCTTATCCACTGCAAATGGATATCTATAAAAGGAGAAGGCAACTTGTTCTAATGAACATGTTCAGGTATAAAGTTTGGAATGGTTTAAGCTGGTTTTTTAAAAAATCATTATTATTTTTTTAAGAGATGGTTGGACACTATTTTGTACCCTACTTAAGTATTACTTTAACGTGGCATGGAAACCCTAAGGTACAGCTGAAGGGTATACATACACCTCTTAAAACAGTAAGTTATGTTAAATGTTATTTTTACTACAGAGATTCTGATTTTTCAACAAAAAAGACCTACAGTCACTTTGTACATTACTAAATTTGCTGTATTTTATTATGTTTATTTTAATTAGAACTGTGTGTTTTTAGGAGCTTGACCCATTAACTACTACTCTGACATTAATCATTATCTGATTGAATGACATTTAAATAATACTAAGCTCTACCAAAAATTGACTGATTTATAAAAACACATTCAAAATTAAAGCAAATTAGCGTAGCTCCTTCTTAAAACATATTCAGTAAGTTTATATAATTTTAAATTTGAATTTAGTTTTCTAAGTTAAAAACCTTTCAAGCATTTTTCCTCAAAGAAAATTCATATATTAGAACAACATAAAGCCAACAAACTTGTTTTGAATACAAAGAGAAGCCTTTGTAAGAAACTGAAAATTCACATAATTGCAACTAGACATGAATATGGAGTAATACCCTGCAGAAGCCCAAACAGCTGCATAATCTATTATGCCTTTTAAGTGGACAAATTGAAAGAGCCAATTCACAGAGGTCTAGTCCCAAAATCCTTTGCAAGGATTCATGGCTGTGAATGCCCAGTACTTCACGAGTCAAGTTCAGGTTTTCTTCCCACTGTGTGAACACTTGCAAAAGGACACTGGAAGCAGAAGAGGTACAGGAACAAACAATAGAAAAAATACATAATTTGAGTTACAGCATAGAACTTGAGTTAATCATAAAACAAGTTTTAGATGGCCAAAATTTTACAGGGTTATAGAAAAAAAGATGGCAAATATTTTAATCTTAAAATGTGCCAAGCATAAAATTAGTAGACAGTTATGGGAACCAAAAGAACCTTTGTTCTAACGCCAGATTTTCACATTGAAGTTAATTATCTGTGTAAAACAAACGCATAGAACATACACTAATTTAACACCAAAACCACTCTCAATCTATAACCAACAGAAAAGAGAAATATAGACTTAGCTATTCCAGATTGTTCAAAGATCTCCAGGACCTACTTGAAAGAACTTCAAGTTGATAAATATCATTTTAGGTGGCTTACAGGTTAAAATTAAGGGTATTTTATTCCTCTCCTAAATCCATAGTAGAAGAAAACAACAGCAAAAATAAATGAAAAGAAAGCATTACCACAACTGAGATTATTTGAAAACAATATTGCTTCATAGGAACAGGGAGGCTGCAAAAGCTTCAAGGCTCCCAGATTGCATGTGACAATATCACCTTTTGAACATCAAGTATTCAAAGGACGTATTGTATATTCTTTGTGGGAGTTCAGAGGTTTTCCCAAACCTATCAACTGAAAACAATTTAGAAGAGCACAAGCCACTGAACAACTTGGTCTCATTTCACTTTTGATTAAAAAGACCCCATATAAAGAATCAATACCTAGACTATTAGGAACAACTTTTGGTACAAACAGAGCAGGGTGAAAACTTCCACAGAATTTTTAAGCACTGAGAATAGCTCAAACTATTCTTCCTACAACAGAAATTAATCCTTGGCAGTAGTATCCCTGGGTGCTATATAAATATAATTACAGGTATAATATAAAATATACTTTATATATAATATAAAATATAAATACAGGTAGTTAAGGCAGTAGTAGGTGAAAGGACCACCCTGACATTAGCAAAAACATGACTAGGGTCACTAAGGATAAAGTCTGAAAAACACCAACTAACGGAGGAAGAAAAAAATTAAGAAATATTTCCCTGACAAATACATGGTGTCTACAGAAGTGAGGTATGTATTTGAGTTTGCAACTCCTGATGACTACCTTCTAACTCGTTAAGGGAAAAGAATACAAGGTGAGAATCGGGGAGAGAGGGAGGGTTGTGATGGCCCATTCAGCAAAATACTAAACACAAAGGAAACATTAAGAAAATAAACAGATTAGAAAGCATAAACCAAGCTGATGTCTTTTATAAGACAGTAAATTGCTTTAAATCTAAAGGAATAAACAGGTTACCAATAAATTAAAAAGGAACAGAGATCATAGTATTGAGACCGAAGTATAAGTAAAGGAAAAAGCATTCATAATCCTCAATTATTTAGATTTAATAGTCATAAATTTTCATGTGCCAAATAACACACAATAGATATAGAAAAATGAAAGAAAACAGATTGGCAGACTTTAAATTCCCCTTTCTTTAGCAGCCTAAGCCAGGGAAAAAAACCCAGAAAAACCCAAAAAACCCAAAAGACGATTGATGCGTAGCAATTATTTCATAAGGATAATTTTTATATAGCTATCAAAAGAAAAGCTTCTCTTCTCAAGTCACAGGAAAACATATTTAATTTTAGTCATGAAGAAAACCAAAAATTTTAAAAAGCACAAGTTGAATAGGGAGCATTCTCTACCTATTGAAAAGTTTATTCATCCATCAAACTTTTTGAACACCTACTATATGCTGGGAACCACTAGCTGCTGTGGATGCCATGGTGAACTATCTCTCCATTGTAGAAACTTACAGTCTAGAGTTAGACCAGTGCTGTCCAGCAAAAAAACAATGCGAGCCACATACTATTTTCCATTTTCTAGTGGCCACGCTAAAACATTTCAATAAAGTTAAATTGAATGTAATATTTTATTTAATGTAAAACATGTAAAAGCATTTTTAAAAGTAATGAATTATTTCAATAAGTAATCAATAATTTAAAAATTGAGCTCTTGTCCCTTTTTTGTGCTAGAAATCGAGTTCTTATTTCATACTTACAGCACATCTCAACTCAGACTTGCCATATTTCAATAGCCAGATGTGGCTACTTAAACTTAAATAAAATACCGTAGCTATCAGCCACATGATTATTTATAAATTAAGATAAATTTTCATCGTTGTAAAAGACTCTTTATCTCTGCTGTCCATTATAATAGCCACTAGTCACATGTGGTTACTGAGCACCTGAAACGTGACTAGTAAGCCTGAGGATATGAATTTTTTATATTATTTAACTTTAGTTAATAATAAACAGCCACAAATGGCTAGTAACTACCAGATTGGAAAGCACAGCTTTAGAAGAAAAAGATGCTAAAACAAAGCAAATGTGTCCAATGTGAAAAGATTAAATATAGCCAACAGAAGAACTTAACCTCTTTTGCCAGCATTAAGGATTAATTCATCAAGAAAATCACAATTAAGCAAACGGGGACAGCATATGCAAAGATCCTGAATGGGGAAAAAGTGAAAATACAGTAGAAATAATGAAAGAAAGTATCAAGGAGCAAAACAAAGTTATTTGCAGGCGACTGATTTGGATCATGGAATATAAATAGGATAGGAAGGTGGCGGCGAAGTGGAAGCAGCCTTACCACTTGGAAATAAGTCTTGCAATAAAGTCTGTCCCACTCTCTTCACTCAGTAAACTCCAGTCATTCCAATCTCGGTCAAATCCTAAATCAAGCCAGGTACTTTTCGTCCCCTTTGTGCTAGCAGTTCCCTTTACTTGGGAAACTTCCCCCAGCACTTTCCTGATCTTAGAACTCAGAATCACAGTTCCAAATTTTCTATACAGGACAAGCGTTAAGGCAGTAATCCAACTGGAAGATACGGGGTGGAGGGGGTAGGGTGGAGTTTGAAGCTGTCTGCAAGGCAATTTTTACAAAAAACTTTTACAGAAAAAGTTCAGTGTGTCATTTTTTTAATGTTCTGACAGACTGGGGAAGCTAAGAAAACTCCTCAAACACACTTTAGTATCACCACTAACTTTAAACATTATAATCTCAGGACATCCAACTAGCACCTTCTAATCTCTATCAGCACACCCTATTTCTTTCCGTCCCAGCACTTGTCAAAATCTGAAAACTGTTTACTCATTGGTTTGTTAATAGCCTAGCTTTTCCAACAGACTGTAAACTCCATGAGAGCAAAGACCCTGTGTCATTTTCATCCTTGTATCCTCAGCACTTAGCACAATGTCCAACTAGCATGGAGCAATGGTTTAAAGAATGAAAACTGCAACTGCAGGGATTTTAATAAAAATATTTCTTGTCAAATTTTAAGGAACAGAGCTAAAACTAGGCTCAAAGGAAAACTTAATGGCATTAAAATTCTTTTCATTATACAACATAAAACATTAAGTGTAGAAATAACACAATATTTTTTTAATTTAAAAATTCAAAACCTAAAGAATCAACTAAAACAACACTGAAGAATCAACTAAAAAACTCGAGGACTAACAAAGCAACAACCAAAAATTTGGGGGGAAAAGGGGGATGGTAAGACTTAACAATAACAAAATAAAAACACATTATTACTCCCAGTTACTAAAACCATGTGCACTGATTTATACTGAATAAAAGCTAAAAAGAATAAAAGGTAAAAAGAACCAAACATATATGTATTTAGTATATGACAAAAGTAGCTTTATTTGAAGACAAAAGAAAAAGTTTTCTTTAATGGGGCTGAAATAACTGATTGACTATTAAGGAAAAATAAGGACAATTATTTCACTTCACATGTTATGTCAAAATAAATCCTGGATGAACAGAAGAGAGATAGATATGAAAAATGAAACCACAAAACAACTAGAAGAAAACAGTTATCTGGGTAGGAGAATCCATTAAATATGAAAGTAGAAGCTAAATATAAAAGGAAAGTATTAACCTAAACTTCTTAAAAGGTAAAAACTCTTCTACATTATTAAAAAATATATATCATAAACAAATGAAAGGCTAATGAAGAGCCAGGGAAAATGTTTGCAGTATGTGTCAAACAGTGGCTATCCTAAATATATAAAAGGCTAAAAAGGGTATCGCAAACATAAAACACCACCCCAAATAAGCCAAAGACAAACTAGATGTCCAACACCTATATCTCTACTCATTATCATAATTAATTAATCTAAGAAATAAATAATAAATCTTATGGAAAGGAAAAGAAGGAAAGAAAATACTATTTCTTGGTAAAGATATGGAGGAAATGTGTATTCTCTCATATTTTCAGTCAAACTTTACACAGGTTTGGTCAACTTCATACTATAATGTTAGTCAAACTTTTAAGACAAGATTTGTCAGTATTTATGAAAAGACAAAAAATGTTCATATCCTTTAAGCAATTTTAAGACAGGCTGAATCATAAAGGAATGAGAAACACATACTAAGATTTAGCTCTTAAGATGTTCTTTACCACATTATAATAGTGAAAATGGGATAAAGTAACACGTTATACACAACAGGTGACTAGTTAAATTACAGTATTTCATAAGATGAAATGGTATGCACCTTTTAAAAATTATATTTTTAATATATGGGGACCTAATGATAAACATGAGGAAATCCTGTGGCCCCCAACAGTTTACATTCAAGCAGGGGATACAGACAATAACCAAATAAATCATTTCAGATGTTAGGTTGTAAAAGGAAATAAAGAAGGGTAACAGAGTTGTCAGGGAAAGTGGTCTGAGAAGGCATCTCAAAAGGAGTGACTTTTGAACAAAACACGACTGAGTGTTCCAGGCAGAAGGAACAACAATTTTAAGAACTAAGCTTGGCATGCTCATGAACCCCCAAAAAGACCAGTATTACTGGGGGTACATGAGTCAGGGGAGAGTGGCAGGATATAAGTGTATGAAGCTGGCAGGCCTGATAGTCTCGAGCAGCACCATCCAATCTGTAGCCACAAGCAAGGCCAGCCTAAAAAGTACCTGAAGTGGAAAATACACAACGAATTGCGAAGACAGTCTGAAAAAAGGTAAGTAAAATACCCCATTAATAATTTCTTATATTGATTACTTGTTGAATCATAATATTTTTCGGTTAAAAAATATTTCACCTGTTTCTCTCCCTTTTTTTTGTAAATGCAGCTATCAGAAAATTTTAAATTTCTTATGTGGCTCGCATTTGTAACTCCTACTATATTTCCATTGGACATCGCTGGTCTAGGGTATAAAAAAGTTTGAATTTATTTTGTGTACTGAAAAGCTGTGGAGGGTTTTGAGTCTGGGAATAACATAATCTAATTTATACATTTAAATGATTGTTCTGCACAGGAAAAGCAAGTAGACGGTAGGGGACAGATTGAAGAAAAGGTACCAGTTAGGTGACTACTACCACCATCTTTTGTACAACAAAGATGTTGAGAGGGATCATATTTGGGGTAAGTTTTGAAGATAGAAGCAGTCTAGTATTGTTTACAATTCAACATTTAGTTGTTTAGGATATGAAGAATACAGAAAAACAGAAAGACTGGGGGTATACCTGCCAAAATGTTAATGATTATTTATTCTTTGTAACTTTTCTGAAAGTTTGAAAAAAAAATGCCCTTATAATCAAATACAAAAGTGAGTTGTTTTTTTTAACACGATAAAATAGCCCTATCAAAACAAAGCATCCTGACATTTGTCTGCAGGCTGCATACCCTGTTCAAAACACACACACACCCCATCTCTCATGCCTTTAAATAAAAAACAGCTTATTCAAAGATATACATAACCTCATATTACTTACACACCGTTTTCAGGAAGTTAATACTGCTCCCTAATTTGTCTTTGCATTGCTGTTTGCATGATAAATAAAAGCACTCCCAAATCTGAGGCAAAGGAAATAAAAAGTACTTAAATGTGTGATTAACATATCCTGGTAAATACTCACCACACACCTTTCTCCAAAAATGTTCCCAAGGACACACTCAATGTAATTCCAGAGAATACACTTTGGTCCTAATCCTTTTCCTTAAAGGCTCTGCCATTCGATATGTGCTTCCCTTAACTAAAGTCTGCATAACTGAAAGGATAAACTTAGGACAGGTTTCTTTTACATGAGTATACTAAGGCACAAGAGAAGTTTTAAGTAATTTGCCAGAGACTACAAAGGGGGAAGGAGGAACACAGAGTGATTTATTTTATACCCAATCAAGTGTTTTTTCCTACTATGTTTACCTTTTGCACTGAAAAAGGAGGTATCAAATAGTGCCAGACTTCTTACCACGGGATTTCCAAGGAAAAGAGTCATTGTATACAGATCAACAGGAATCCTGGGTTCTCATGCAAATGTTCAAAAACTGTGAACCAACCACTACGGATATGAATCTTCCATTAAAACATAAAAGAGAATCCTAAAGTTCTTCATTTATTTTATTTCTAGTATTTCAATCTCTTTTACTCCTGACTACCTAAAATTTCCCAATGAAATCTACATTCACTCTAAAGAAACTCTGGCACTTGTGCACCAGGAGCCAGGAAACAAATGTTCATAAAGCACAGCTGTTGACAGCAAAACAAAATCAAAAACATAATCTGAAGTCCCATGAGTTATGGAAGATTAACACAATATTGTACAGCAATGAAAGGACTGAACTACAGCCGCATACTACTTTTATAAAGCTCAAAAGAAAAGCAAACTAAACACACTGAGCACACAAACGTTATGTGATGAAACTTTCTAAAAAATGAAACAGAATGGTAAACAAAATCCACTACACTGAAATGATTACCTCAGTAAGAAGAGGCAGAGGTATAAGACAGGTAAGAAACTCATAAACATATGCAAGTTTTGGTAATGTTCCAGTTATTGGTTTGGGGGTGCAAATCAGGAGTTTTATTATATTTTATCTCTTTATACCGCACTGTGTGTATTCATACTCTTGTGGTATCAAATATACTTTGAATACTTGGCTTCTTAAAAAAGGGCTTTATGGAGGTATAAGTGACATACAATAAAGTGCACACACTTTAAAGTGTAAAATGTGATCTGTCGTGATAATTTCACAGGAAATTATCACTACAATCGAGATAATAATCCAACAACCCCTAAATACTCCTCCTGTACACCTTTGCGATCCCTGTCTCATTAAATGTGTTTTAAAACGTTAAAGAAAAAAAGTTAAAAGACAATCTGTTTGGGAATTTTGCAGAAAGAGAACATTTTCCCCTGAAGCCCTAGACTACGGGAAACTTGGCAAGTGTCCTAAAATTGGCAATATAAATATTACATAACTAACCTTAAAAGTGTACGGGATTTTACATTAAAAAGTCACATTCCGAATTTGATCTGCAAGAGGACTTTAAATCTCTTTCTCGGAGCATTAAACCATTATAAACTAACCAGTTTTTACCGCCAAACAACTTTAAACATAAATGGTCTGTGTGTAACCCTGAGCCCTTAACTTCTTCACAATGTTGAACGACCTTCTAGCTGTGAACATACATCATCAGAGCACCTTAATCGTGTGGTTTAGCACAAGCTTTCAACGTAAAGTTAAAATTATTTCAAACACAATATTCTGCTGTACTTGTTTACGTAGCTAGACGGCAACTTGAAAATACTATTTGAGAGGAAAATTCAGAAATCCTGAGTCCACCAAACAGAAGCAGAGGAAAAAGAGACCGACCCCAATCCCCTTTTCTAGTCCGACTTGCTAGACTTTCCCCCTCGCCGGCTTTTGAAAACACGGCAGGTGAAAAACATTTCAAAAAGGACTCAGGCTCGGAGCCGCGGGGCGGGGAACTTGACCGGGGCTGGTGACAGGGACGCGCCCGAGGGTGCCCGAGGTCCCTCCGACCCCTCACCCGCCAACTGCTTGGCACCGGCTGCGAGCGGCGAGCGCAGCGGCCCCCGCGGCCCGCAGGGAGTAGGAATCCGACCTCTGCGCGCCAGCCCCCGCCCCCGGCGGTAAGCCCCGGACCGCGAACGCCGGGCGCGCGCCCGAGGGGGCCCGCTGCGCCCCGGCCCCTGCCCCCGGGGCCGGGAATCCCCTCGCCCCTCAGCAAACACCCGGCCCGGGCCCGCGAGCGATCGGCCAGCCCACCACCTGCTGCGCCCACCGGCCGCCCTCAGCTTCCGGCTCCCCCGGGCCGGGAAGAGCCGGGGGAGGGCCTCGTCTCAGCCTCAACCGAGTGGGGGAAGGGAGTGAGAGGGGGAGGGGTGGCGCCGGGCCGCCAGGGCCCTGTGGGCCGCGGTCCTCACCTGGCGGCGGCTCTCTCCGCCTGACGCGCTGCCCGCCGCCGCCGGTCGCCGCCGGTGAATGGGGACAGGTGAGGCCACCAAAACCCCGCTCGCCCCGGCCCGGCCGCCGCCACCAGCCCCTCCGCCTGCTGTTTATTAAACTTTTCTGTTTGGTTGTTCGGCCTGTGACGCGACCGCCGTGGAGAGCTCCGAGATTGGCCGGCTCCTAACGCTGACGCGGCACCCCCCGCCCGCAGCCTAATTATCACCGGCCGGGGCGGAGCCGCAGGCCGGAGCCCGTGGTGAGGGGCGGGGCCAGGGCTCGGAGCGCGCAGCGATTGGCTAGGGCCCAGAGAAGAGGCGGGGCGGAGCGAGGGGAGACGCTCCTCCGCCCTCTCCGCCTCCACTGTCCTTTCCTCCGCTCTCCCTGGCTTCCTCTTCCTGGTGGCGGGAGGACGTTTCGAGGGGTTTTGCGGTCGGGGGCAGTAGGTTCAGGTCCCTCTGCTACCTCGAAGGGTGTCCCATGTTCCTGTCCCGGGTTGAGGCGCCAGAAAGAGTTGCGCTCCACCTGCCAGTTGTGCAAGAGGAATTCCGAGCTCTCCCCACGTGCAACCTCGTGCCCCCACTCCATCTTTGCAAGCGCAAAGTCCAGGGTCCGGGTGCGTACTCGAAGGCAGTACTCTGCCCCGCCCTGAGCCATGGCTTGGAAAGAGAAGGAAGAAGAGAAGCGCACGTGCACACGTGTGCCACACACACACACGCACACGCACACGCACACGCACCGATACACACGCCCCCACAGGCACCCAACTCCCAGCGTTTCCAAAAGCGCGTGTCCGCTTCCCGGCTGAGTGGAGCAGGCCGCGCTACTACGCTGGAGCGTGGGGTGATGAGAATGGCTCCCCCGCAGTTTCTCGGCCTTCGGGCTCACGTGCAGTTCAAGAAGTACAAGATCGGAGTTCGAGGATATTCAGTCCTACCGTGAAAGAGGGGTTCGGATGGGGCCGGCAGGTAGGAGGCGGACCGAGTCCTGAGGATCCTCTTTAATTTTATATTTGATGTTTTGTTCATGAATCTTTTTTTTGGAACTAATTTTGATGTTTAAGAAAATATAGTATTAGGGACTTCCCTGGCGGTCCAGTGGTGAAGATTCCACGCTTCCAATGCAGGGGGCGAGGGTTCGATCCCTGGTTGGAGAACTAAGATCCCACATGCCCCGCCAAAAAAAGTGAATGAATTTAATTTTTAAAATATATAGTAATTGAAATATTATTTATCTTGATTACTGAGCTTTTTGGTGCCCCTTTAAATTTTAAGCTTGAAGTATCTCACTATCCTCACCCTAGTCGGGTGGCGCTGGGGGGAGAGATTTTGAGGTGACTGACTGTAAAGGTAAGGTGTTTTGAAATACGGCTTTGGGATAAGAAGCAGTTAATTATAGAGGAGAGATAGGGGCCAGAAAGAAGTTTTCAAGGAGAAGGTGGCATTGGTTTTTGGCACTGAAGAGTGCATACGGCCCAGCCTGCTGGGAACCAAAAGAAGCATTTTCCTGCTCTCCTAAAGAGGCTGGAAGATGCAGTGTGGGGGTTTGAAGAACAGAATGTGAAATGTTATGCGGTGTCAAACAGATGCTTCAGGAGCAAGGTAAGGAGTGTTCTGTGAAGTTACACCTAGTGTAAGCCAAAGAAGGGGGACAGTAGTAAACTGGAGGGTCTTGCCCAGGACCTAAAGGTATTCAAAATGTGGTTTTAAAATGCATTCAAGTTTAATTTTAAAAACATACATACAAACAATGGACTAATGCAGCAAAAGAGGATTTTGCCCAAGGACATCATCCCTGATAATGGGGACTGGAGATCAGGTTATAATGGAGACTAGAGATGGTGTTACGGTCAATTATTTTACAGATCTTCGAAGCCAAATTGAGTAGTTGACTTTACTTAGTGGGAAATGGGAAGCCATTATAGAACAAGAACTATAAGGAGAGGAAATGGTGAATTATAAAAGTTTGGTGGATTCTTCTGGTACTAGGAATAATTTTGCAGCCTGGGCCACCTGGGGTACTTTCAGCTGTTCACTGCCCTCTTGTCACTGGGTAGAAGAACTATATGAAAGGAACTTAGGTTTTTGGCCAGGGTTCAGATCCCTAAGCAAACGTGTTACTCAGAGACATTGAGCAATACTCAACCTCTCTGGGTCTCAATTTTTTGAGTCTGGGAAACATCAGCAAACAAAACAAAGATCACTACCTTTATAGATTTTTCATTCTAATGGGGGAGACACGAAAAACATAAGTATGTAAGTTAGAAGATGGTAAGTGGTATAGACTGAAGAAAAAGTAGAGCAGGGTAGAGGCTGTGGGAGGGTGGGTTGCAGTGTTAAACAGAGCAGTCAAGGTAGGCTTCATTGAGAAAGTGAGGTTTGAATAGAATTGTAAGAGATGAGGGTGTAGTCCTGAATACCTTGGAGAAGAGCATTCCAGACTGAGAGAACTGTTAGAACAATGGGCCCCAAGGCAGGAACGGCCAGGAAATTGGTGTTCCTAGAGCCAGGTGAGCTGGGGAGAATAGGAGAGGAAGTTAGGGAGGTAGGGAGGACCTGCTCACATAGGGCCTGGGGGGGCCATTGGCTTTTACTGTAGAACCAGTGCATGGTTTTGAGCAGAAAAGTAACATGATCTGACTTAGATTTTAAAGGATCATTCTTCCTGTCATGTTGAGAGTGGACTAACAGCGCAAACAGGGTAGAAGCAGGAACTTTCAGGAGGATACTGTCTGCATCCACGTGAGAGAGAGCGGTGACTTGGACCAGTAGAGCCAACAGAATTTCCTGATAGATGGGACGTAGTGGGGGACAATGAAGAGTCAAAGGTAACATTCAGGTTTTTGGCTTGTGCAACTGAAAGAGGGAACAGGAGATTCATCATATAAATAGTACTTAAAGCCTTGAGACTGAGCAGGAAGTGAGTACAAAGCAGACCAAGGACTGAGCCCTGGGGGGTTCTGACATTGAGAGTTCACGGAGAAGTGTAGGAATTCACAGGGGAGACCAAGAAGGAGGAAACAGGAGGTTGGAGGAAAACAGAAAGAGTTTGGTGTCCTAGAAGGCAAGTGAAAAAGTGGGTTAAGGAGCAAGTATTAAAAGCTGCTGATAGTTCAAGTGTGAAGAGGACTGAGAATTGACTGTTGCATTTAGCAACATAGAAATCACCTTGGCGAATATAGTTTAGGGGAGGGTAAAAGCCTGATGGGAGTGGCAATAGTATTTATTAGGGATTTGATGGGGGGCGGTTAATGCAATAATATGTATGAAAGAGCTTTGTGAAATGGCAAGGATATGAGCAAGTTCCTAGGGATTTTATCTTAAATTTCTTTTCATTCAGATTCTTGCCCAGTTTATCATTATATTAACCTTGGCACCTAACACAGTTGAGTATTCACGTATATTTGTTATGAATTTGCATGGTTTACATGGCATAGGTTTACATGGCCTCTTTTGCTCCCTTTAGTTCCAAGTCTGTACTGAGAGATGACAGTATTGCATAGTGATTTGGAATTCAGACAGACCGCTGCTACTAATTAGCTTTGTGGTCTTAAGCAAATCATGTAAAATGGGACAGAAACCTACCTCAAACGGTTGTTATGTGGGTTAAAAGATACTACATTTGTACTCATCAAGCGAACATTGCATGCTGACTTTCTGCCAGCCTGTGTTGGTAACAACCAGGATACAGCAGGAAGTAAGAGAGCTAAAGGGCCCCCTCTCATTGACGTGTTTAAATTAATATAACACTTCTCATTGGCAGTGTATACATAAACAATACATTTACAGCACAGGTACCTACCTAATAGATGCTCAGTAAATGATAATTTGCATTATTATCTCCAGTCCTTCCTCTCTTCTGTGCTCCAGACCACGGTATCCAGTGTCTCTTCTCAGAGGCATTCAATATATCCAAGGTTCATTTTCTTCCCCCAAACACATTCTTGCCTCCTGTGGTCCCAATTTTGGCCAATGGTGACACCTCATTTACAGTTATTAGAGCTAGAACCTCATCCTTTTCCTTTCTTTAAAAAAAAGTTTTTTAAAACTACTTTGTTGAGATTTAATACGTATACCATAGAATTCACCCATTCAATGGATACAGTTCAGAGAAAGACAAGTATTACATGATATCACTTATATGCAGAATCTAAAAAATAATACAAATGAACTTATTTACAAAACAGAAACAGACTCTCAGATATAGAAAACAAATTTATGGTTACCAAAAGGGAAGTGGTGGGAGGGATAAATTAGGAGTATGGGATCAACAGATAACATGACTATATATAAAATAGATAAGCAACAAAGATTTACTGTATAGCACAGGAAACTTTATTCAATATCTCGTAATAACCTATAATGGAAAAGTTTTAAATATATATATAACTGAATCCCTTTGCTGTACACCTGAACCTAGCACAATATTGTAAATCAACTATAATTCAGTTTTTAAAAAGGGTACAATTCAGTAGTTTTTAGCATATTCACAGAGTTGTGCCAATATCCCCATAATCACTTTTAGAACATTTTATAACCCCAAAAGAAACCCTCTATCCATTAGTAGTCACTCCCTTTTTCCCCCAATCCCCCCACCCAACCCTAGGCAACCGCTAATCTTATTTTGTGTCTCTATAGATTGGCCTGTTTTAGACACTTCATAAATATGGAGTCATACAATACATGGTCTTTTGTGACTGGCATCTTCCACTTAGCATAATGTTTTCGTGGTTCATCTATGTTGTATCAATACTTTATTTCTTTTTGTTGCTGAGTAATATTTCATTACATGGATATACCACATTTATTTATCCGTCACTTCATGGATATTTGAGTTTACACTTTTTGCCTCCTATGAATAGTGCTACTCTGAGTGTTTGTATACAAGCTTTTCTGGAGACATGTTTTCATTTCTCTTGAGTAGGTACCTAAGAGTGGAATTATGGAAACTCTATGTTTAACCATTTGAAGAAGTACTAGATTGTTTTTCAGAGGGGCTATACCATTATACCATTATTGATCTGTCTTCTTGATTATAACCACCCTATGAGTATGAAGTGGTATCTTGTGGTTTTGATTTGCATTTCTTAGTGGCTAATGATGTTGAGCATCTTTTTATGTGCTTGCTGGCCATTTGTATATTGTCTTTGAAAAAATGTCTACTCAGATCCTTTGCCCTTTTTTTTTTTTTTTTTTTTTTTTGCGGTACGCGGGCCTCTCACCGTTGTGGCCTCTCCCGCTGCGGAGCCCAGGCTCCGGACGTGCAGGCTCAGCGGCCATGGCTCATGGGCCCAGCGCTCCGCAGCATGTGGGATCCTTCCGGACCAGGGCATGAACCCGTGTCCCCTGCATCGACAGGCGGACTCTCAACCACTGCGCCACCAGGGAAGCCCTGCCCATTTTTAAATTGAGTTATTTATCTTTTCATTGTTGGTTGTAAGTGTTCTTTACATATTCTGAATACAAGCCTCTTATCAGATACATAATTTGGAAATATAGTTTCCCATTTGTGTGTTGTCCTTTCGCTTGCTTAAGGGTATCAAAATTTTAAAGTTTTAAATGTTGACTCACCCTTTTCTTAAGTTCTCCCCTCCCCTACATCTAATTAGTCACAAATTTCGCCGATTCTGCCTTAGAGATATCTCTGAAATGTACCCCACCCCCACTGCCGCATACACCCCCCCCCCCGTATTATTTCTTACCTGAATGGAAGCAGTAGCCTCCAACTCCTATTCTCTTCTCTACATCCTCCACAGCCCACCCAGTTGATCCTCCAGCTGCCTCCAGGATCTTCCTGAAACACAAAGTGAGCAGGTCAAACTGTTGCAGGAAGGGGGACCCCTTTCAGGGCCCGAGATTGGGCTCTTGTTGAACACTCAGAAATGAATTGTCCGAGGAGACACACGTGCTGTCAAAGCAGGAGACTTTATGGGGAAGGGGCGCCCGGGGAGAGCCGTGGGGTAAGGGAGCCCTGGAGTACTGCTCTGCCACGTGTCTCGCAGTCTCGGGTTTTATGGTGATGGGGTTAGTTTCCGGGTCGTCTCTGGCCAATCGTTCTGACTCAGGGTCCTTACTGGTGGTGCCCACATCGCTCAGCCAAGGTGGATTCCAGCGAGGAAGATTCTCTGAGGTTAGGAGGACATACAGACTGGTGTCTCCTTTTGACCTTTCCTGAATTCTTCCAGTTGGTGGTGGCTTGCTAGTTCTGTGTTCCTTACCAGGAGCTTCTGTTTAAGAGAACTCGTGCAAATGGTTACTGTGGTGCCTGTCCAGGGTGGGCGGTTTCAGTCAGTGTTTCCCTTAACGAAACCTCTGTTGGGCCAACATTCCTTATGGAGCAGTTCTCAACTCCACCAATAAGAAGTTCTGGAACATTTAAAAAATTCAGATTGCAAGTCCGTAATCTGGGCACAATAAATCAGAATCTCTAGGGAAGGAGCCTGGGAATCTATTTTTAGTAAGCCTCCGGGTGATTCTTATTCTCAGAATAGTTTGATCTAGAACAATTGTTCTAAACTAGGGATGATTTTGTCCCCCTGGGGACATTTGGCATTGTCTGGAGAAATGCACATGATCATAGTATTTGTCATTAATAACTCACTTGTATTATGCTTTGTCGATACTGTGGATGAAATTTTTTTAATATATTTTCAAACTGGTCATTTATAATATTATAATGCTATTTAATTCTGGATATTTCTTTTATACCTGACGATTTAATTGATCTTTTAAAATAGTTTTTAATTTTTTCGTTGTTTTTGCCATTAATGAAACAGTATTTTCTCTCTCTCTTTTCCAGTTTTTATACTTATTACATTGCATGTCTTATTGCTGTAGCCAGAATTTTCCAAGGAAATTAAATAATATTGACAATATATGATACTCTGGGCTAGTTTCTGACAAATGCTGATTTATTTGGAATAAACACCTTTAAAAAATGATGTTAAGGAAGTAACTCCTATTTTTACATTTAGTTTTTATTAGAAATGGCTATGAGTTATATGACTGACTTTTCCCCATCTTTGAAGATCATTTCTGAGATCATTTTCAGATTTGATCCACAGTTGTAAAGTAGTATATCAGTAGATTTACTTATATTGCATTTTTCTTGCATTACTTCATGTAGCTATGGTGAGTTTTTTTTTTTTTTTTTTTTGTGGTTGTTTTTGCGGTACGCGGGCCTCTCACTGTTGTGGCCTCTCCTGTTGCGGAGCACAGGCTCCAGACGCACAGGCTCAGTGGCCATGGCTCACGGGCCCAGCCGCTCCACGCGGCATGTGGGATCTTCCCGGACCTGGGCACGAACTCGTGTCCCCTGCATCGGCAGGCGGACTCGCAACTACTCCGCCACCAGGGAAGCCCCTATGGTGAGTTTTTATTTCATTACGTGATTTAATTACATCTGCTACTATTCTGTTTTAGGTTTCTTTATCTATATCTACTTGATATAGCCCAATTCATCAGTAGTATCAAATGAACTTACATTAAATGATTCTAAACTCCCAATTTACCTATGGCAAAGGTTCTTCTCCCTTACCCTCCCTTCCATGATAATTCCGGGGGACTGACTTACTCAGGCCAAAGGATACTTATCTTCAAAGAGAGAAAACCAGTACATCAGCCAAATCGGCAGAAGAGTCTCTGCTATTCATTCTGCTGTTGGTTGCGTTGCTCCAGCTGTCAGTGTCCTGGCAATCCTATCCATGTTTGCTTTCTGCTCCAGCAGTAGTTCCTCTGCCCAGTGGTAGGGCTGGTATTCAGACACTCCCCTACTATCAGCAGCAAGGAAGCTGGGAGGACTAAAGTCTACCCCTGAACCGAATCCTTCCCCTCTCCTCTCCAGGTCCCAAGTTCCACCTGCGTGAAGTTGATCAGATGCAGGAATACCCATTGCCTTGCCCCTTGGGCCCAGAGACAATTCCAAAAGTTAGGGGTTTTTTTAACATATAAATTTATTTATTTATTTATTGGCTGCATTGGGTCTTCGTTGCCACGTGCAGGCTTTCTCTAGTTGCGGCGAGCAGGGGCTACTCTTCGTTGTGGTGCACGGGCATCTCATTGTGGTGGCTTCTCTTGTTGCAGAGCATGGGCTCTAGGTGCGTGGGCTTCAGTAGTTGTGGCACGCGGGCTCAGTAGTTGTGGCGCATGGGCCTAGGTGCTCTGCGGCATGTGGGGTTTTCTCGGAGCAGCGCTCGAACCCATGTCCCCTGCATTGGCAGGCGGACTCCCAACCACTGTGCCGCCAGGGAAGCCCTCCAGTATTATTCTTGATAACCTTCTCAGTCTCTGCTTGACTTACTGATGGAGTCAGGTTTTTCACTCCAGGTTTTATCAATTTTGACAATATATGTTTTTATAGAAAACGGTTTACTTCATTGAGATTTTCAAGTTTACCAGTATATGCTTGTACTGTGAGTACTCCAGGGCTCATGTGGGTTGCCTCCAAGCACTAGGATGTAAAATTGTCTGCTGAGAATTGAACTGCAAACCCAACTCATGAGGACTATAGTAGAAATGTTAAAAGATTTTAGTTTGTGGACCTCTTTGAGGGTCTGATAAAGGCTATGGATTCTCTCCTTAGAAAACTGTGCAAACTAGGTATAAGGAAAATTATTTTAGGGAGTTCCTATACCTATCTATGGACCATGGACCTATGTCCATGGACTTCATAGCTAAAGAGAGAGTGGTCCCAGGCCTTCCATTGTTAATGTAGCCTTTTCTAATGCACTAACCTATCCGAAACAAGCATGTGTCAATTATAAGGGGGGGAGAGTCCGTCACCATAGAAGCAGAGACAGAGGAGAGGCAGAGATGCAGTCGTGGGCAGTACCCATCTCAGCACTGTCCGGGGCATAGTTTCAGCGGCTGGATTTCATATATGCTGGTCTAGCTGGCAAGACCATCCTTGTAAGGGGATGCGTTTATCCGGTTTCCATTCTCTACAAGGCTATTTTGATTATGAAGTGCTCCATATCTGACTTCCTTTGTTAGGAGTTAATATGATTGGGCTGTTTTCTAGCCTCAGTTATATTTCTCATTTTTCAATTTGCAAATTGATGCTTGGATTTATGTATCAGTCTTACAAACTTGGCTAATGCGAGTCCCTCTATGAGAAATGAATCTGATGACAAAATCAGTGTTCTGAGATGCAAGACTGAGGGCCTGAGGTAACCACACGAGGATAGGGAATGCCACCCCATGAAGCCGCTCAGGGGATGTGCTACAGGCCTCACCCAGGCAGGGCATCCTAACAACATTAGGATGGCCAAGCTAAGCATTCATTCTCTAGACATAGAACTCTCTTAAACCTATCTGTAGATCCCTTTTCTTCGCTCTAATTGTAATGACTCCCACTTCTTGACTAAAGTTCAGAGGATTATCATTTTTTCATCATCACTTTAAAAATGTACCATCTTATATTTATTTATCAATTCTCTTTTTTTATAGCTTCTAATTAATTTAAATACTTAATTACTTTCTTCCTAATAGTTTTATAGGATACTTCCCCTTCCCCTAAAATCATAAAGTGTCTGTTTTCTTATTATCTCTCTTGTACAGAAGCCTTTATGATGGTGAATTTACCTCTGAGCTGTGTCTCTTCCGTATGGAGGTCCCGCACTGTTTGATTTCCATGTTGGCTTTGTTTCTTCTACACTAGGCTCCTCTCATTTGTATTTTCAGAATTTTAGTTCTTTTAGCCTATCTTAGTCTGCATAACTGTCTAGAAGAGCAGAAGGACACATGACGACTAAATGCAATGTGCTATCCTGGGTGGGATCTTGGAACAAATAAAGGACATTAAGTGAAAACTAAGGAAATCTCAATAAAGTATGACTTCAGTTAATAATAATGTATCAGTATTGGTTCATTAATTGTGACAAATGTACCATAAGTAATAGTTGATAGTAGGGGAAACTGGGTGCTCTGTACTATCTTCGTAACTTTTCTGTAAATCTAAAAACTATTCTAAAATAATTAAAAAAAAAAACAACCCAACAACTCTCAGTAACCCCTCAAACACTCATCAGAACCTGTTTCCTCTCATGCATCAGTGACCTGCCTTGGCTGGGCCCTGGGCCAACAGACCCCACCCCTGGCCACTTCTAAGGTGTATCCTTTTCAGTGAGCAAGACAAATGGATTCCCAGCCATTGCTGGGAACCCACCACTGATATGCAGAAGACAGGATGCTGGATATTTTCCTTTTTTTTAATTTTAATTTTTAATATATTTTCTGTTTGCCTCTTTGGATACACTTTTTTCATATTTCCCCCCAACTTTGTGCCCTGAGAGGCTGACCCACATAGACTGCCTCAGAGAGCATCCTTGTCCTTTGGCTTCCAACTGGAAACACTGGCAGGAGATGGAAGGGAGGAAGGATCGTGAGGTCGGGTTATTGATTCTTGGTTCTACTCCTGCTGGGTCACAGAAGGTTAATGATATTCTTCTACCAAAGTCCACAGCTCCTGTCATGTGACCTGTTCCATTCAGCTACTCATCCAGGTTCCCATAACAGCCCTTTCCCGTTTCTCTTATCAGCCTGCAGCACAGCCTTCACTCAGCACTACGGGTGTTGCCCTTAGAGGTAGCGCCTGGCAACCTCACCGGTGCCTGGATACCATGTAGATGTGCGTTTGCTCCCTTGTCTGTCTGTCAAATCAATGAGTCAGTCAATGAATCACAAAGTATTAAAGTTGCAAGAGACCCTGGCGACAAAACAGCTCAGTGGTTAGAACGCTGGGCACAGTGCTGGGCTCAAATTGTGGCTCCTTCACTTACCAGGTGAGTGATGTGGAGCAAGTTGTTTAAGTTCCGTGAGCTTCAATTCCTTATCTTTAAAGTGGAGTTAATTATATTTTCTTCATTAGGTTGATTAAATGAAAAACATTTTATGCAAAGGGCTAAGCACAGTGTCTGCCACAAAAATACTCAGTAAACAGTAATTATAAATGTTATCTAATTAGTTATCTAACCCAGCCGTGGCTAAAATTAGATGGCCTCTTGCAATAGATAAATGGGTAAGGACACACACAGACAGTTAGCAAGCAACTAAAAGGAATTGCCCAGCAAAGTTGTAAACATGTTCAACCTAACTTAGGAAGCAAAGAAATGCAAAGTAAAACAATAGGAAGAGACCATGTCTTGCCTCCAGAATTAGGGAATTGCTTTAATGATATGTAAAGCTGGAAAGGACACAATGAAACAAGGACTCTCAATCATGCAGTTTGGGGCTCCAAAATACCAGAACACAATAGTTTTCAAAATTTAAAATGCACCTGTCTCTGTCCCAGTAATTGTGCTTTTTGTAGTCTAGACCACAGAAACTCACACAAAAAAGTGTGAATAAAGAAGTTTCTAACACCATTGTTTGTATTGATAATAACAACAGAGACAGCTGTTAGGCAGATAGGTAGGTAGGTAGGTAGGCAGGTAGATAGATAGGTAGGTAGGTAGGTAGATAGGTAGGTAGATATAAAACTACCTAAGTATCCATCCATAAGGGAACATCTGACTAAGTTTTGTTCAGCCGTCCTATGGATGGCTAGGTAGCTGTTGAATACAGTCAAGTTCATCTCCAGGTTGTCCACTGCACGAGAGAGCCCACTGAAGTCTCTTCTTGTTCACCTACTACACCAATTCCTGCCTCCTTCCCAACTCTGAATCTAGAGATTCACACACATTCCCCATCTGGAGATAGAGTGTGCACCATTTGGAGGCCGAAGGACCCTGGTGTCCAGGGAGTTCAGGGTATATGTGGGTGACAGTGTGGGTGCTGTGGGTACACAGCCAGGCTGCTGTGCACCCTGGGCAGAGTGGATCAGATTGTGCAGTAATACCCTAACAAAAATATTTTATTTGAGGAAGGAGTGCTTTTTCTAAATCTGGTAAAGGGTAAAGGCAGTTCAAAGCTAGTGAAGGCCCTGTTGACTTCTGTGTGTATGGCAAAAACAAGTTGCAGAGCAATAGGTACAGTGTGATTCCAATTAAGTAAATATGTACATATATGTCAATGCACAGAAAAGACTGTCACTAGGGGCTGCTGCTGGACAGAAATATGGGTGGGGAGGGAAGGAGACTGAGATTTTGCTCTTTTTTCTTTGTACTTTGAATTTTTTATAGATTGAATGTACTCACATAATGCTTTTGTAATTTAAAAACTAAGTTAAAATCAAGAATAACAACAACGGGACTTCCCTGGTGGAGCAGTGGTTAAGAATCCGCCTGCCACTGCAGGGTACACGGGTTCGAGCCCTGGTCTGGGAAGATCCCACATGCCGTGGAGCAACTAAGCCCATCTGCCGCAGTTACTGAGCCTGCACCCTAGAGCCTGCGAGCCACAACTACTGAGCCTGCGAGCTACAACTACTGAGCCCGCGTGCCACGACTACTGAAGCCCATGCGCCTAGAGTCCATGCTCCACAACAAGAGAAGCTACCACAATGAGAAGCCCGCACACCACAACGAAGAATAGCCCTCGCTCGCCGCAACTAGAGAAAGCCCACGCAGCAACGAAGACCCAACGCAGCCAAAAATAAATAAATTAAAAAGAAAGAATAACAACAACAACAAAGAAATGCTAAGTGAGTTTCAATAACTATATCCCTCCATGGAAGTGTCCATTAGCTGTGGCCTGGCCGCCGGCCTCTCCACACTGAGCACGTTTTACTCCCTCAAAGCTCCAGTTATTAGGAGCTCCATGTTAATTTATATCCTGACAGAGACGATTTTCCTCGTCAAGCTGTGGTTTAAAGGGAGGGGTCGCACCTCCCTGTAGGATTTACAACCCAAGGCCATCCCTATGAAACCGAGTCTTACAGGAGCCCTTGCCAGGGGGTCGTGCAAGGGTCTCAAGTGTAGGTGGTAACCAGTGCCACCCAATCAGGCCGGCCAGCTGCCACATGAAGGCTCAGTGGTGGATTAGAGCAGTGGTTCTCAAACTCTAGTGTGTGTCAGAATCCCCTGGAGAGCTAACACAGCCCACTGAGACGCAGGCTCCTGGAAGGAGAAAAGGCCCTGGGCCTTTGTGTTTTTATCATGTTCTCTGGGTGGTTCTGATCCAAAGTTTGAAAACCGCTGGGTTAATGCCTTGCTAGTCAAGTGTGGTCTGTGGACAGGGCACATCAGCATCATCTGAGAGCCCGTCGGAAATGCATCACCTCTGAGTCCTCTAGGACCTGGTGGAGATCAGTGTTGCCATTTTAATAAGATCTCCAGAGGATTTTTACGCATCTTACACTTTAAGAAGCACTGGTTTGGATCACAGACTGACTGGGCAGTACATGGGCCCCCAGAACAAGGCTCCAGGCCCAAAGGAGAGACCATAGCTGAGCTGGACCAGCCAACAGGACAGGACAGGGTCACCCATCTGAATTGACAGGGATGGACAAGGAGCTCCCTGGTGGGGAGAGGAAGGAGTGATCTTTTACTCAAGGAAATGGATCCTGGGTCTGGAGCAGCAAAGAAATCTCGGGGAGCAACACAGGCTGGACCACGGCCAGAGGCCAATTACAGTAGACCCCATGGGGACTTCCCTGTGGTCAGTGGTTGACTCCTCGCTCCTAATACAGGGGCCACGGGTTTGATGCCTGGTCTGGGAACTGAGAGCCTGCGTGCTGCACAGCACAGTCAAAACAAACAAAAGCAATAGACCCTATGCACTCACCCCATTTGCGGGGCCTCTCACTGGCTCTCTGTGCACTTTGCCCAGGTTTCCTGCTCAGGCCAGCAGCTGAGCTGCTGAATCCTGAGCCCTCAAACGTTGCTCTTTCTCAGCCCCAGGCTCAGCTGGCATATTCGATGGTAAAATCCAGAGTCTGTTCTGCAGGTGCTGGTAATCCAGCTTGCACTCACTGGTAGTTGCTCCAAGAAACTTGAAGACCCCACTCCTGCCCCTGGCCCCTGGGTCCCACCCAAGCGTTGGGAGTCTGGGGTGGAGAGTGTATTTGGGAAGCCCCAGGTAGTCCTGGTAGACAGCCTCTTGTACTGGACGCCATCTGCCCAGGGTTCCTCCTTTCGTCCTGCAGGCCGACGGAGTAAGATCTCCACTGCTACTTGAGGCGGGTCACTGCGCTATCCCTGTGGTTCTATATCTCACCTACAACTTGGAAAAGAGTCCCTTTGTCAATAAGTCTTCCTCGCATTATTCTAATGAGTGAGCCGCCTGTTGGGACCCTGATTAATACAGTCGGGGCTGGGCATGTCCTTTGGGAGAGCTGTTACTCCAAACACAACGGTGCCCACTAAGCTCACCTAGGAGCTCAACACTGGAGTACGGCATGTATAAGGGGCTGGTTTCCATGTAAGAGATGAGTATGGAGGGAAAACTCGCTGTCAGTGGGCACGACCCAACCAGTCACTAGACACCGGAAAGGGAGTGAACATGGCAGATTTAAGCAAAGGCTAAAGGCCGTTTCTCTGCAGAGAGCAGCAAGATTCCTTTCCCGCACAGGTGGGAGGCTGGGTTCCTTCCAGCTCGGAGGTAGTGAGTCTAGAAATAGTCCCGTACTCCTCCCACACCCTCCTCACAGCTCTCCAGGGACCCAGCCGCTAGCTGGTGGGGAAAGCGTTGATTGGGAAGGAGAGGAGGAAGGACTGACACTTCCCATGGTGCCTCGTTTTCACTGCATCAGCTGCCTGACTGTAACTGACCCTGAGAGTGCCGCTGGGTGGGGTGGGACAGAACCCACGGGAGTTGCCAGCTCAGAGGTTCAGAAAAGTCAGTGTACAGATTTCCCTGTATGGGGAGGCATAGGGTAAAACATGGGATCCTAGTCCAGGCAGCTGCCAGACTTCAGACTGTGGGCAACTGGGCAACCCAGGCCCTGAGATCAGCCCAGGAGGTGGAAGCCCTGGCCCTGAGCCATGGGACGCTGGCAGCAACAAGGCGAGGCCCCTTCAGGGTGGGAGGGGACAGAGCGCTCGTCAGATATTGGCCAAGGGGCCCAGGCAGCCCTGAAGAGTCCCTGTGGAGTGGGAAAATGAGAGGGGGCTGGGTTCCAGGCAACATGGGTGCTCTAGGCTGGTCCCTGGGGTCTGGAGGTCCTGTGTCCAAATGGCCACAGAGGAGACCTGAGAAGGGGGGCCTGTGGCCTGGGCCAAGGGCTTCCTCTAAGCCCCACTAAGTGGAGAAACCCAGGCTACTCTGAACTCTTTCACCATTGGCCCCTGCTCCGTGGAGCTAGCTGCTAAGATAGAGGAGAGAGGAACGAACAAGAAGCAGCAGGATCTCCACCCTTCCTCGCGATCGATCTCAAAGCCGCCCTTCCTGCCTCCCCACCGGGACTGACTCAGCAGACGAGGTGTGGCTGAGTCAGCAGGCAGCAGGTTTGAATGGCCTGGAGCCTGGGAGCTGGGGCTGGCAGGGCGCCAGATCAGAGAGGCAGGTGCTGACCCCAAGATCCTCTGTGCAGCAGTTCCTGCCTCTCCCTCTGTGAGCCCCAGACCAGCTGCCCTGGGACGTGTGCAGACCAGCATGTGCAGCAAAGGGTACAGAGTGTAGGGTGATGATCAACTGTCCTGGTTTACCCAGGACTGAAGGGCTTCCCGGGACAGTGCTAACACTGAACTAGGGGACCTCCCTGGTGGTCCAGTGATTAAGACTCCATGCTTCCAATGCAGGGGGCATGGGTTTGATCCCTGGTCAGGGAACTAAGATTCCACATGCCATGGGGCACGGCCAAAAGATTTTAAAAACAAACAAACAAAAAAACTGAGCCGGTCCTGGGGAAACTGGGACAGTTGGTCACTCTAGTATAGAGTGATGAGGCCCAAGGATTGAGGTCCTTGGGCAGCTGAGAATGAGGGGTGGCCGCACACAAAGTGAGTAATTGCTGGCCCCGAGGTGAAATCCCTAGGCTTGAGCCCTGGAAACCTGAACAATGCAGGGTTGGTGTTTGTTCCCAGATGCTCTGAAGGACCACACAGCTGGGTGTGTGGGAAACAGTTAGTGGCATTTCTGACCCACATTCCTCCAATTCTGGTTCATTAGTCATTCTTATACGTGAGGAAATGAAGTCAGAAAAAAACATTGAAGATAAAATCATACATTATGTTGATTTGGGTGTCTTTTCCCAGTGACCCCTGGGTGCTTTGTTCTCTTATCACCCTGAATTGTGCATGTTTATTCTTTGGCTGTGTTCCCTACCAGAATCTTCAGAATCTTGAGTCTGAAGATTTAATATCTAGCACATTTAATAGAGACTCAGTAAATGCTTAATGAGTAATTACATGAAGATGCAATTTAGTTGTTGCAGAACCTAGGAGCCCAAAGGACAGGATGACGTGATGAAGCTGATCATTTTGAAAGATGGCAAGTCAAAACGAGAGGACCGGAATAGACACTGTAGGAAGTTTGGGTTCAAGCAAGCAAACAGGAAGCATTCAGACAACAACCTCACAGTCATCCATGGGGCCTGGTGTTGCTAGATTTCCCGCCAAAGGTTCTGTTTGTTTAGGGTCCTCCCCACCAGCTGGTCTAACTGCCAGGTCTTCTGCCAGCTGTTCATTCCGCCAACACACATTTGCTGGATCCTACTAAGAGGGCAGTGGGCAGGGCACTAGCAGCGTGCTGAGGCTAATAGAAAAGGGAGCTCCCTTGGTGGGGTGCAAGTGTCCCACAGGAATTCAGCCCAGACACACACACACACACACACACACACACACACACACACACACACACACACACACACACACACACACACAGCTGACGAGCAGCCAGAAGGAGGCCATCACCAGTGACTTGGGCCTGCCCCGTGTCTCCCACACCTGTGTCCTTGTTCACCTGTGCTGCTTCTGGGCTTGTCTCCAGATGTGGCTCTTAAATGCCACTGGCATATGTGTGCTTTCAACCTCTTTTGTGCCACCTGATGCCTGCAGCTGACTCATGTTTTACTCACAACGGACTCCACCCTCTCCTGCCCCCACTGACTTTGATGCTTGGTGTTTGCCTCCTATGCCTGTGAACTCATTAAATGTTTATGCAGTGCTTCCTCTGTGCAGGCAGTGGACTGGGTGCTGGGCAGTGCTGGTAAACAAGACAAGTGCCTGTGGAGCTCATTATTAGCGGGGAGGAGGAAGACAGTCACCAGTCAGTAACACACTGTGTACTAAGTGCTGTGATGGGTGTAAGCACCTGTGGACCTAGGCTGGAGTAGGGGTTGGAGTTGGGCAAACCTGGAGCAGGGAGAGGAGGAGGCCGAAGCTCTGTTTCTTGGTTGTACCTCGTGCCATGCATTTCAGCTTAATATCTTGTCCATCTGTCCCCTGTTACCCATCCCTTCCCTTACCCACTCTTTCATTGGTTCATTTGCAAACTGTTGAAACCCTATTATATGCCAGATACTCTGCTAGGTCCAGGGAGCATGATGATAAAAAAGACTGGTTCCTGTGCTGCCTTGGACTTACAGGTTCCCAAACGTGTCTTGATCCCCCCTGCCTCAGAACCTTCACACTCACTGTTACCTCTGCTTGCAAGATCGTAGTCCTATTCCACTCAACCCCCACCCCTGCCAGGTTGCCTTCTCCATCCTTTAGACCTCAGCTCAGAGGTCATCTCCACGGGGAAGGCTTCCTTGGCCCCTTGACCAGTTTTAGGCCCCATTATGATACTCTCAGAACAACGTGTCATTTTCTTTCATAGCACCTATTCATTATTTATTAGTGAGACTATTTCATTAATGTTGGTCCTCCCAGTCATCTCCGTCAGAGACTCATTTATTGTAGTATTTACACTGTTTAGCACAGGATGATGCATTTAATAAATGCAAATTAAACGGATAGATGGGTGGATGGATGGATGGATGGATGGGTGGACCTTTGGATGGATGGTCGGATAGATGGATGGATGGACGAGAGTTGAGGTGGAATGAAGGCAGGGACCAACTAGGAGACTGACCCAATAGTCAGGGCAGGAAAAAGATGAGAATCGGTGAGTAGGCCAAGGCAGCCCAAGGGGGAACAGTGAGGAGAGGACTGATAGGAGAAAATCTGCAGGATTTGGTCTCTGGTTGAATTTCAGGAGGGAAACAGAGAGAGGAATGCAAGGTGACAACCAGGGTTCTGACTGAGGACTGGGGAGACGGACAACAAAAGAGAGCAAGTTTGGAGGTATTGGATAAAGACGATGACCTCCTGAATTTGAGGTATCTCTTGAGTCAATGAAGTGGAAGTTTTTAATTTTGGCCACTGTGAAAGTTAGGATAATACAGTAGGTCCCCTACATATGAACCTTCAAGTTGCAAATTTTCAAAGGTGTGAACATGCCCAGAGAAAGGACAAAGAGAGACAAGAGGAAGAAGAAGTAACTGAAGAACCAAAGAGATTCGCGACGCAGGAAATGGCAAGGGGATTTTCTGTATTTGAGGAGGCACTGTCAGTTTTTGAGGCACAGGACCTGGACGTAGAACGGTACACGAAGGTTGCAGCAGCCATTCAGAATGCAATCCAGTGCTACCGTGTCATCTATGACGAGAATAAAAGAGCTGCTACCCAGACATCACTGGATCGTTTTTTCAAGAGGGTAGATAGAATTGAATCCAGCAAGGAGCCAGAACCTGTGCCATCCATGTCAGGCGTGAGTGACGTTGCAGCTTGCCCTCCGTCTCCTGTTGCTGACGATCCTTTAGCTCTACCATCTCCCACCTCCTCTCCCTCCTCCAGTCAACTCTTCTTGCCTGTTCACTAGGTGTCAGCCCCTGCATGCCAGCTGTTGTACTGTACTACAGTACTTTTCAAGGTACTGTGCTGTAAGAGTCAAAATGTTTTCTTTATTTTTTGTGTGTTTGTTTTTTTATGTATTGTTTGTGTGAAAAGTATTATAAACCTATGACAGTACAGTACTATATAGCTGATTGTGTTAGTTGGGTACCTGGGCTAACTCTGTTGGACTTAACGAACAAACTGGACTGATGAATGTGCTCTCGGAACGGAATTCGTTTGTATGTAGGGGACTTACTGTACTAGCTGCTCTAAGAAATAAACTCCACGATATCAGTGGCCTAAAATAATAAAAGTTTTTATTAAAAAAACTTTTTCTTGGTCCACATGATGTTCCAGTGCAGGTGTTCAGGGTCAGCATGGTGACATGGTGGTTTAGGGACTCAGCATCCTTCCATCTTGTGGCTCCACCATCTCCCAGGGCCTTAGACCTAAAGGGGGGAGAAAGTGAAGAACACATACCTACTTCTTAACCACCTTGGCTTGAAAGTGCCACCTAGCACCCAAACCCTCTTCCAAACTTTATGAAGCAGAGCCTACCTCCCACCATAAAGCGAAAAATCAAGACTTGCCTTCTCAGACTTACTTGAGTCAAAAGCATGGGCACACAACCTAGGCTCTGGCACTCAGACATTTCTCACCCCCCGGACTTTGATTTGTAAGTTAACTCAAAGAAGCAGCAGCTGAGCAGAATCCATTCAGGTGAGCGAGGCGGCGGCCGGTGTTGAGAGGCTGTGGTGGCAGCTGTCATAGCTGCAGTATCCACTATTCAGCGTCCGTGAGATCAGTGGCTCAAGACGCTGTGCCTGTGTCCTCTGGTGGCTGTTCTGTGGCTTGACCTTTGACACTGTTCTCTGCTGTGTTGCCTGGTTGTCCTTTCAGAGATTCCATGAGCTATTTAATATCTTTTTTTTTTTTTTTGCGCCATGCGGCATGTGGGATCTTAGTTCCCCAACCAGGGATCGAACCCACGCCCCCTGCATTAGAAGCGCGAAGTCTCAACCGCTGGACCAGGGAAGTCTCTCTTTGGTATCTTTTTAAATGAAGGTTTTTTTCTGCATACATATGCCAGAGGTGTTTTCTGTTGCTTGCAGCTAGACACTGGGTCTCATACAGACTGCGTGTAAATGTGCAGATAGCAGTTTGGATACACAGGTGGAGAGCTCTTGGGAGATCTGGGCCAGAGATATCCGTGGAAGGGTGTGAAGACATAGGAGGGGATAAGATCGCTCTGGGAATCCGTGTCATGGCAATGGAAGAGGGCCTGGCCTGGAGACTTGACAAAGGAGCAGAGGAGAAGGGGCTCCCAAGGGAAATGCGAAGGAACCAAGTGTTCAGCTCTGTTCCTAGCGCACTGTGGCCCTGCTGGAGTTTGCTGTTTTGGGAAATCAATTCCTAGTCTGACAAAATGAATCACTTGATTTTTCAAGGCTTGTTCTTTTTCAGGTGATTTTCTGCTGATTTTTTAAAAATAAATTTATTTTTGGCTGCGTTGGGTCTTCGTTGCTGTGCACAGGCTTTCTCTAGTTGCGGCGAGCGGGAGCTACTCTTTGTTGCATTGCACGGGCTTCTCATTGTGGTGGCTTCTCTTGTTGCAGAGATCGAACCCCTGTCCTCCTGTGCATTGGCAGGCAGATTCTTAACCACTGTGCCACCAGGGAAGTCCCTCTGCTGCTTCTTTAATGACTGTCTTCTTAAGGCCACCCCAGAAGACTTCTGCCATTATAATGATAATTACAACACCCACACATCCAGAGTGGTAATGTCAAATAGGTGGCATCTGTGATGCCCTTCAAATGCCAACAATCTCTGGTAATCACAACAGGCATTTCTGCCAGTCAACAGTACTGTTTCCCGGTGAGCCCAGACACAGCCTCAGAATCCTTCTCAACCCACTTCTCCAGGCAGTGCTAATAAATTCATGGGAGTTGGCTCATGAGATGAAGCCTACTTGCCAGCTCAGGTCAATAGTTTTTCAGTGTACACAGTGTGTTTATATATTATCTTGTTTCCTTTTCTCAACAGCTTTATGAAGTAGTTGCTACCAGGCCTGTTTTATAGGTGAGAAAATTGCTGTCTCATGAAGTTAAATGACTTGCCCAAAATTACACATAGAAATCATGGGAGAGAGAGGATTTGAACTCAGAGATCTTGATGTAAATCCTGAGGATGCCGATAAGGTATTCCTCACCTGTGTGTCTAATGGGTTACAGGGATTTTTTTTTTTAATGCATTTCAGGGGACAGAAAAAGTCAAGACCAGTTGCTAAGCCTCTTGAGCTGGCCCAGCAGAAAATAATGGCTCATCTAGCTGGGAAATGTGATCTTCTAGATAAGCAGCTATAATCTTAAGTTGGATTTTGCGCAAATGTTAGGTTCTACGTTCTAAAAAGCCATGTATATGCCAACAGAGGGTAGAGGACAGTAATCTTTAAATGTCCAGGAAGGTGGGCCTTGAGCATCTGGAAAATTGGATCATGGGGAGTACAGCCATAGCCACTGAGATTTAGGGACAGAGAATTTTGTCCAATAATTCACAGTTTTAAAACAGTAAGCATGCTCGGTGCTTTAAAAACATATACTAGGCCCAGTGAAAGGTACCAGACCATGTGCGGTGGACACATGGATTAATAGACACACACACCCACTCTAAATGAGAGGCCGGAGCTAAAAATGGCATTTCCCAGACTCCCCTGCCCCTAGAGCACAGGACGTGAATTACTTTCTACCAACCAGATGGCCGTACATGTGACGTTGGATTATGTCAGGAGGAAAGTGGGACAGGGATTGTGGGAGAGGCGGTATGGATCTGGTGGCTGCTGGTGGTGGCTTCCTGATTTAGGAAGCAGCTCCTCGGAGATGCCTGCCTCTGAAGCTGCTTAGTCGTGCACGAGCGGAAGGTCCCATGGCTGCACGGTTCTGTGTTGTGGTTTGGGGAGCGCTTCCTGGAGCCTTCTGCTGGTGTCTGTTCCTTGAGACCCTCCACTGATTCTGTGATCTGTCTTTAACCCTGCGTAAAGCTGTCTGTTCAAACTAGCTGGGGTGGATTCTGTGGCCCACAACCTAGAATTCTGACCAACACCCCGCCACCCCCGGGAGGAGTGCATCTGCGGGTGGCTGGGTTCTTCCTGGTAACTCACAGGCCTTCCCACAGGCACCTTCTGCGCGTGGAGCAGGCGTGCTGCCCTCCCCAGAGCGTGTCACTGCTCTGGTTCCAGCTGAATGGGTGTCCTTTTCTGAAGCAGAAGCCCAGGTGCCCTGGGAGTTATACAAGCTTCTAGTTGGGAAGGTGGTTACTGGTCCTAATATCCCTGGTAGAAAGGAAACAAGAAGGAAGAAGTGTCTGTCCGGCTTCTAGAAAGAAAGCAGAGAGCTGTGCTCGTTCCTACTGTCCCATGGTTGGGTATAGAGTATGCGTGTGTGTGTGTGTGTGTGTGTGTGTGTGTGTGTGTGTGTGTGCGCGCGCGCGCGCGTGTGTGAGAATAACTGAAGGACCAGTCCTCTGGGGGAATTCCTTCAAATTAAATACTCAGCTTGCCCCTTGAATTTGTCACATCTCCTATTTGCTGTACTCTGATGCTCTGACCTCTTGGGGCCCAGCTGACTCTGGAGAGACTGCCCTTCCTGGGATTAGCCAGTTCCTAGAGATGTAAGCAACTCACCTGGGAGTGTGCCTTTCAACTGCAAACCAACCAATCCAGATCCCACACCCCCAACTACCTCCTCTACTGGGCTCTTCTGCTCCAGCCATGATCTACCTGCCCTAATCACCCGAGGACCAAGGCCCCACTAAGGCAACTAAGGACAGCCCCAAATATGCCCAGAATCCAATGAGATTATTCAAACTAACCAATCCTCAGCCTTCTTACCTTGCCTCACCTGTTACTTACTGAGGAAACCTCAGTGAAGGCTCTTGTCCACACTTCCCCCTCACTGCCTCTGACACCTGGCCGACACTGGGGCTTCCCTTTGTGCCCCCATGGTTTGCCATGCCCCCTTCTCTTGGGATCTGTGGGTTTAACAAACTATTTTTTCAATGGTAGTCATCTCCTGATCTGTTGGCCTTGCCATACCTAAAAAAATAATAAAGCCTAGATTTTAAAAACACTTCTCTGCAGTACCTGATAGGCGGTTGGTAAGGTTAAGAGTAGAAGGGAAACTAAGAGACAGTAAGTTCTGTGGGGTTCATGAAGACTACTGACATTTTCACGGGTGGTCCAATGGGGAATCCATTGAACTGGAAGGAGCACGCTGGATTGGGTGTGTCTACTTGGCAGATACTCAGAAATGTAGTTTGCACTTTAGCTGTAATTTTATTTGTTGTCTTTCTGAACTCCATTTTGGATTTTGAATGAAGCAATATGGAAGCAACCAGCAAAATAACTCATTTAAGTACATCTTTAAAAAAAAAAGCTAAGATAAAGAAAGACTTTGGGGGACTTCCCTGGTGGCGCAGTGGTTAAGAACCCGCCTGCCAATGCAGGGGACACGGGTTCAAGCCCTGGTCCAGGAAGATCCCACATGCCGCAGAGCCACTAAGCCTGTGCGCCGCAACTACTGAGCCTGCGCTCTAGAGCCTGTGAGCCACAACTACTGGGCCCTCGCGCCACAACTGCTGAAGCCCATGCGCCTAGAGCCCGTGCTCTGCAACAAGAGAAGCCACAGCAATGAGAAGCCTGCGCATCACAACGAAGAGTAGCCCCCGCTCGCCACAACTAGAGAAAGCCCGCGTGCAGCAACGAAGACCCAACTCAGCCAAAAAAAAATAATAATAAAATTCATTAAAAAAAAAAAAAAGACTTTGGAAAGGCTAAACCAAGCAAATTAGGACTTTGGAACAGTATTGGGGGATTAAGCTGAGAGGGTCAGCGCATGGTCAACATGTGATATCACATTTCCTACACAAGGAAGGTTGTCCAGTTCGTATACTCCATTTCAAGGAATGCAAGTAAGGATTGGCTTGAACTCCATGGAATTTCTAGTATGAAACTGTATTTATATTAAGTGGAAAGTAACTCTTTGCACATAAATTGGTATAATAAAAAGAACTACACGAAAATAAATAAATAAATACAAACACTCCTCTATTCATTCATCCATCCATTTAAAGAATATCTTCTTAGGCCTCTTAAGTGCCAATCACGATGCTTGGGCTCAAGAATCCAGTGAGGAGCAAATCAGATGCTGTTGTTGCCTTTGTTAAGTGTAATTAGGGCAACAGACATGAAACAAAGAGTCACATCAATCAATGTATAATTACAGAATATCACAAAATGTATGAAGAAAAAAATTACAGAGTATTACGTGAGCATAAAGGAGCAGGATGTGGCTTCTAAACTGAAACCTGAAGCACGGGCCAGGCGAAGAGTGGAGGAGAAGACCACAAAAGGAGAGGGAATAGCATGTGCAGAGACCCAGAGGCAGGAAAGAGGGCGTGTTTGAGGAGAGGAGAGAGGGTTAGGGTGGCCAAAGCATCATGAGTGAGAAGAAGAAGGCATCAGATGGTTCCAGAGAGGCTGGCAGGACTAGATTCTGCAAAGCTTCAAAGGACAGCTTAAGGATTTCGGAGTTCTTCCTAAAAGTAATGACTTACCTTTGAAGGGTTTGGGGCAAAGAGTTATCTAGTATACTATTTTTTTTTTTTTTTTGCGGTACACGGGCCTCTCACCGCTGTGGCCTCTCCCGTTGCGGAGCACAGGCTCTGGATGTGCAGGCTCAGTGGCCATGGCTCACGGGCCCAGCCGCTCCGCAGCATGTGGGATCTTCCCGGACCGGGGCACGAACCCTTGTTCCCTGCATCGGCAGGCGGACTCTCAACCACTGCGCCACCAGGGAAGCCCTAGTTTACTTTTTTAACAGATCACTTGACTGCTTTGGATGGAGTGTAGGGAGGAAAAAATGGGAGCAGGAAGAAGAGTAGGGAGATACGTACAAAGATGCAGAGTGCCCTGAACTGGGGTGAGGACAGGAGAGATCAAGAAAAGGGAGGTATTTGAAATGTGCTTGGATGAGGATTGACAGGACTTGGTGATGGGTTGAAGGTGGGAGTGATGGAGAGCGGGGAGTGGAGGCTGTGCTGCAGCTCAGTCTAGACCTTGGCCTTCTGGGGCCGTCAGATCCTGAGCAGAAGGGAGGTGGGGCCTCTGACTGTCGGCCTAAACAGCCTGTTTCTCCCGTGTAACAGGCCCTGGAGAGCCCTTACGGGAGAACAGGCCCTGGAGAGCCCCAGGCCCAGCTCCTGAGTCCAGCTTCTCTCTCTAGGGCTCACACACCTGGCAGAGGTGTGAAAGCATCTATTGCTCCGCTTCCCTGCCTGTCTCTGGAACCTGTGCCACAAGAGGGCTCGGACCAGGGACTTTACCTCTGCTGCCCTGACCCCAGCAGAACTGAAGTACCAGAGGGAAGAGGGAGCCGCAGGGTGATAGGACACACATTTTCTCCCCCCGACCCCCCACCCGCCAGATGACTTAAAGGAGTCGTCTGGCCTTTTGGAGGGGTGCGGGGCAGGGTAGAACAACTTTTCCGGGACTCATGAAACAGCTTTCCTCCCAGAGAGCACCATTCAAGTAATCGTGTTTTTTAAAAACTGACACCCCACCCCACCCCACCCCCGCCTACCAACTTTCCTACCCCCTGCCACCCCTGACTTGGAGAACTGGTTTTTCTGTTGCTAAAGAAACCAGGTTGGCTGCTTTTTTAAAAAATCAAATGATCTGAGGTAAAATTTACATACAATAAAATGCACCCATTTTGAGTATACAATTGCATGTGGGGTTTTTTTGTTTTTCCGTTCAGTGGGTTTTTACAAGTTTTGAAACCCATGTAACCACCAGCCAGCACAATCAAGATACAGAATATTTCCGTCACCTCAAACAGTTCCCTTATGCCCCTGTGCAGTCAATTCCTGGACCCCAGCCCCAGGAAACCACTGATTTGCCTTCTCTGCCGTTATAAGATTAGTTTTGCCTGTTCAGGAATTTCCTGTGAAAGAATCAGATGGCACAGAAAATCGCACACAAAAAAGAATTTTTGTGTGTCTGTCTTCTTTTACTTAGCATAACGTTTTGAAAACGTTTCCCTGGTGTTGCACGTATTGGCAATCCGTTTTTATTGCTCATCAGTGTTCCATTGCATGGATGTTCCATTTTTTTTATCTGTTCCCCTGTTGATGGATATTTGGGTTGTTTCTGATTTGGGGCTGTTATGAATAAAGCTGCTGTGAACATTTGAGTACACGTCTTCGTGTGGATATAGTTTGATTTCTCTTGAGTGAAATACCAGACAGTGGAATTGTGAGGTTGTATGGTCAATTTGTGTTTAACTTTATAAGAAACTACCAAACTCTTTTCCAAAATGACCGTTCTGTTTTACAGTTCCACCAGGAGTGTATGAGGCCCCAACTTTTCTGTATCCTTGCCACATTTGGTGTTGTCAATCTTTTTTGTTTGTTTCTTTTTTTTTTTAACTTTTTCTTTTATATTGGAGTATAGTTGATTAACAAAGTTGTGTTAGTTTCAGGTGTACAGCAGAGTGATTCAGTTATACATATACATGTATCTATGCTTTTTTCAAAATCTTTTCCCATTTAGGTTGTTATGTAACATTGAGCAGAGTTCCCTGTGCTATACAGTAGGTCCTTGTTGGTTATCCATTTTAAATACAGCAGAGTGTACATGTCACTCCCAAACTCCCTAACTATCCCTTCCCCCCACCCTTCCCCCCTGGTAACCATAAGTTCCTTCTCTAAGTCTGTTTCTGTTTTGTAAGTTCTTTTGTATCATTTCTTTTTAGATTCCACTTATAAGTGATATCATACGATATTTCTCTTTCTCTGACTTACTTCACTCAGTATGATAATCTCTAGGTCCATCCATGTTGCTGCAAATGGCATTATTTCATTCTTTTTAATGGCTGAGTAATATTCCATTGTATGTATGTACCACATCTTCTTTATCCATTCCTCTGTTGATGGACATTTAGGTTGCTTCCATGTCTTGGCTATTGTAAATAGTGCTGCAATGAACATAGGGGTGTGCATGTAACCTTTTGGACCATGTTTTTCTTTTTTGTTTCTTTTATTTCAGCCATTCTAGAGGATATTGAGAGGTAATCTCTCAACGTGTTTTATTTTCATTTTTCTTCTAGTTTTATTGAGGTACAGTGGACAAATTAGTAATATATTTAAAGTGTACAATGTGATCATTTGATATACATATATCTTGTGAAATAAATGAGTCCCACAATCAAGTTGATTAGCACCTCCATCACCTCACAGAGTTGTCTTTTTTTTTTTTTTTTTCTTTTTTGGTGAGAATGCTTAAAATCTACTTTCAGCAACTTGCAAGTATAAAATATTGTAGTATTAACTATAGTCACCATGTTATACGTTAGATCCCCAGAACTTATTCTTCTTATAACTGGAAGTTTGTAACCTTTGACAAACAAGTTTATCTCCCTGTTTTCCCCAGCTCCTGGCAACCACCAATCCACTCTCTGTTTCTATGAATTTGATTTTTTTTTTAGATTCCACATATAAGTGAGATCATACATTATTTGTTTTTCTCTGACTTATTTTACTTAGAATAATGCCCTCAAGACCTGTCCATGTGGTTGCAAAAGGCAGGATTTCCTTCCTTTTTTATGGCTGAATAACATTCCATTGTATGTATGTACCACATTTTCTTTATCCCTCAATGGACATTTCGATTGTTTCCGTGTCTTAGCGTTTGTGAATAAATAGTACAATGAACATGGGAGTGCAGATGTCTCTTCCACATAGTGATATCATTCCCTTTGGATATATACCCAGAAGTGGGATTGCTGGATCATATGGTAGTTCTATTTTTAAACTTTTTGAGGAACCTCCATACTGTTTTCCATAGTGGCTGCACTAGTTTACATTCCCAGCAACAGTGTATGAGGGTTCCCTTTTCTCTGCATCCTTGCCAACTCTCTCAATGTGGTTTTAATTTGCATTTCCATACCAATTAATGATGTTGAGCTTCTGTTCATGTGCTAATTGGCCATTTATCCATTGTGAAATGCCTTTTTAAATCTTGCGCTCATTTTTAAAAGTTGTGCTGTCATTTTATGAGTTCTTTGTATATTCTGGATACAAGTCCTTTGTCAGATACATGTATTCTGTTTACTTTTTCTCCCAGTCTGCTATTTGTCATCTCATTTTCTTAATAATGTCCTTTGAAAATTTTAATTTTGGTGAAGCCCAGTTTCTCATTTTTTTTCTTTGTTTATGTGACTGGACGGCTTCCTTGTGAAGCAATCAGGATCTGCCTGATAGGAACTCTAGGCCTCTTGTAAGAAAAAAAATGAGAGAAAAAGGACTTTTGGTCTACAGGGATAAAGAAATGTGGGTGGGAATTTGGAGGATTCTGGGGGAGGAAGGAAGAATTATGAGGGAGGTTTCAGATGCCAGGATTGAACCAAGATAGAGGAAACAATAATAATAGCAGCTAGTATTTATTGAGTGTTTACTATGTTCCAGACCCTGTTGTAGGATCTTGTTTTAAAATTAATTTTGATTGGGGTATAGTTGCCTTACAATGTTGTGTTACTTTCTTGCTGTACAGTAAAGTGAATCAGTATGTATATATATGTATATGTATGTATATGTATGTATATACATGTATATGTATGTATATATAGATGTATATATGTATACATTTATCCCCTCTTTTTTAGATTTCCTTCCCATTTAGGTCACCACAGAGCACTGAGTAGAGTTCCCTGTGCTATACAGCAGGTTCTCACTAGAGAACATTATCTATTTATAGATAATATTATCTATTTTATACATATTAGTGTATATATATTAGTGTATATATTAGTGTATATATGTATATTAGTGTATATACTAACATATACATATTAGTGTATGTATGTCAATCCCAATCTCCCAATTCATCCCACCCCCTCTCCCGCCTTGGTATCCTTAAGTTTGTTCTCTACATCTGTGTCTCTATTTCTGTTTTGCAAATAAGTTCACCTGTACAGTTTTTCTAGATTCCACATATAAGCGATATTATATGATATTTGTTTTTCTCTTTCTGACTTACTTCACATAATAATAGTACCTAGTATTTATTGAGTGCTTGCTGTGTTCCAGGCCCTGTTGTAAGATCTTCATGTGTATTAATCATGAAATCTTTACAACAACCCTGTAGAATACGTACTATTATTATCCCTATTTTACAGATAGATAGGGAAATTGAGTCACAAGGTAATTAAGTAACTTGCCCAGGATCGTGCAGCTAATAAGTAGCAGAGCCAGGATTTGAACCCATCCAGACTGGCCCATGGCTCTTAACCACCATGCTTTCCTATGACTGCTCAAGCAGGGCTGGTATAAGGCAAGTAGGCTGAAAAATTCTGCCACAGTGGTACTGTTTGAGTGTCCGTTGGTATCCTCACCAGAGTACCACCCAGGGTTCTGTATCAATGAGCTGCTCAGTCATCACATAAGGGAGGGAGCTGACCTAAATTTCTGGTTCCCCCAGATTCAAGGCAACATTTGGTGCCACACAAAAATAGAGGGTGGGGAGACCAAAGTCCTCTGATGCTGCTTGTTGACCTGCCCCCCAGGAGTGTTCTTGTGGGATTTTACCTCTCACCTCCCACATTCCGAAGTCCATTCCCATCCTTGCTGGGGATCTCCCTCAGTCCCAGATATCCCCCCTCTGTTTGCATCTCCCGTCTCTACCTTTACCTCCAGCCTTTTTATACCATTTGGTCCATTGGCCCCATTTGTTCTCCAGTTCTGAGGGACCTCCTCCAGAATCCCACTACCCCCTGCTCACCCCCCACTGACTGGGGGCTGGGAGGAGTGGGGGAATGCGGGATATATTCTGTGCTTCCACTTCTGCAGGTGGAGTTGCTGTCCACTCTTTATAAATATGTGAGAACATACAGTGTAAACATATTTTAAAAGATTACTTGAAGGACTTCCCTGGTGGCACAGTGGCTAAGAATCCGCCTGCCGACGCAGGACACGGGTTCAATCTGTGGTCTGGGAAGATCCCACATGCCACGGAGCAGCTAAGCCTGTGCACCGCAACTACTGAGCCTGCGTTCTAGAGCCCACGAGCCACAACTACTGAGCCCACGTGCCGCAACTACTGAAGCCCGCATACTCTAGGGCTTGTGCTCTGCAACAATAGAAGCCACTGCAGTGAGAAGCCTGCGCACTGCAATGCAGAGTAGCCCCCGCTCGCTGCAACTAGAGAAAGCCTGTGTGCAGTAACGAAGACCCAAGACAGCCAAAAAATAAAGATTACTTGAAGAGACACAACTTTTTCCCCACACTTTTTTTTTTTTTTGCTGTACGCAGGCCTCTCACTGTTGTAGCCTCTCCCGTTGGGGAGCACAGGCTCCGGACGCGCAGGCTCAGCGGCCATGGCTCACGGGACCAGCCGCTTCGCGGCATGCAGGATCTTCCCGGACCGGGGCACGAACCCATGTCCCCTGCATTGGCAGGCGGACTCTCAACCACTGCGCCACCAGGGAAGCCCTCCCACACTTTTTTAAGCCGTGGGAAAAACCTGTATAGTTTGAGATTCTTATAGTATGAGGATAGTTTCTGGCTTCTTCAACCTAGAAAGAATAGCTGTGTCTAAGCATTTGCCGATAAATAGTTGACAATAAGAGAGACTAGAAAATGGGAACTGAAAAATTATACTGTATAATTAAAATATGGCTCTGTCCAAAGACCTGGGTTTAAAAAAAAAGACTTTAAGAGGTCCAAATCCAGCAAACAGTTAGATGTAATGGAGCCTGAAGGGCTTAAAATGAGAGAGATGAGCTATTGAAAATATTAATGAATTCAAGGCTTTGATAAAGTTTGAAGCTAAGATGAACTTTTAATTGAACTCACCTTTGGTGAGGTTTAAGCGAGACCCCTAGGCCACTATAAGCCATATGTTTCATGAAGATTTATTCTTAATGGAAGAACTCTAACTCTCAATGCAGACACTTTTTTTAAATTTAATAGTTTTAAATTATATTCTTTTCATTGCATGGTAATTATACATGACCGAGTTTCATTTTGAGCCACTTAATGCCTCATCTTCCTAACTGTCATGCAAAATGTATTCGTGCATCACATTAGGATGGCCAGCTTTTGAACTATAGTTACCTCACCTCCGGGTTTTTTTTTTTTTTTGTGACGTGGTTGAATATGGAGCAATTAACTCCAGCTAGATGAAGTAGGTCAAAAGGGCCAAGAACCTGCAACTAGATGTGCCCATTGGGCTCTTGGTGTGGAAACCAGAGAGCACGTTGTCAAGAGGTGTGGATGGGTCCAGGTGAATGGTTGGCCTCTAGGAACAAGGGTATAGCATGGATGGAGGGATTCATATCCCTGTGTACATAATAACATGCCTCTCTCCCAACATTTCAATATCATTTACTCATGTCACCCCAATATCCTGACTTTCCAGAGCACGGAAGGAATGTATTGGCAAAATAATATAATTGGACATAAAACAAGATAGAGTATGTTATCGGCTATGAAGCTGGATTCCCATGTTTTCTTCTTCTGCTATAAGGTGAACGTCCCATTTTTGCCATTCAATCAGTATAAAGACTAAAAGCAAAGATGCACTCTGAGTATTAGCTTTTGCCCAGGAGGTCCTGCAAGAAGTGGCGGGAGGGGACTTCCCTGGTGGTCCAGTGGTTAAAACTACACACTCCCAATGCAGGGGGCCTGGGTTCCATCCCTAGTCAGGGAACTAGATCCCACATGCATGCTGCAACTAAGAGCCCTCATGCTGCAACTAAATACCCCGTGTGCTGCAACTAAGACCTGGCGCAGCCTAAATAAATAAATAAAAGAAATGGCAGGACTCCTCACCTCAGCACAGGGAATGGGACAGGAATGGGAAAGTAGGAGACGGCACGAGCTGGAGACCCAGGCAGAATCCACAGCTTCTCGGAGAGCTGAGGCCCAGGCAAAGAGATTCAGGTCCCTGTGACACGGGGACTCTGGGTTATACGATCAGCAGCCAGACTGCCTTGTTGCTGAAGGCCCTCAATGCCCCTGGGGCCCCCTAAGTCTTGTCTAGGAGCCTGGGGCAGATGGGAGTCAGAGAGCCACAGAGAGGAAAGGAGGAGAGCAGGGAGCATGACAGGTGCTGATGTGCTCACGAGGGACAGTCAACATGACATGGCTTCCTACCCATCTTCCTTAGCTCACCTTCAGCTGGCTTGAAGAATGTTTGTTTATACTTAGTTTCCTTACCCGTCTAATGATGGGGAGAGGAGGCTTTCCAAGGTTTCAGCCAATACAAGAACTTTGTAGCGAGGAGCTGGAAGTGCAAGGGAGTAGGGTGGGAGGAGGGATTGAGGAAATTCACCTGCATGGCCCCAGGCCGTGGGCACCTCTGTAAGACTCTTCACTGGTCCTTTTGACACCACCATCCACAGAGTAAAATCTCTGCAAACAGTCTGGCCTTCGCGTATTTTGTATTTTGTAGCAGCTGGGACCCGCCCCCCACCCCCACCCCGTGAGATCGCCTCATTCCACTAATGATTATAGTGGCTTAATTCTTCTGCCATCCTTGGGGCTCAGCCTCCGTAATGATGGGAAGTGGAGGCGTGGAGCCCGTCAGTCAGCGAAGTCTGCCGTGTTTGAGGAACCCTTGCCAGACGCAGAGTGCTCTCTAGGTTGTTGGGAACGGCAGGGGCAGGGGTGGCAAAGAAGCCAAAGTCTCCTCTTCGGGAGCCCCCTCCTTGGACCACAAGGCAAGCGTTGCACAGACTTGAGGAGTCTGATGTTGGTGCGTGGAGCACGTTATCATGCGCTGTGCCTCCTGAGTAAAGTTCCATGTCCTTACCATATTAAAAAAAAAAAGCTTCACACTTACAGGAGGAGATAATGGAAGGAGATACTGCGTCCTCCAGGAGGTGGAGCTTTGTGCAGAATAGAGTCCCCTCCTCCCCGCAGCACACGCCAGGCTGGACCCCTTGCCCTCTTGGGTGAGTGGAGCACAGCCTCACAGGCTTACGTGGCGGCAGTATTCAGGGTCCTTCATCGTCTAGTCTCGAATGGTCCTTCTGGCTTCATCTGCCATTGCTCCCTTCTTTGTTGTGGGACCACCAGACAACCCTACTGCCCCACTATGGCGTGGGTTCTGCGGGCCCATATCTTTCCGATGCTCTTCTCCCTTCTCTGCCTGGTGAAGTCCTCTATACTCTTTTTTCCCCGCAGTAATTTTTGTCTCATCTTAAAAAATATTGTGAAATGTGACACACACAGAAAAGTGTAAAAAACATAAATTCACAGCTCTGTGAATTATTATAAGCAAATATCCAAGTAACAACACCCAGATCAAGAAAGAGAACATTCTCAATCCGCCAGCGTCGCCTCCTCCCACTTCTACTCCCCTCCCCCAAAGGCTCTTCTAATTACAATCCTCTCTCTCCATCATTCTGATGTTTATGCAAACGTCCCTGCGTTTCCTTTTTTCTTTTCACCACATAGGAATGCAACCCTAAATTCTACCGTTGAGTTTTGCCTTTTTTGAACGCTATATAAATGGAATCATACAGAATGTACTCTTGGTGTTTTCTTTGCCTCAATTTTGTCCTGTGAAATTCATCCAGGTTGCTGTGCGTAGCTGTAGGTAGTTCACTTACAATGTTGTATAGATTTCCTTTGTATAAATACACCACAAATCATTTATCCACTCTGCTGTGATAGACATTTGGATTATTTCTAATTTTTGGTGATTATGAATAATGCTGCTGGGAACATTCTTTTGCATCTCTCCTGTTCTATATAGGCCTTCATTTCTGCTGGATACAAACCTTGGAGTGGAAGTTTTGGATCTTAGGGTATGCATATTGTCAACTTTAACAAATCCAGCAAACTGGTGATTGTATCAATTTATGTTCCCATCAGCAGTTTATGAGAGCAGTGGCTGCTTTATATCTGTACCAACACTTGGTATTGTTGGTCTTTTAAATTTTAGCCATTTTGGTGCGGGTAAATGGTTTTAATTTGCATTTCTCTGAAGATTAGTGAGATTGAACACCTTTATATCTATTTATTGGCCATTTAGTATTCTCTATTGCAAAGTTCTTATTCAAGTCTTTCACTAATTTTTTTACTGTGTACTCTTTCTTTCCTTATTCTGGATATATATATATATATATGTATATGTATATATGTATACATATATATTTAAAATATACATGTATGTATATATGTGCCTTCATATACACATACATATATATATAATAAACACATAATAGAATACATGTATATTTTATTCACATACGTATGTATATACGTACATATATAAATGTATATAGTACATATATAAATGTATGTTAAATTATCTCTATATAATATATACACATATACATATATGTATATATAATCAGTTCTTTATGTAATGTGAATGTGATGCTTTTTGTCTGTTACATGTATTGCAAATCTCTCTACCACTCAGAGGCTTGTCATTCTCTTAACAGAATCCTTTGATAAAGAGAAGTTTTTAAATTTTATGTGGTCGAATTTATCAGTCTTTTCCTTACTGTTAGTGCTTTAATTTTCTACTTAGGAAATACTTGTCATGAATATATTTTTTCTAGTATCTAATAGGAACTTTAAAATATTTTAAATTGAGATATAACATGCATAAAGTATATAAAGTACTGGAGCTCAATGAATTTTTACAGATGTATATACCCATGTAACCACCACTCAGATCAGGATAGAAATTTACAGCAAACCAAAAGACTTTCCAGCGCCTTTTCCAATCACTTATAACCTCCTCCCTAAGAGAGCCACTGTTCTAAATCTGTTTATCTTTTCTCCTGTTGTTGGATATCTGAGTTGTTTCAGTTTTTGACTATTATAAATAAGTTGCTATGAACATTCTTATACACATTTTTTGTGGACATAGCACAGATTTCTCTTATATATAGATAGATACACACACACACACACACACACACACACACACTTAGGAAAAGAATAGTCAGGTCATGGTGTTGACATATGTGTAGATATCATCAGACCTTTTCCAAAGCGATACACCAGCTTACACCCACAAAAGCAATGTAAGAGAGTACCAGTTGCTCCACATCCTCACCAACACTTGGTATTGTCATTCATTTTAATTTTAGCCATTCTTCTTCACGGCTAGTAGTATCATATTATAGTTGAATTCACATTTCCTTAACAAGTAACGATGTGGAATGCCTTTTTATATATTTATTGGTCATTTGTATATCCTCTTTTACGAAGTTCCTTATCAAATCCTTTGTGTATTAAAAAAAATCGGGTTGATTTTTTTTCTTATTGATTTGTGGAAGTTCTTTATATACTGTAGTTATGAGTCCTCTGTTGGGTATATGCTTTGCAAATATTTTTTTCCAGTCCATGGTTTGTCTTTCACTGTCTTAATAGTGCCTTTTAATTCAGAGAAGTTTTAAATTTTAATGAAGTATAATTTATCAATTATTTATTATGAATAGAGCTTTTTGTGTCCTGTTTAAGAACTATTTGCCTACCCTGAGGTCTTGAAAATATTCTCCTGTGTTTTCTTCTAGAAGCTTTATTATTTTACCTTTCACACTTAGGTTCATGATTCAGCTCAAATTACTTTTGTGTGTGATATGAGGTAAGAGTTAAAATTCTCTTTTTCCCCACCATGTACAGTATCCACTTTACCCACTACCATTTAATGAAAAGATCATCTGTTCCCTCATTGAATTGTAAGTTAAGGGATTATATGTATGGGTTAATTTTTTCCAACTTTATTGAGGCATAACTGACAAATAAAAATTGCATGTATTTACAGTGTACAATGTGACGTCTTGATATATGTGTACATTGTGAAGTGATTACCACAATCAAGCTTATTAACATATCCATTACCTTCCATATTTAATCTTTTTTGTGGTAAGAACATTTAAGATCTACTCTCAGTAAATTTCAAGTATACAATACAATATTATTAACTATAGTCATTATGCCTACATTAGAACTTCAAAACTTAATCCTGCACACTGAAACTTTGTACACTTTGATGAGCATCTCCCTATTTCCCCCACCTACCCCAGCCCCTGGCAACAATCATTCTACTCTTTGTTTCTTATCTAAAAGAAGATAGCAAGTGTTGGTAAGGATGTGGAGAAAAGGGAACTCTTGTACACTGTTGGTGGGAATATAAATTGGTGCAGCCATTATGGAAAACAGTATGGAGGTTCCTCAAAAAATTAAAAATAAAACTACCTTATGATCCAGCAATCCCACTTCTGGGGGGAATTTATATCCAAAGGAAATGAACTCAATATCTTGAAGAGATATCTGCACTTCCATGTTTATTGTAGCATTATTTACAATAGCCAAGACATGGAAACAACCTAAGTGTCCATCAGTGATGAATGGATAAGGAAAATATGGCATATGCATACAATGGAATATTATTCAGCCTTATAAAAGTAGGAAATCCTGTCATTTGTGACAACATGGATGAACCTGGAGGACATTATTCTAAATGAAATAAGCCAAGCACAGAGAGACAAATACTGCATGAACTCACTTATATGCAGAATCTAAAAAAGTCAAACTCATAGAAGCATACGCATCTACTTCTAGACTCTATTCTGTTCTGTTGGTCTATTTCCCTATCCTTGTCCTAAAATCACACTGTCCTAAACTAATGTAGCTTTATAGTAAGGGTTGAAATGTGGTAACTCAAGTTTTTCAGCTTTTCTTTTTCAACATTGTCTTGGCTATTTAGGTCCTTTACATTTCCATACAAACATTTTGGAATCAACTTGTCAATTACTACAATAAGCAGTTGAAATTTTTTTTTCAAGATTACATTGAATAGACTTCTTTAACAGATAGTCTTCCAGTCCATAAACACATTGTATCTCTCCATTTATTTAAGTTTTCTTCAGTTTCTCCTAATGTTTAATAGTTTTCTGCAGAGGTTTTGTACATCTTTTCTTAAATTATTGCTATATTGATATTTTTGAACGCTAATGCAGATCATGTCTTTTTAAAAGTCTCTTATTATGGAAATAATTTCAACATATGCAAAATAAACAGCACAGTTTAATGAACTCCCATCATACAGCTTTAATGCGACTCAACATCCTGCCTTTCTTGTTTCAAGTATACCTCTGCTCACCACCCACCTCCACTCAATTATCATTTTATTATAGTTTTTTATTCCTGATGTAAAATGTATATACATTGAAATGCACATGTCTCAGCAGTACAAATTTTACAAATGGATATTCTTGTGTAAAACAGAGCCACGTCTAAATGTAGAACATTTCTACCCCAGAAAATTCCCTCATACCCTCTCCCAGTCAATCTTCCCCAGACTCCAGAGCAACCACTCTTGTGATATCTTTTTCACTTTAGAGTAGATCTGCCCATGTTAGAATCCCATATAAATGAAATTATACACTACAAACTCTTTTGTGTCCAGGTTCCTTCTCTCAGCAAATATCTGTTAAATTCCTCCACTTTGTTGCATGTACCAGTAGTTCATTACTTCTTATTGCTGATTAGTTTTACATTGTATGTATGGATAAACACTCTGTTTATACATTCTTCTGTTGATGGACATTTGGGTTGTTTCCCTTGTTTGGTTAGAATGGATAAAGCTGCTGTGAACATTCTTGCACCAGCCTGTGACGTGGACATATGCTTTCATTTTTCTTGTGTCAATACCTGGGGGTGGAATTCCTGGGTCAAAGGGTTTCCCCTCCCTAACATTTTATTATGAAAAGTTTCAAGCATATGCAAAAATGAAAAGTCTTTTATAGTCAGTGAAAACTTGTGTATCCATCGAAACTTATATACCTATTCTACCATTAACTTTGTACTCTACTGGCTTTATCACATAACAATCCATCTTTTCATCACTCTATCCATTGATTAACCTATTTTATTTTAGTCAATTTTCAAGTTAACTGCAGACATCAGTACAGTCCTTCCGGATAGTTCAGCATACACATTATTAACTAGAATTTAATATTTGCTTATAGTTTTTCATTTGGATGTAAAATTTACAGTCAGTTAAGGGCACACGAGATTCTTCATGATGCATGTACACTTGCTCAATTTTGATAATGCATATGTCACCCAAACCCCTATCGAGTTATAGAATATTGCCATCACCCCAGAATGTTCTCTTACAACGTTTGCATTCAGTCCCCACTTTTGTCCCTTAGAGACAACCACTTTTTTTTCCACTGTAGCTTAGTTTTGACTGTTCTAGAATTTCATATAAATGGGATGATGCAGTATTTACTTTTTTGTAAGGTTTTTTTTCACTTAGCGTAACATTTCTGAGATCCATCCCTCTTGTTGCCCGTATCAGTAGTTCATTCTTTTTTTTTATTATTATTATTACTGAGTAGTATTCCATTTATGTATGTACTACAGTTCGTTTTTTCAGCATTCTGTTGATGGGCAACTGATCTGTTTCCAGATTGGGGCTATTATGTAAAAATCTGCTAAGAATATTCCTTATAAAACTTTGTATAGAGCATGTATTTTCATTTTTCTTGAGTAAATTCCTGAGTAGAATTGGATGTCATATGGCAAGTGTACTTTTAACCCTAAAAGAAAATGCCAAACTGTTTTCCGAAGTGGTTGTACCATTTTACATTTCTACCAGCAAGTCATCAGAATTCCGGTTGCTTCACCTCCTCACCAACATTTGGTAAATGCTATGTTGTGTGTGTGTGTGGTAAAATATACATAACATAAAATTTATTATTAGTTATATTTAATATATTCACAGTGCTGTGCAACCATCACTACTATTAAGTTCGAGAACATTTTCGTTACCCCAAAAGGAAATCCTGTACCCACGAAGCAGTCACTTTCCGTTCTCCCCTCCCTCCAGTCCCTGGCAGTCGCTAAAATGGACATACAATACGTGGCCCTTTTGTGCCTGACTTCTTTCACTCAGCATAATGTCTTCAAGGTTCATCATGTTGTAGCCCGTATCAATGCTTCGTTCCTTTGTGTGACTGAATAATATTCCATTATATGGATATACCACACGTTGTTTATCCATTCATCAGCTGATGGATGTTTGGATTGTTTCCACCCTTTGGCTATTGTGAATAGTGCTGCTATGTCCACATTTTTGTTTGCACACCTGTTTTCAGTTCTTTCAAGTATGTACCTAGAAGTGGAATCGCTTGGTCATGTAATAATTCTGTGTCAGCTGCAGGTATTTTTTTTGTAGATATTCTTTATTAGATCAAGGAAATTCTATTACTAGTGTGTTACCTTTTTAAAATTCAAAATACATGTTGTGTTTTATCAAAAGTTTTTCTACACTTCCTGACTTGATCCTACCATTTCCCTCTTTATGTCAATTTGGAAAATTATACTGAATAACTTTAAAAATACTAAACAACTTTTGAATTCTGGAGTCAGCCCAACTTTGTCATGATGTGCATACGTCAGAAGAGCTTGTAGCATCTAAGCAGTACCACTGAGAACCAGTAACTGGCCCTGTGGGAGAAATGGCCCCAAATGCTGTCTTCCTATCTCACTCCTGCCTCGCTCCTGGTGAGCAGGTGTTCAGGTCGGCCTCAGGAGAGCTGGTCTAAATCACTTAGTGCACCATCACTGGACGTGGAGATCCTACTCCTATATATTCTTCAAAGTCTATGCAAATGCCATGGTAACAGGGAAGAGCCAAATCCGACTACATGTTGGGTCTGTTTCTTCTACTTTAACCTTTGCTTTCTGCTGCTTTTGTTCACTAAAAGGATACATAATGGCCTGCCTCGGGGAACCCTGCCCCTCTGCCTGAATGTTAAACCAAAGTGCCTTTGTTCAGGGAAGCATCCTGACCCTGTCCACCTGTGGATGGCTGCAAGAAAGAAGAAATTAACACATCCTCTCCGGGAGGCTGGCCATTCCAGGGTATATTTCAAAAACTCATGGCCTTTCTACTTTACTTCCTCATCTCCTCCCACTCTCTTTGCTGTAAAAGAAACTGGCATCCAAACCCCGAATAAAGTCGTACTCCTTTGCCTCAACAGCTCGTCTCCGATTAATTGGGCTGTCATGCAGCGATCAGAGCGAGCTTGGACTGGGTAACACCATCTCCTCTTTAAAATCCTTCCCTATTTCATGTTCTGTGTGATCGCCCCTTCCCCTACTGTCTCCTTTGCCAGATTCTAAGCCCTTTGAAGGGAGGGGCACATCGTGGTTATCTTCAGGTTTATAGTTCCTGTCATTATATAGTATGTGTTCCATGCATGTCTAGGGAATGAGTGAATAAATCTTTCAAGAGAAACATAAAGCAGAACAGAAAAAGCCCTAGAGGTCACTAGGTCTTGCAGTGAGCTTTTTTTTTTTTAAAGCAACAGAACCCTTTTTCCAATTGAACTCCTATGCAGAGCCCACCACTAAGACATACAAATGGAGGTGCTCTGATGGAGGTGGGGGGTGTTGGGGAAAAGCATAGAGCTCGGATCCTTTTATTTATTTATTTTAAAAATTTTATATTTTGGCTGTGCAGCATACGGGCTCTTAGTTCCCCGACCAGGGGGATTGAACCCGCCCCCACCCCCCCTCCTCGCATTGGAAGCATGGAGTCTTAACTACTGGACAGCCAGGGTAGTCCCAGAGCCCGGATCCTGTAACTCCCCCTCTCCCCGCCAGGAGTCCTCCAGGCACATCTCTCCTGAGCTGTAGACCCGCTGGACCACCTCCCTTGAATATTCTGTCGGTGCCTCCAGCATGTCCTGGGCGGGTCTCATCCTCTCCACCGAACATGCCCTCCTTCTTGGGTTTCTTACCTCAGCAAGTGTGTCCTTGACCTCCTTAACGCCTCCAGCTTCCTCACTGCCTTGTTGCTAGTCACTGTGGGTCTGCTTCTTGAATGCCTCTCATTCATCTTTTCCTCTCCATCCTCATGATCTCTACCTTAATTTGGGTCCCAAGCATGTCTCTCCTAGTTACACAAGCATTGCAGAATTACAAAAGCATCCTCCCCAGCCTCTATCATTTCCAATCCTCTCCCAGCCAAACTCTCCTCTGTTCCTGAAATGTTCTTTCTCAAATGCAAATCTGACTGAGTCAGTGCCTTGCTTTAAGCCCCACTATCCACAGGATAAGTACTACTCCTGTTAGCCCCTGACCACGGCTCACCTTTCTTCCCCTGGTTGTTGGGCTCTGGTTTATATTGAAGTTGCAGTTACCCCGAACTTCTGTTCCCTTTCCCGCCCCATCTCTCCATGCCTCCTTCTCAGCCTGGCAAACTCCTACACATGCTAAAGCGTCAGCTCCGTTGTCATCTCGTCGGGAGGCTTTCCTTCTCACCCTGTGTTCCCCTGTATCAGAGCACTTGGCCCAGGGGATTACGATCATCGTGCACTTGGCTGTCTCCTTCACTAGACTGGGAACAGCTCAAGGGCCAACATCTTCCCTGCCAAATCTCCGGTGCCTACCAAAGGGCTGTCACAGACAAGGGATTTCTTAAAATACAAGGGACGTGTATTGCAAACAAAACAGACGTAGCCACACTGACTTGCAGGTGCTTCGCCATGAGGAGTTGCTATTGCCGCTTGCCAGGGGCCTCTGAGTTTTCTCAGTCCAGGCCAAACCTTTGGTAACGGGGACAGCAGCGCTTTCCACTCCGATATTAAACAGAGAGGCAAAGGCTTCTGTTCCTCTGCTGCAGTTCTACCTGGAAACACGAGGTGGCGCTCTGCGGAGGCCTACGGGGGTAGGTTCTGGGTGATCAGCCTGCCCAGCCCAGCAACAGGGGAGCTCTGATTATCCAGAATCAGTGGCAAGACTGACACTTCACCTGTTATGATGAATAGAGCTAATAGATGTTTGCATATATTCATCTATGTGCATATATGAATTTAAGAGAAACTTATAAGTAGCATTTTATCTACGTATGCTGGAATCAGTGCTGGGTTTTACTCCTGGCTCTGCTGCTTCTAGCTGGGTGAACTGTCAAGTTCTGGGTGTCAGATTCCTCCCCTGTGGAATAGAGATAATACTCTGTGAGCTTTAAACGAAATGACGTTTGCAAGGTTCCTGGCATCATTCCTGGCACATGCTAGATGGTTGAGGAATATTCATTTTCCCTTTTAAACGTTTTTGTATCACCTTCTATGCCTCCTTGACACTGATTGCTTTCTATTTTTCTTTTTTTTATAGCTTCTATACCTATCTTGTTGCTACTTATTCTGGTCTGGGAACTCCCTGAGGGCAGGACTTGTCTGATTTTTCTTTAACTTCAGCACCCATCTCAGAGCTAGGTACCTAGCGGGTATTCAGTAAATATTCCATGAAAGGACGATGACTAAATACAGCAGTCCTCTCCTCATGCCCCCACCCCAGGGTCCTCTTCCTGGGCCAGATAAAAACCTAAGTTATTTAGGTCTAGGGTGGTGGCTGTTTTTGCATAAAACACACAATTGAGAAAATCTGGTAAAATCTGAGCTGGTACTTTTGCTGCCAGTGATCCCAGAGGCTTGTCTGCCTGCACGCGCCATCTGGAGAGTCTGGAAAGCCTGCCTGCAATCCTGTTAGAAAAGCGGCCCTTCTGGGCTGTGAAGAGGCGTGCAGCTCCTCAAGGTAGACACAGGATCACCTGTTGTGGGCAGAGCCAGCAGGCGGCACTTGCCACCCTGGCTTGGCAGGCAGAGAGGACACAGAGCCAGAGACGGTGGGTGGGCCGGGGTTCCTCTCCTTCTGTTTGGGGTTCTGTTTGAGTCCCAGTAATCCTGCCAGCCCTTCTATTCCTGGGGGAATAGGTCAGGCCTCTCCCTGGGAGTCGTTTCCTAGGCCTGGGAGGAGCAGTACATTCCTTGGGGCTTGCCAGCCCAGCCAGGTTGGCAAAGGAGAGAGACCCCAAGTTCCTTCTGGCTGAGGGAAGAACTGAGCAGGTGACCCTAAACTACAAACAGTTCAGCAGGGAGGAGCTCCACTGGGAGCCTTCCTTAAAATCCCTAACATGGCCAAGGATTTGAATTTTCCCCTGTTTGTGACTTTTTTCTTTATGTATGTGATAGTTCATCTCTTAAGAAATGGGAAGTGGGAATAGAAGATTCTGGAAATTCCCCAAGCTTTTCTAATGCTGGAGCAGTATGGCTGTTGAAGCTGTCTGTTGCAGGGATGGAGATGGGGACAACAAAGATGACAATGGGAGGGAGTTTCCTTTGGAAGGTACCTTTTGTTAGGAATGGTTACTTCTTGAGGGTGCCAGAAAGTAAAGGTCATAAAGACCCTCAAATGCAATGGAGCTTCTATTAAAAAACAAAAAAACCCTTTTTTCAGCATGGAAAAAAAATGTTTTTTTTTTGTTTTTTAGGCCACACCATGTGGGATGCGGGATCTTAGTTCCCCATCCAGGGATTGAACCCGTGCCCCCTGCATTGGAAGCACAGAGTCTTAACCACTGGATCGCCACGGAAGTTCCAGCATGGAAAAACTTTAACATACACAAGATAGAGAATAGAGAGCCCCGACGTGCCCCTCACCCAGCTTCACAAATTTCCAACATTTTGCCCAGCTTGTTTCATCCTCTCCCAACTTTTTTTTCCTTTTTGTTAGAGTAGAAGCTACTCAACTTATTTTAGGAGGCTAATAAGCCCTTATAAGGATCTAAGATAAGGATCGAAGGACTTATGGAGCTGGGAGGGAATCTGGAAATGTTTTGGGGACTTCCCTGGTGGTCCAGTGGTTAAGACTCCGTGCTTCCAGTGCAGGGAGCACGGGTTCTATCCCTGGTCACAGAACTAAGAGCCCGCAACCCGCATGCCACATGGCATGGCCAAAAAAAAAAAAAAAAAAAAAAGTTTTGGTCCAACTTTCTTAGGTTACAGGTGGAAAAACTGAAGCCGAATGAGGAAAATGGGACAAGAAACCAGGCCTCAGAACTCCCAGCATCATAGACTCTTCCAGCTCCAAGCAATGAAAGGCCACAGAACATTGCAGCAAAATCTCTTGTGTAGGAGGGAAAATGTTAGGAGAACTCCGAAAGACCCCACGCTCCTTAGAAGCGCAGTGAAGCGGCTCACACTGATACGGCGCTTCTGAGTTTGTGAAACACCTTCATTCTGATTAGTGCATTTGAGCCCCCCAACATCTATGACGGTAGGTATTATCATTGTAAACCCATAGGAAATTCTGGAAGGTAAAGGGATTTAAGTTAGTGGCAGAGCCAGGACTAGCACCCAGGTCTCAGAACGTCTTTTCCTGCCCAGGGCCTTTCTCTCAGCTGGGCTGTGTCCCCGCTGGAAGGGGGTGTGCTTTACTGCTGGGCCCCCTGCTCTCTGGACCCCGATGGCCTTGGGCCTCCAAGCGCTAATTACAGCCTCACCCTGAAGAAGAAAAACCACAGAGATGGTGGCTTTTGAAGGGAGGGATCTGTTCTCCTTTATAAGATCCGCTCATGGCTGGTGCCACTGTGGCTTCTGACTCAGACCAGGGTGCAGGGAGTTCCCCGTCAAGCAGGAGCATCTTCCTGCTTCCTGGTTTGGCTCAAGGTGATATAAGCAGAGCAAGGGGAAGAGCATTCCAGAAGGCTTTGGGCATGCGAGACTACAGGTTTGATCTGGAGTGAGTCTTCTCCCTCACTGCCAGTTGGGCAGCATCTTGAGGGGCAGGGGAGGGGTAGCACCATAGCCCTTCAGGTAAAGGGAGGACCCTTTCTGAGGGCTGAAAAAGTCAAGCCAGCCCTGTCTATACTGTCCTGCAAAAATATTGGGCTGGCCAAAAAGTTCGTTCAGGTGTTTCCGTAACCTCTTAAGGAAAACCCGAACAAACTTTTAGGCCAAGCAAATACTATAATACATTCACATGTGCTCTAAGCCCCAAATGCCTACCTTTCAAAGTCTTGGGGCACAAGCAGAGCCAGCAGAGGAGGACCCTTAGGGGGTGGAGGAGCCCTGTGCTGACTGAGGGCTTCCTGAGGGCAAAGTCCTGCGCAAAGTCCTTTCATGCTGCTCTTTGCAGACGGGGAAGGCGAATCATCCTCAGAACACACCTGTTATTGCTAGTATTCAGTTAGGAGATGTCTCCGAGATCACGGAGTTGGAGAGTGGCCGAGCTGGGATCAGAGCTCTGTTCTCTCTGGCTCTTCCCACCCTTGCCACCTGGCCCCCGAAGGCAGAACGTAGATCCCCCCTCCCTGTCTGCCTCAGCTCCCGGGGAACAAGGCTGTGCCACCACTGCTGCTTGAACATGTGCCCAGGGCTGCCGTCCTTGTCTGTCTCCTCCTGATGCTGTCTCCCGGGGCCCCGCCAGCACTCACATGGCCCTCTTGGCCCACCTGTCTCTACCTCTGACCTCCATCACCACTTCTCTTAGGACAGCTTCTTCTCTGTTTATTTAGTTATTTATTTATTTATTTTTTTGCAAAAGCTTTCTTTATGAACCACGTGACTCTGATTAAACCACTGAGATTCTTTAGGCCTCAGTTCCCTCTATCATCTGTAAAATGAGACGTTTGGACCTAAGGACACCTTTTCCAGTTCCCTTCCCTCTCTGCCATTCTGTGATTCTCAGAGAGAAGCCCCTCGCCTCTTCTCTGTTACTTTAGCCCAAAGTTTCACGTATATTTGCCAAGACTTTTAAATTACCAAGCGACAGATGCTCACTGAACGTGATAAATTGGATTATCGTTGCCAGTTGTTCACTCCTTCCCTGTAATGAAGTCATAAATCCACACCTTTTTTCCAGAAGGCTTTACAAAACTTCCCGCTAGAGTAGGCAGAGTATATTTCCCTGCCTTGTTGGGATTTGGCTAAGCTAATAGAATGTTAGCAGATGTGACGTGAGTAGAGGTTTTATTTTATTTTATTTTTAAATTTTTATTGGAGTTTAGTTGCTTTACAATGTTGTGTTGGTTTCTGCTGTACAGCAAAGTGAATGTCATACATATACATATATCCCCTTTTTTTAAGATTTCCTTCCCATTTAGGTCACCACAGAGCACTGAGTAGAGTTTCCTGTGCTATACAGCAGGTTCTCATTAGTTATCTATTTTATACATAGTAGTGTATATATGTCAATCCCATTCTCCCAATTCATTGCACTCCCCCTTACCCCCTTGGTATCCATACATTTCTTCTCTATATCTGTGACTCTATTTCTGCTTTGCTAATAAGTTCATCTTAGCTAATAAGTGCTAATGGTAAAAATACCATTTTTCTAGATTCCACATATATGTGTTAATATACAATATTTGTTTTTCTCTTTCTGACTTACTTCACTCTGTGTGACAATCTCTAGGTCCAACCATGTCTCTGCAAATGAGACTGTTTCATTCCTTTTTATGCCTGAGTAATATTCCATTGTATATATGTACCACATCTTCATCCATTCATCTGTCAGTGGACATTTAGGTTGCTTCCATGTCCTGGCCACAGCTATATAGGACACACTTTTCTCATGACAGATAGCAGAAGCCCAAGAGGCCACACCAAACTCCGAAGCACGTTTAAAACCTCTACTCGCTACAGCACTATTTACGATAGTATGTAGCTGCTGGTCCCAGAATAAGAGGCATGTGGAGCTAACGGGCATGTGGACTCCCCCCCTCAACACCTTGATGACACCATTTGAGCCCCCGAATCCAGCTATACCTGCACTAGATATATCAATAAAATTCTCTGTTTTGTTTAAGTCAGTGTTTAGTCAGCCATTGCTGTAATAATGCTGTGTAACAAACAATTCCCACATCTTAATGGCCAAAAAAGAGAATTCTGTTGGTTGACGTAACTGAAAAGTCCAGCAGGGTATCTGGCACAGGTCTGGCTGGATGCAGGGGCTGAAATGATGTCATTGAGGCTCTGTCACTCTCCAGATCTCAAACAGGCTTTCTCCACTCATTCGTGGATTCAATCAACAAATACTGATGGAGTGCCCACTATGTTCCAGATGCTGAGGTTACAGTGGTGAAAAGAGAGGCCTCTGCCCTTGGGATGCTTATGTTTTAGTGGGAGAGACAGACAATAAAAATGGAAGCAAACAAATAAGTAATCTAGTGCCAGGTAGTGATAAGAGCTATAAAGTAAATAAGGTGAGGAAGAAAACCATGCAGATACCTGGAGGGGAGGATTCCAAGTAGCACGAGACCATGAGTGCAAGGGCCCTGAGGGGCAGGATGTGCACAGTGTGTACCAGGTGTGGTCGGAGTGAGCTGAGCAGTCGGAAGGGAGACAGGAACTAGGCAGGAAGGGGAGTGGCCAGATGGCCTGGACTATTGGAGGTATGGTACAGAGTTTGGAATCTTGTTCCGGTGTTAAAGGAAGCCATAACAGGGTTTCAAACAGGAGAGTGTCATAAATTATAATACATGTGTATTTTAAACCTTGACCCTACATAAAACCTGTTAAAGTGCCAGTTGTTTTTTTTTTCAATACAAACTATTTAGTAAATAGACTTTAAAGTCTGCTTTGAAGTAATGAGGTTGATATCTTAAAATTCAATATGGTTTCATTTGCCTAACGGTAATCAAGTATTTAATCTTTAGTTTGAGGGTTAATCAAACTAGGTTATGGGTCTCCCCTCTTATAGCCAGGATTGCTGATGGTACAGTTACAGAAAAGTCATCAAAAGTCAGCCTGCTTGCAAAAGCCAAACACTGTCAACACTTTCCCAAAGTTTCATAACAATCTAGCTTTTGCCTTAGATACCTCATGTCCTAAGTGACACCACTAGTAACACCACAGGCTGGTTTCGAGGTAGTTTCAGAGATGCCAATAATGGACATTTTCCCCATTATGGTCAATTCATGGTCTAGCTTCTTAATACATTTAAAGTAGCTCTGTGTATGTGTGTGTGTGCATGCATGTGAGAGGGAGTGGGGAAGGAAAAAGAGAATCAGTGAAATAAAAGCATGTCTTCTGTTATTTTATAAGGTAAAAGAATTATCTGTTGAACTTGACATCACTTTCATCTTCTCTTACTTTCCTACACTCCAAAAAGTTAGTCTTCTTTTCCAATGAACATATTCTTCGTAAAGTCAAATGAATATGATCCAGTAATTCCACTTATGGATATACTATATCCAAAAGATTTGAAAGCAAGGATTCAAACAAATATTTATACACCAATATTCATAGTAGCATTATTGACAATAGCCAGAAAGTGGAAGCAACCTAACTGTCCATTGACAAGTGAATAAACAAAATGTGGTATGTACACGCAGTGGCATATTCAGCCCTAAAAAGAAAAGACATTCTGACACATACAACAACATGGATGAAACTTGAGGACATTACAGTAAGTGAAATAAGCCAGTCACAAAAGGACAAATATTGCATGATTTCACTTAGATGAGGCAATTCAAATTCATAGAAACAGGAAGTAGAGTTGTGGTTGCCAGGGTCTGGGCGGGGAGGGAAGACGGGTGTGGAGTTTTAGTTTGGGATGATGGAAACATTCTGGTAACAGTTGCACAATAATGTGAATGTTGTTAATACCACTGAACTGTATTCTTGAATATGGTTAAGATGATAAATTTTATGTTATGCATGTTTTACCACATACACACGAAAGTCAAACGGATCTTCTGCTCCAAAATCTTTCTAAAACCCAGGTCTAGCATAAGTCTGTCTGCTACAGACGCCAGCTACTGCCTCATTAAAGTGCAGTTCATTCCAATAAACCTCAAGGCAAGGCCTCAGGAGCTCTCATTCCATCTTTTTTTTTTTTTTTTTTTTTTTTTTTTGCAGTACACGGGCCTCTCACTGTTGTGGCCTCTCCCACTGCGGAGCACAGGCTCCGGACGTGCAGGCTCAGCGGCCATGGCTCACAGGCCCAGCCACTCCGCGGCATGTGGGATCTTCCCGGACCGGGGCACGAACCCACGTCCCCTGCATCGGCAGGCGGACTCTCAACCACTGCGCCACCAGGGATGCCCCTCTCATTCCATCTGAATAGCGCTGACAATTATTTCTTTGTATAAACAAGTGTTTAAATATTAGGTAAGCGAAGTCACTTGTGTAAACCTCATTGCTGCTAGGAAATTCACTGGAAGATGTGATCGCAGGCATGGATCCTCATTTCTTGAGGCGCAATGTTAGTGCAGAAGCTCCTCCACAGTCACAAAGGTACAACCCATTCTCTATGGCAGCTTCTTTGTCCCCAGCCAGGCCCAGACGGCCTTTTTACACAGGGCATCATTTCAGTAGCCTTGAAGAGCAAGGCCTCCTCTTTCCAATCTTTAATGCAAGTGTCCATTAGGAAAATCTACGTGTCAGAATGCAAGTTGTCCATGTCACTTTAAAAGTCATAGAAACACCACACTTCTATAATTCATACTTTTGGTCTAAATCAGCACACCACATTTTTATATCCAGCTCCATCACTTGCTGCAATGAAAGCTGGAAACTCTGATACAAAAATCTCTCTCCACAGGCTTCAAGGTTTCTGGTGCTAAATGTCCTTGTAGAGAGCTACCTCCTCAAGGAGGTGTCTAAGAGGATGCCTCGGCCTTCTGGTACCCCTGCCAGGTACCGTGCTATTCTATGGGAAAGATGGTGCGCAGCTGCGACTTTCTCTCAGAAGAAGTTCATCTTCCACACAGGTGGCAGGTACTTTTGTTTCAGTGAACTCAAAAAACTCCTGGAAGATCTTCCTCTTGTTCTCACTTCTTATCTGCCAGGCTGAGCCTCTTCAAGGGAGAAAGGTGACCTGCTATAGCTGGTGGTTAGGTGATAGTGGCAAGCCTGGTGTGGACAGAGAGGGTGATGACTCGAGAGATGGTGGGGCGGGGGTGAGTGCAAAGTGAGTGAAGGGAACTGGTGGTGCTGAGAAGTATAGACTGCAGGGCAAGAGTGGAAGCAGAGACATCAGTTGGGGGACTGCTGTGTTTTTTAGGCAAGAAATGATGGAGGTTTGCACTAGGTTTGGTGGCAGTGGACGTGGTGAGACGTGGTCAGATTGGGGAGATATTTTGAAGGTAGAGTTCTGAGGCTGTGCTGATACACTGGACGTGGAGTGTGTGGTCGAAAGAGAAGACAAGCATGGTCCCAAGTGTTCTGGACTGAGTGGATGGTGAGGCCGTTTGCTGAGATGAGGACTACAGCAGGAGGGGTAGGTTAGGGGGCATGTGGGAAACTCAAAACTTGATTCCAACATGATGATGTGAAATGCCTGTTAGATATTCAAGGGCAGATGTTAGGTAGGCAGTTGGGTATATGAGTCTGCAGTTCAGAGGAAAGGCATGCTGGAGAGATAGACTGGGTGGGAAGAAGAAGTCCCAGAATTCTACTTTCTGGGTCAGACCACACCACTCCACCCCTGCCACACCTACACTGAGAGGTGTGAAAGAGAGAGTCTGGAAGGCTCTTTGGTGCCCTCCACTTCCGCACTGGCCGGAGGGAAGACGGTCATGCCTCAACAAGGACAGTTGGGGTGGAATCGTGAGGATAAAGGGCTAGTTGGAGTGGGTTCAAGGGAGAATAGGATGGGAGGAAATGGAGACAGAAAGTATAGAAAATTCTTTTGAGGAGGAGAAAAATGTGGTAGTAATTGTAGGTAGACGGGAGTCAAGGGGGGCTTTTTTCTTTTTCCTTTAAGATGAGAGGAATTCCTAAATGTTGATCTTGCTGATGAGAATGATCCAGTAGGGAGGAATAGATTTGCCGGTTTAGGAGACTGTGGAGGTAACTGAGGGAGCAAATCCTAGGCAAGAAGGGGCAGGAGCTAGTGCCTTCACTGTCAGGGGGCAGAGGAAACAGGAGGAGAAGGCCAAGGACAGTCCTCCCCAGACCACATGGAATCGTACCTCCAGCAAAGTGCAGTCCCATGAACTTCAGGAATGGAGGTCACGAGACCACCGTCCCATGCTGGGAAGGGAGAAACCCTGACACTCACTATGCATCCACCTCGTGGCAGCCACTGTTCACCCCACTCTACTATGAACAGACTTTCTCAGGAAACTTTAATCCTGACCGTTTTTCAAGAATGTTCTCAGTCGAGCCAAAGCCTGTTCTTCTCCTGATGGCACTGTGTTGGGGAAATACATTTGTTTTGAAGCCCTTCCACGAAACAACTCTAACTTTGACAAAAAGAAGAATTTACCGGAAGCATTCTGAGAGTCTCAGATACCTAAACGTGGAATGGAACGATTGCAACCAAGGCCTGGAAGGCACTAGGACCCTCTCCCCACTCGTCAGCTCCCCTCCTTTCTGCACAGGGACTTCATTCACTTTTACCAACTGCCTTTCCAAAGAGAGAAGCATGGCCACTTCCCAGCCTCCTCTGGGAAGTCCTTTCTTTCTTCTCCAGACTGAACTTTGATGTCATTTAGTCTTGTGGCACTTATTCTGCATTTGAATTTTCTGGTGGTTTGTGTCATATCCCCTCACACCTGTGTTAATGAAACAAAACCCCTGCATACGCATCCCCGGACCCAGCGCGGGGCCAGGCATGTGGTGGGCACTCAGTAAAGTTGGTTGAGCAGTTGGCCGAGTGAGCGGCTGTTGGCCGTCTGCACTTTGCTCTTTGGGGAAATCTGAATTCTTGCGTCTCCAACAGAGAATTGCCCTTAAGGGGCCCAGTTTCACTTGCTTTTACCGAGCACACTTCTGCTTCCTTCATTTGCCTTGTGTCTTATTGCCATTCCATTTAGGGCAGTGGAAAGTCCGAGGCCCTCTGCCCAAGTCACTTGAAGGTCCTATTCAAATAGGGTTTTCTCTTGTACTTCCCCCAAGATGACATTTGGGGAAAGAAGAGATAATTTTACTTTCGCTTTGCCAAGTAAAACTTAACCGAAATACTAATATAGCTTCAGCCACAGTATCAGTCTAATTGTGAAGTAGGCCATTTGTCAAATACTCAACATTACTGGCCATGATACTAATAGGATCCAGTCAACATGTGTCTTGCACGTGTCAGTCCCTGTGCTGGTCCTGCTGAAGAAATCAAAGATGAATAGGCAGCTCTCTTCCTAGGAGAGCTGCCAGCCAAGGGCACCAGACAGCACCACAGCTGCCATATAAGACACGCCAGATGTGTTATTGCTCGGGCGCAGGGTCCCGTGGAAACACACACTGAGATCTCTCTCGGCTCAGGTGAGTAGGGAAGGTTTGGTTTGACTGGGCCTTGAAGATGGAGAAGGTTCGGCAACACACGGATGAAAGAGGAAAGCCGCTGCCGTGGGAGACAGCAGGAAGAACAAATTCCTGGAGCAAGGAGAGCACGCCACAGAGTCAGGGCAGGGGGCAGGACTGGGGTGAGGTGAGGTCGAGTCAGAGCACGAAGACCCTTCGAGGAGTTTGGGCTCCTCTTCAGAGACAGCAGGAAGCCCTTGGAGGATCCTGATCTGGGGAGCAGGATGAGCAGTGGGTATTCAAGTGAGATCCAGAGAGGGTGAGGAAAGATGGTCTGAGCACACACCTGTCCACACAGGTGTGCAGAAGGGATGAGGGACAAATCAGTGCAGGAGGACATGTTGCACTGAGACATTCTGTCTTATGTGGGCCCATTTATAATTGCCACCTCCCCCTGGCTTCAGCACCCCCTACTCTTTTTCCTCCTCCATCTCCTTTGTGGCCTCTATAACCTTAGTCAAAACCCCACCCCGCATCTGGTGATACCTCTCATCTTCCCTCCCTGCCTCTCAGCTCCGTTGGTCCACAGCTGGTTGTTCTCTCCAGGGCCCAGTTTCAGCCTTGTTCCCAAAGACAACAGGAGAACTGGGGGAAGTCCCACCTGCTTATATTGCTCCTAGGACTTCCTGGAAATTCGTCTCCTCCGATAGGAACCAAGCTCCCACCGGGAGCCCTGTCTCGCTGGGCTACTGGCTTTTCGTGACAGGGAGGGGACTTGCCTCCACTGTGTTTTCTGATTATCGAGGCTTGGCTCCACCAGACCAAGGGAGATGACGGGGCGGGGTGGGGGGGGCACCCAGGTGGCTTCTATTTTCCCCCCTCCCTTTTTTGTTACGATGGTGTTCCCACTGAAGACTGTTGCTCTCTGCAGAGAATTTGCCCCAGCCGGAGCCTTGGAAAAGGGAAGCAGTCATGATAAGCTCAGAGGAGCTAAAGAGTAAACCACGGTGGGAGTTCCCCTGGGCCACCTCCTCCGAAGCAGCCAAAAGCCAAGCAAGTTTCCGCCCAAGGTCTGCCTTTGGGGAAAAGAGAAGTTGACCTCGGCAGCCTCTCCCTGAGGTCATGCACGCAGTCCTCGAGCCAGTCATCAGCCAGGGTGGCCTCAGGCTTCTTCCCTCATATTCCCCATCAAAACTTAACCTTTGTCAGTCATTGCTTTCTGCTTCTTGGTCAGAGCAGGAGGTGGGCTCATGGCATGATGAGATCTCTGCCATCAGGAAGGAGATTAAATGAGGTCTTCTCCAGGCAATCGTGCCTCAACCCACTTAGAAGACTTCTGGCTTCCGAGGATCTAATCCAGAGGATTCTCAGCCCTGCAGTAACCTGATGGTTGTAGAGGTGGGCAGGATCACCCCGAAATTAGAATTGCCTCCCTGATTTTCCAATCCAAAGGATTGTATGAGGATGATATTGGTTACGTTGTACACGAACATGATTGTGTCTATAAGTGACTTTGCGTGTGAGTTGCACATTGTGGCAATTTTAAAACATGTCTGCAAATTCTTGACACTCTTCTTATCAAAAAAAGTGTCTGTGTTTCCTTTCCTTGAATTTGAGCAGGCATGTAATGGCTTCTACCACTAGAATATGATAGAAATGATACTCTGTGAGTTCTAAACTGGGTCATAAGAGACCACTCGGCTCCTACATTTGTCACTGGAATGCTTGCTCTTAGGATCTTCAGCCACCATGTGAGAAGTATGACCAATTTGAGATTGCCACACTGGAGAGACCACGCAGAGAGATCCTGAGACTACGCGAAGAGAGCTGCCCGGCTAAACCCAGCTGTTCTAGCCGCAGCTGTTGAGACATTCCAGCTAAACCCCAGACATCGTGGAGCAGAGACCAGTTATCCCTCCTGAGCCCGGCCCACGTTTCACATTCATGAGCAAAACAGATGATTATTGTCTGAAGCCACTAAGTGTTGGAAGCCGATTTGTTAGAAAGCATTTAGAAAGCAATAGACAACATACGTGTATGGATGTGGCAATTCATGTAAACACCATGGCTAGACACGAGGTTGTAGTTCACATATATGTTTGTGATAATAATTGCAACATTGCAGCCCCCAGTACTTTACAACTGGAAGAAGTTGTTAATTAGTTCTTAGGAGGCTTCATATTCTTCCTATTCTTATTTTCATGACAAACACTAGTAATTCCCTCAGCCCTAGCCAAGACGCCATGCTTCTTCAGTAGAAACTTCTGGCAAAATGAGTGCAGTATGGAGAACACTTTCATCAGGACATAGGTGCTTACTAGGTGTGCACAGATTTGGGAAATCATATTCTACTGTCAACCCCCCTCCCCCATCCATCTGCACCCCTCAGTCCACAGTAGATCAGTGTCATACGTGTGCACTTCCAGACTCTCAGAAGCCTGGCTCCATGGCCTTAGGATGGGTTCCAGGAAGGATCCCCATATTTGAAGCTATACCTCTGCAACTTCCTCTAATTATTCACTCTGCAGTTCCTTTGATGCAGTTCCCTATAATGTGGCATAGTTTCTTCTAGATTAAAAATTCTTTAGGGGCAGAAAGTTTTCTCCAGCATTTAACACAAACCCCAGTACTCAGTAGCAGCTTAGTGTGTGTTTATGGAATAATTAAGTACACATATGGTAGAGACATGGTTGGACACAGGGTCATGGTTGGACCTAGAGACTGTCATACAGAGTGAATTAAGTCAGAAAGAGAAAAACAAATATCATATAATACCACTTATATGTGGGATGTAGAGAAATGGTACAGATGAACCGGTTTGCAAGGCAGAAACAGAGGCACAGATGTAGAGAACAAGCGGATGGACACCAAGGGGAGAAAGGGAGGGGGTGGGATGAATTGGGAGATTGGGACTGACATATATACACTAATATGTATAAAATAGATAACTAATGAGAACCTGCTGTATAGCACAGGGAACTCTACTTCACTTTGCTGTACAGTAGAAACTAACACAACATTGTAAAACAACTATACCTCAAAAAAAAAAAATGTACACATATGGTTTCCAGACCCCACCCATTCTGGCTGACTCCCTCAGACTGTACTCAGGTGAACCCCTGATTTCATACAAAGCTCCTCATGGGGACAGAGCTGCTCAGGAGATAGGGAACCATGTGCTGGTCCTTAATGGCCTAGATATAGGACCCTGGTGAATGCAGACTCAGGTGACAGTGGCATTGAGAAAGGATACCTCCCTTTATCCCCCGCCTGGTTCCTGGTCAGCTACTTGTCTCTGTCCCACACTTTGCTCCACCGCAACACACCCCCACTCCAGTCTCTGCACTTTATATACAAATAATTCTTTTTGGAAAAGACTTTGTCTTTCTTCCACCTATCCTTGAAAAGTGAGTATTTGGAAATGCTCCAAGATAAACTAAAGCAGGCTACCATACTTCAGAATTTTTAAAATAATTCCTTTTCAGATCCAGAAGATCAGGAATATAGAGCCTTTAACGTAGTTGGCCCCAGTTGTGACATCAGTGCATTTCATTTGTTCAACAAAGATCAACTACCTGGCTTCCCTGGGTCCAGGCTTCGACACTGGCAAGAGAGAGAAAAAAGGTAGACCCTGACCTTAGAAGGCTTAATTGCCACTCTTAAACCACATGCTTATACTACTTTTCCAGAAATGCTCATCACCATGGGAATGTAATGGTGGGAGAAAATAAATTTTCCCATCCCTGTGGTGGTTCTTACGATGCTTGGAGGAGAGAAAGCCGCCTGCCCGTGGCTTCCTGTGAACCCACAGGCATCCTCTAGGAGGGGAGGGGGCAACTTCCCCAGGGGACATCCTGGAGAAGTGGCTTGACCACGTGTCTGTACGCTCCCTTGTTCTATACAGGTCCCGTGTCAGTTTAGAACTCCATGGAGAAAATGCCAAGAGAGGATTAGATGTGTGAGAGATTTAGTGGGGGGAAATGCCTGTGGGGGGGGGGGATGGGGAGGGAGGTGGAAGAGGCTGGGAGAGCTGTCAGACCACAGCGCAGGGCTGACCTGGCAGAAGAAGAGCCAGGAGGAAGGAAGATTGGGCAAGAAGAGCCTCAGGCTGGAGTGCAGTCTAAGCAAGGCTTCACAAAGCTGATGGCAAGTCACTGAATCAAAGTCACCTTTCGAAGGAGGCTGACCTACAGGAATCGCTCTTCCTATTCCTGCCTTGCCCAGTCATTGACCTGGGACTGCCTGTGGGTAGCGCGGCTTCAGTGCAGAGGTGGGTAGGCAGTAGATTCAGGGCCCGGCACCTGGGGCCCTTAGTCAATTACATTCTCGTGGTATGAGGTCTGAGAGGTGCGTTTTCATGGCCCACAAGTTCCTATGAACCAGCACCCTAAGCACCATCTCTCCCTTCCTTCTCTGGAGATAATTCAGAACTACAAGTTAAATGGATTCTTTTTTTCCTGTTTGCAGCTCTTTAGAGACACTGATGCAAAGAATCAAAGTTACTCCATAAGTGGATAGAAAACAAAAAAGTGAATTCCGTTTCTCAAGGGACCCTGCATCATCTCCTCTTTCTCCCACCCACTACTCCTGCCTACTAGCGAGCCTGGCTCCTCAGTCGACAGTAAGACGCAGCCAACAGACAGGGATATGGTTCCCTAACTGCCTTAATTGCCAGGTACTCTGGTGAAGAGACTTGAAATCCGCCCCCAAACCCCCAGTGCTCTTCTTAGCCAGTAATTTCACCACGTCTGCCAGCTGTTTACCAGAATTGGTGCCAAAGCTAAATAAATGGCAGATTTGCATTTCACTTGAAACTGTGCACTTAGGAAGTTATGGCTTTCCCGGGAAGCCCGATTTCTCATTAGTCCGTAAAAGAATGACGGGGAACCAGGGCTGATTAGGCCCCCACATTGCACCAGGTGTGGCTGTAGGCGCTACAGGGGTCATCTGTTTCATACCTCACCCCTCTGAGGTCAATGTGTATGGTCGCATTTTACAAACCCGGGGCACATAGTAAGGGAGCAGTGATTTGGGGAGGACCGAGGCTGGGTCCTCTGACTCCAAGTCTAGTGTTCTTTCTGGCTCCTAATTTCTATCCATACATTGGACAATTTGGCTGACTTAAGAGGAATTAGAGGGGGACTTCCCTGGTGGTCCAGTGGGTAAGACTCTGAGCTCCCAATGCAGGGAGCCCAGGTTCGATCCCTGGTCCAGGAACTAGATCCTGCGTGCATTCCGCCAACTAAGAGTTTGCATGCCACAACTAAAGATCCCACGAGCCGCAGCTAAGAAGTCCGCATGCCGCATCTAAGACCCAGTGCAGCCTAAATAAATAATTTTTTTTTTAAAAAAAGAGGAATTAGAGGTATTGGCTTATAGCAGGTTTTTGTCTTCTATCAGAAGTTCTTGGGTTGTAAAGATGAACGTATTTGAATTACTGTGAGTAAAATGCTGTTAAGAGAGCTTGGAACACCGTGATCACACCTTTAGTGGCTGTGACCACAACTGCCACGAGGATGATGATCCACCTGAAAGTCTAGATCAGGAAATCTATCCTAGGTAAATTCCTTTGGGTTAAGGAGTCCTTTCTAATCAACCTCTTCTATAATCCTGGTGCTCGGGAGTAGAATATCAAGCTACTAATTTCCTAGTGTGACTTTTTAGAGGATCTCTTACATTTAGGGCAGCCATAGATACTAGACTGTTTTGACAGGAGACTGGACTTAGGAAATGAATAACAGAAAGGAAAGGGATGGAGAAGCTTGAACCCCTTTAGTTTTTTTAAATAAATTTATTTATTTTATTTATTCATTTTTGGCTGTGTTGGGTCTTCATTGCTGAGTGGGGGCTTTCTCTAGTTGTGGTGAGTGGGGTCTACTCTTTTTTGCGGTTCACCGGCTCTAGGCGTGTGGGCTTCAGTAGTTGCAGCACGCGGGCTCAGCAGTTGTGGCTCGCAGGCTTAGTTGCTCTGTGGCATGTGGGATCTTCCCGGACCAGGGATCAAACCCCTGTCCCCTGCATTGGCAGGCGGATTCTTAACCACTGCGCCACCAGGGAAGTTCCTAAAATGATCCATTTTAAAGTGAACAATTTAGTGACGTTTAGTATCTTCACAATGGTGTGCAGCCACCACCTCTATGTGGTTCCAAAACGTTTTCATCACAAAATAAAAGCCTGTACCTACTAAGCAGTTACTCCCCTCTCCTCTTAGCCTCCGGCAATCACCAAGTTGCCTTCTGTCTCTGGATTTACTTATTCTGGATATTTCACATAAATGGAATCATACAATATGTGACCTCTTACGTTTGGCTTCTTTCACTTGGCATCATGATTCTGAGGTTCATCCATGCTGTAACATGTATCCGCACTTCCTTTCTATGGCGGAATAATCTTCCACAATTTGTTTATCTCACCATCTGCAGATGGACATTTGGGTTGTTTCCACCTTTTGGCTATTTTAAGTGATGCTGCTGTGAACATTCGTGTGTAAGGATTTGTGTGAGTCCCTGTTTTCAGTTCTTTTGGGCATATACTTATAAGTGGAATTTCTGGGTCATAAGGTAATTCTACATTTACTTTCTTTTTTTTTTTTTTCTTTTTGGCCACGCTGCACAGCATGTGGGATCTTAGTTCCCCAGCCAGGGGTGGAACCCGTGCCCCCAGCAGTGGAAGCAGAATCTTAACCACTCGAGTGCCAGGAAAGTCCCTATAGTATTTAACTTCTTGAGGAACTGCCAAACTTTTCACAGGGGTTGCACTGTTTTACAATCCTGCTAGCAGTGTATAAGGGTTCTAATTTCTCCACATCCTTGAATTTAAAACTTTAAATACTGCATTAGGGCTTCCCTGGTGGCGCAGTGGTTGAGAGTCCGCCTGCCGATGCAGGAGACACGGGTTCGTGCCCCCGTCCGGGAAGATCCCACATGCCGCGGAGCGGCTGGGCCCGTGAGCCATGGCCGCTGAGACTGCGCGTCCGGAGCCTGTGCTCCGCAATGGGAGAGGCCACAACAGTGAGAGGCCCGCGTACCCCCCCCAAAAAAAAACCAACAAAAAAACCCTGCATTAATCACTTACAGGATGAGGAAGTGGCCTCTCTTTGAAACATTTTCTTCTTTCACATGTTAAACTTTCTCTTTCACACAGAGCCTATGTATGAAAGTGACAAGGAGGAAGGATACTATCAAGTGATGCAAACAGAAATTCCACCAGCCTCCAGATACCATGTGTCATATTACGCGAAGCTGCGTGAGTTTGTGCTTCAGACTGCCTTGGTCACTTCCAGGTGAACAAGCTCAAGACTTTGCTCTGCAGCAGGAAGAAGATGACCGACAGCGAGTTTGGCTATATTCACATGCTGGCCCAGGACTACCTGAAGTACGTCTTGCAGATACCGCAACCTGGATCTGGTCCAAGCAAAACATCCAGGGTGTTACAAGACGTTGCTTTCTCAGTCCAAAACGAAGTTGAAAAGAATTTGAAACCATGCTTGGACAATATTGATGTTGTGTCCATAGACACCGCCAGAACAATATTCAACCAAGTGATGGAAAGGGAATTTGAAGATGGCATCGTTAACTGGGGAAGGATTGTGACCATATTTGCATTTGAAGGCATTCTCATCAAGAAACTTCTAGGAAGGCGAATTGCCCCAGATGTGGACACTTACAAGGAGATTTCTTACTTTGTTGCAGAGTTCATAACCAAAAACACAGGAGAATGGATAAGGCAGAATGGAGGCTGGGTATGTGTGATGGAAATATTCTTCGTTGTTCTTTACTTTGAAATAGGAATTGACAGTTTCCTTGCTGATTAAAAAAAAAAAAAAAAACTACGTAAGGATTATATTTTCCTTGGGTAGTTTGTTTTAAAAGTTTTAAAATTTTAAAATAAAATTTCTAGCTCATTTCCAATGAATCTTAAAACTTTATAGTTGGAAAACTCTTGTGGTTTCAGTTTTTATTCCTAACCATGTAAATTGCAGGAGTGAGTTTTGGGGATTAATAAAAGATGCACCTCCCTAATGCATCTTTAGAGTCAGAGTCTAGTCTGAGACTTAGCTCTTGTTAGCGTTGTCATGACAATGTAGAATTAGTACAGAAAGAGTTGGTATTAGATGCTGTTATATTTAGATATTATGTTACAAAAGACAGGTGTAAATTTTTGCAAGTTCATTGCTTACAAATTGATTCTTTTTTCAGTTTTCTAATATGACAAATTCTGGCTGGTAAAGCTTGGTGACTAAAAAAAAAATAATGTACTGCACCACCAGCAAGAAACTATTCAAGAATCTCCAAATAAAAATTCACTTTATTATCAGTGTCTCAAAAAGCTAAGATCGTGCAGGGAGCCTATATTACAACTCATATTGATAAGGGGCCTTTCCCAGCTGGACCTATATGCTTTTCTTTATATCCCAATACACTGAATACTTATTTTTTACAGCACTTATGTCCTCTCTTCAACACAAACCCTGGCCTCCCCTCTTCCCAGAGCTATCCACTGGTATCAATTCTTTTACATGCAAAACATGCCTGTTGAACATATCCATAGAAAATATACTCAGCACTTCTTTGTAAAAACAATTGTTATAAATTATTAAATACTATGTAACAATACTAATATAATACTAAATAATTTATAGTATTTACAAATTATTTGTATAAATAGTACATGGTATTCTTTTTTTTTATCCAAGGGCACTTTATTTTTTAAAATTTATTTATTTTTATTTATTTTTGGCTGTGTTAGGTCTCTGTTGCTGTGTGCAGGCTTTCTCTAGTTGGGGTGAGCGGGGGCTACTCTTCGTTGTGGTGTGTGGGCTTCTCATTGCAGTGGCTTCTCTTGTTGCAGAGCACGGGCTCTAGGCGCATGGGCTTCACTAGTTGTGGCACAGGGGTTCAGTAGTTGTAGCTCGCGGGCTCTAGAGCGCAGGCTCAGTAGCTGTGGTGCATGGGCTTAGTTGTTCCACGTTAATAAGTATTTAAAAGAGTACCACAGGGACTTCCCTGGCCGTCCAAGGTTAATGAAGACAACGAGCTTCCACTGCAGGGGGCTCAAGTCGCAGCATATTCAAAAAAAAAAAAAAATACTATATACATATACGCTGTTGTATGTAAATGCTGTTGAATGGTTATTTCTAGCTGATAGATATTTATTTAGTTCCAGAGCTATCACAAACAATACTTCATTGAATATCTTTAATCATGTCTTCCCTTGTGTGTGTGTTTTTCTAGGATGGATATTGGGACATAGAATTGCTAGGTCATGGTGTAAACACTTTTTAAAATTTACTAGATTCTTGTCCTCCAAAGTGGTTCTACCAAGTCATGCTCCCGTCACAGCTTGTTCAAATATCCCACACTTCCTCCCTTCCCAGCTGACTAACATTAGGTTATAGTAGTCTGTCATAGTTTCCCTATTCCGCTGGCTTAAAAATATATACCTAATTTATCTTGTTTTAATTCTTGTTTCCTTGATTACTAGTGAGGTTAAACATCTTTTCATATTGAGCGTCTTTACATATGTTTATTGACCATTTGTAATTCTTATTCAGAGAACTGCCTATTTATATCCTTTGCTGTTTTCCTATTATTTTGTCTTTTTCTCACTGATTCATAGGAATTCTTGGAATATTCTGGACACAAATTATTTTTATATATGTGGTAGATATCTTCTAATTTGTTGTCTTTTAAAACTATAGATGTCTTCGGTGCTTATGTCTTAAACGTTGATGAAATCTTTTACTTGATGTTTTTTGCATTTTGTTGAGGTCTTTCTGCATAACGTTAGGGCTTACTGCAGCCACTCCCCTTTCTCCATCACCTTTTCTTCCTGGAACTCAGCCTGACTTGGGGCTAGACAAAGCATGTGAGATATTTGGTCGTGTTTTTTTCTGGTTGCTGTGGAAAGCTATACTGAAGGACGGGTGGAAATTTCAGCTATTACGCTGTGTAGGTTTCAAGTGAAGGCAGAAGTTTGTTAGCACGGAGGCCCACGTATGAGCATACTAGTTTACAAGCTCTGCATGAGTTTGCACTGTATTTGGAACACCCAGAAAATGAATAAACGTTACTGAAAATTTTAACTTCTTAACAATAAATTTTGTAAGCTCCTGGAACTCATAATTAGTGGAGGGTGTGGAATTGTCTCTGAGAAAGTCTAGAAGTGTACTCATCTTTTGGGGGTGGTACAGGTGTAAGTGTGAGTGAGTATGGCAGGATATAAACACACATGTGCCCCCCCCCCACATCAGTCTTCACCGAGTCCTTATGTAGGTTTTAAGCTCTTGACTTTTCCACTTGAACAGCTTAGACAGAATAGAAATGCCCTTTAAGATGTCATTTCAAAGCAACCTCAATATTCCTTTCCCAGCTCATAGGAGACACTGAATCTGTTCAAGATGGGCAGTGCTTTTGTGAATCAGTGCAGACCAGCATGGCAAACCAGTATCTTCTTCGCATACTGATGTTGCCAAATCTGCTCGAATGAATGAACCTACTCTTGAATGACTTACTTCCAGGGAAAGGGTACAATCCCATGCCTGTGCTAGTGGAGTCAGGTGGCCCATAGGAAGAGAGGAAGATGAGGAGGCATTTTACAACTTCATCAAGAAGCAAGCACCACCTTCTGACTTTCTACCGTCCTGGAAAACTCTCCAAAAAAATCACTGATCTCTTGTCCTGTCCACAGTCATTCATATGTGCTTGTCATTGCCTCCAGATTAAAGATGCATGCCTATAATGAGAGATGAGAGGGGCATTTCACCTACAACTAGAGAGTACCCATATTTAATTAAATTTTAAGTGTGCCCAGAGATTTTATGAAAACTTTTGGATCAAGAATGTGGTATGTGAGGACAGCAGAGATAATAAGAGCACCAACTCTGAATCAGACGGACCTGAGTTCATTTCATGCTTACTACCTGTGTGACGTAAACAAGTTATTTAACTTCCCTAAACCTCATGTGTAAAATGGGGACACTATTGCCATCTATCTCCCAGGACTGGTGTAAGGATTAAATCAATTAATATTATATATAAAGCACCCAGAACACAGTTTCTACAAATAAGAACTCAATACAAGCTTAGAGCTATTGTTATTATTTGTAGTAGTATTGCCTAACTTCCCTGAATAGATTTAATCTCCAGAAATTATATCATCAACTATAGTTAGATATTAGCCACCATCTAAAACAGATGCCCTAAAGGTTTAAAAATAAGACCAGTGTATCAAAAATGGGGTCATAATCTCATAAATTAGCTTATTTATGAGATTGAGTAACTTTCCTTCCTTTCTTCCTCCCCTTTTTCCTTCCCTCCCTCCCTTTCTCCCTTCTTTTCTTTCTTTCCTTTTTTTCTTTGCTGCTTCTCATCTCGCTTTCTATTCCTCTTCCACATTTACCGTTATTTCCTCCTGTCCCTCTGCCAAGTTGACGTGCTGAAAACGAATAGGCTCTCATAGATCTCACAGGAGAGCTAGTGCTATTTGTTTTTTATCAGTCTTTGGCATTCATGAGGAAAGGCTGGTTCTTAAAAACCATTAGAATGTGCCTGAGATGAAATTCATCTCACCCCTTGGGATTGCCTTTCCTTTGCAGCTAGGTGGCTTTCTTACGTTTGCCCTCTTCAGTTAAGCATTCTCCTGTGCCTGTGCTGGTTGAGTGGAAAGGACACTCAGCCCTCAGCTCCACACGGGAGGAATCATGTCTACCTAATGCACCACTGAATACTGCATGCTTGGCCCAGGGCCTATGGTATAGAAGGTAGCCAACAAATATTTGTTGATGGAGTGATTGAATGAACTAGCATAGAAACTGAGATTTGAACTCTGGTTTTCCCATTCACTAGAAGTGTGATCTTGAGTGAGTTTCAGAAGTAACTTGAAACTCAAATTCCTAATATAATAAATATAATAAATATTATGTTATATGTAATATATAATGAAGACAGTAATACGTACCTTAGAAGGGAAGTTAAAAGATTAAAGGACATTTCTGTAAGAGTGCTTTGTAAACTGTCAGATATTAATACAACTATGAAGGTTATATGGGAAATTCCAGAAAGTTTAAATATGTAATTCTTAAAACTACTCTAATACCAAAAGAAAGCCCCTTTTGAAAGTAGGGATGTACAGTCAGAATTGGTGCTTTCCAAGTGACCAGTATATTAAAGCCTGAGTCATAAGAGTTAGGCAAAGTAGGTTGTATTTTTTTATGATCGTCTTGCTTTAAATAATGGTCTGGTGAAGGCAAATAAAAGGACATACACAGGCATGTAGACGACTGACTAAGTATTCAATCCAGCAAAGGCATCTCCAAAAGGCGTAAAGATCTAGCAGTAATGTAATACAATCTCAAGAATTCTTACATATCCTTTGATTAAATAGATTTGGGGGCCAGATTCGTCTTGTATTTCTTTTGAATTTTAACTTGAGATTTAAAAATCATTTAATGAAAACTAAGGTGAAACATAGTTCAAGTGTTCCTGTGGGTCCTTCAGGAAACCTAAGTTCAGCTCTCTAACTTTGGGAGTCACCCGTGACCCCTTTCCCTCATACCCTCTGTCCAACTCATCAGCAAATTCTCTTGGGGGCACCTTTGAAATACTGCATATCCAGTGCCTCCAGGCAACTTTCCTCTCTCACTTGACTATGTCAAGAGCCTCCTATCAGTGTCCCTACTTCCATGCTTGCCCTGCGATGGTCTGTTCTCCACATAGCAGTCAGAGTGATTTTTTAAACAACTTGCCTCACTTATTCCATGTTAACACTTTCAAGTCTACAGAATATCCCTCCAGTTTTAGGCATCATAATTTACTTAAGCCACGCCCAACTGTTAGACATTTGGGTTGGTTTCTGTTTTCCCTTCTTAGAAATAATGCTTCAATACTGAACATGAAGATGGTTCCCCCCCCCATTTTAGAAGACCACCTCATGATCACTTTCTAACACTAGAATGATTGGTTCATATATGAGTATAATTACACTACTTATACATATTGGAATACATATTGCTTTCAGAAGGTTTGTATCAATGGGACAATGTCACAACTTTACCAGCATTGGGCGGAACCATTAGATATAATTTTGAGGATTTAATAGGCTTAAGATAACAAGGTCAATTTAATACGTCTAAAAAAATAACATATATTAAAATGTGAATTTATTTAACTGCTAGTAATGTGGAATTTTTTCCCATATACTTTTTTAAAGACAATTCTATTTTTTTATACAGCAGGTTCTTATTAGTTATCTATTTTATATATATTAGTGTATATATGGCAATCCCAACCTCCCAATTCATCCCACCCCCTCTTCCCCCCATATACTTGTTAATGATATATATTTCTCTTTTTAACAGGCTTTGCCGTTTTTTTTTTTTTTTTTTTGCGGTATGTGGGCCTCTCACTGTTGTGGCCTCTCCCGTTGCGGAGCACAGGCTCCGGACGCGCAGGCCCAGCGGCCATGGCCCACGGGCCCAGCCGCTCCGCAGCATGTGGGACCCTCCTGGACCGGGCACGAACCCGCATCCCCTGCACCGGCAGGCGGACCCCCAACCACCGTGCCACCAGGGAAGCCCAGCCTTTGCCTTTTTTAACTATTAAGGGCTTGATGCTTTTCTCTTACATTTCAACGAACTCTTTCATGGCAAATGTAAATAGTCTCCTGGTCTGTTGTTCTTTAGTTTCTTATCGTTTTAAAAAAACTTTCATCTTCATATTGCTGAATTTGTCAGTTTTTTCCTTTGTTCACGCTTTAATATTTATTCATTTATTTTGGCTGCGCCCGGTCTTAGTTGTCGCATGCGGGTTTCTTAGTTGTGACATGCATGCGGGATCTAGTTCCCCGACCAGGGATCGAACCCGGGCCCCCTGCATTGGGAGCACGGAGTCTTACCACTGGACCACCAGGGAAGTCCCTCCTTTGTTCATGCTTTAGTTTAGAACTTTAATATATATGAGGATGACATATTATCTGCCTAATTGTAATAGATGGTGATCATTGTAACAATAATAAAAATCATTTTAGAGTGCCCCATTAACACGGGGTTTGTGAAAATTCTAGGAAGGCGAGCACTGAAGTGCATGCACACCTAGAATGTACGGGAAATGTGTGAGTGTGTAAGGGCAGGGGACAGAGGAAGAAGAGAAGGGGCAGTCTATCTCCTCTGTTAGCATGTGACAGCATGCATCTCCCAGCATGACTCCACACTTCACACAGAGGGTTAGTGGACGCTGGCTTTCTTGCTCAGTCTTTTCAATGGAAAATCCACCTGACTGGTGTTTGTCTGTGCTGCCAGTGATGCTCAAAAAGGCAATTCCAAGGCACTACAGAGTTCTCTGTCAAAGAAATCTGCTTGGTTTACATTTTGATGTTAGTCACACTAGACTGTGAACTACTTGAAGGCATTTGTAACCCCCAGAAATGGAACTTGCTGGAGGTAGAGCAAATGTTTACAGGACGAACATTAAAAAAAAATTATTTTAACTATTTTCTAATCTTCTTGGTGGTGGTTTGAAAATTTATGGAGTGAAAAGAACGGTGTCTGCATCCCAGTAGAGGTCCAAGCACTAGGAAGTCAGGTAACCTTATGTAACTTATTTTCTTCTGGACCTCAGTTTCCTCATTTGTGAAAATAAGAGAGGGCATTAGGCCGGGTGATCTCATAGGTACTTTTCAGTGAGGATGCTCTATAAGAATAGATTATAAATTAATTACATACAGTGTCTGGTTTATACTCTTATTTTTAAAAAAAACATGTCTAATCAAAAAGAGAATGAACTGTAATGGAAACCACAATGTTCTCACAGGCTCAGAGGCACTGATTTAATCTCGCTTTACTGTTGAGTCCTTATGACTCTCAGCACAATGGAGTTTACAAATATAAATGCATATTTCAATACCAGACATTTGAAAGAAAAAGAGGGAAAAAAAGATAGATTTTCTGTCCTCTAGAGCTATGCCATCCAATAGAGCAGCCACTTGTCACTTGTGACCCTTGAACAGTTGCCGTGTGGCTGGTCTGAATTAAGAGATGCCCTAAGTACAAACACACATTGGGTTTTAAAGATTCAGTACAAAAAAAAGTAAAATATCTTGTTTCCATATTGATGACATATTGAAATCATAACAGTTTATTTATTTACTCATTCATTCATTCATTTATTTTTGGCTGTGAGGCAGGCATGCGGGATCCTAGTTCAGCAAGCAGGGATCGAACCCACGCCCCCTGCAGTGGAAGTGCAGAGTCTTAACCACTAGACCGCTAGGGAACTCCCCAAATCACAACATTTTAGATGAACTAAATATATTTGAAAAATTAATTTTGCCTCTTTTTACTTTTAAAAATGTGGCTACTGGGAATTCCCTGGCGACCCAGTGGTTAGGACTCTGCGCTTTCACTGCAGAAGGTGTGGGTTCAATCCCTGGTTGGGGAACTAAGATCCCGCAAAAAAAAAAAAAAAATGTGGCTACTAAAAAAAATTACATAGGAAGCTCGCACTATATTTTTATTGGACAGCGCTGTCTGGAATGGGAGATAGAGAATGATAGAGAATGGGAGATAGAGAATGATAGAGAATGATAATAGGATGAATAGAATAAAACTGGTGAAAGTACAGAGAAGATTGACTACCTGCATTATTTAAATGAAAGTTTCTTTGCTTTTCATTCCAGCAAACTTAGTCTCCACTAATTGTTAAAATGTTAAATTTGTTCTCTCATAGGAAAATGGCTTTGTAAAGAAGTTTGAACCCAAATCTGGCTGGCTGACTTTTCTGGAAGTTACAGGAAAGATCTGTGAAATATTATGTCTCCTGAAGCAGTACTATTGACCAAAAAGGACACTCCATATTGTGAAATCTGCCTAATTTTCTTGAATCGTACAAGAAGCACTTGCCAACACTTACTTCTACTTCTAAACAAATAACTTTGATGATATAACTTGACATTCCAGAGTTATGGGAATTTTGTCCCCATTTTAATGAATAAATTGTATGTATTTGTTTCTATACGTAATTTGTGTCCTGCCTGCGGGTCCAACAAGAGGGTAAAGCTCAATACAGGGTACAGAGATTGAATTAAGAGAATGATGACCAGGAAGGTGATGTCTTCGGCAGATTTTCTTAAGGGTGTGTCCATTACCCAAAAATCATTTTCGGTGTCACCAGTCTAGACTGATGATGGGTGAGGTCTGCTTCCCATGCACCTCTGGGCTCCAAGCTTTCTGGAGTCCCCAGTGCCCCTAGATGCTTACGTAGGGTTTTCCACCAATGCCCTCTCTGCCACACTTTACAGTTGCCATGTAAAGTTGACGAATATGGCAACCAGATATGGAGGAGACTCCGGGATAGTCTGAACAAAGACAGGTAAACGATTCAACATTGGGCCACTGGTAAACTCTCTATTTAAAAATTTCACAAAGTAGAAAATTATGTCATTTATTAGCCCCTGTGTTCTGATTTTTAGGTCAGCAAATCTGGTTGCGATATGGGAGCACGGTACCTTGTTCTCGACTTTCCCACTCTTCCTTTTCCTCCCTCAATACAATATCTGCCCCACTGGGGCTTGCTTTTCCTTTCCTAGGAAGTTGTTGATTGATCCAATAAAGAAACCAGAGCCTTCCCTCCCCAGCAACCCCCTTCAGGCTATGGGCATTTTCACAGGGGCTTTCAGTTAATTCATGCTTTACCTCTCATAGTGATTCTTAACGGTGGGGATTAGGACTTTGGGGCAAGCTAGCAGGGAAATATTTTTGACAAAAGTTGCTTTGGTTACTTATCAAATCACATCTGAGAGGCAACTACCTAGGCCACCTGGGCTTGTGTCTGCAGGAGGCAGGGAGCATTTTCTTCTTCCTCCTTCAGCCAAGTGCCTCCCCTCCCCCCTTCTGAAATGTGTTACGTTTTGATTCATTTTTGCATTAATCAGAGCTAAGTGGTGGGAATGAATAGTCATGAACGGACATAAACAGGAAGCATGTGTAAGGGTACTGCTACCTGGAATACACTTGCACAAGAAACCACAAACCCTGGCTTTTACACTGCCATGATCTATTTAACAAAGTGACACTGAGATATCACTGACCGTTTCTGTTTCTGGCTTGGTTGGTGACCTGGTCTTTCAAAGTGCAGCTCACTGTGTGTTCTGTTTAGCACTTTGCTTAAAAGAAAAAAGACTTTCATGAACCTCAACTCCTACCTCAAGCCAAACACAAAAATGAAAGTGAAAACAGATCACAGACCTAAATGTTAACTATAAAACTCCAAGAGGAAAACACAGGAGAAAATCTTCACAACCTTGGAGTAGGCAAAGATTTCTTAGCTACAACACAAAAAACCTGAACCAGAAAAGAAAAAAAATGGTAATTTAGAAATCACCAAAATTTTGAAATTCTTTTAAAAGACACAGTTAAGCACTCAAAGAGAGGGTATGTGAATTATATTTCAATAAAGCTGTTTAAAAAAAAATCTCAAAGCAAGCCATGGAATGAGAGATAATATATGTCACATTATTATCTGACAAAGGACTTGTATCCAGAATAAATATAATACTCGTACAATTCGATAACAACAAGACCTTCAACCTAATTTAAAAATTGGCAAAAGGGCTTCCCTGGTGGCGCAGTGGTTGAGAGTCCGCCTGCCGATGCAGGGGACACGGGTTTGTGCCCCGGTCCGGGAAGATCCCACATGCCGCGGAGCGGCTGGGCCCGTGAGCCATGGCCGCTGAGCCTGAGCGTCCGGAGCCTGTGCTCCGCAATGAGAGAGGCCACAACAGTGAGAGGCCCGCGTACCGCAAAAAAAAAAATTGGCAAAAAATTGGAACACACTTCACACACAAAAGTAGATGGTCAACAGACATGGAAAAGATGCTGGACACCATTAATCATGAGGGAGATGCAAATTAAAACCACAATGAGACCACTGCACATCCTCCAGGATGGCTAAAATAAAAAAGACTAATAATACCACCCTTGAGGAAGATGTGGAATAACTGGAACTCTCATCCACCACTGGTGATAATGGTAAACTGTACAACTGCTTTGGAAAACAGATCGGCAACTTCTCATATAGTTAAACACATACTTGCTGTAGGACCCAGCAACTCCACTCTTAGGTATTTATTCAAAAGAAATAAAAACATAGGGACTTCCCTGGTGGAGCAGTGGTTAAGAAGCCACCTGCCAATGCAGGGGACATGGGTTTGAGCCTTGGTTCAGGAAGATCCCACATGCCATGGAGCAACTAAGCCCATGCGCCACAACTACTGAGCCTGCGCTCCTGAGCGCGCGAGCCACAACTACTGAAGCCCGTGCGCCTAGAGCCTGTGCTCTGCAACAAGAGAAGCCACTGCAATGAGAAGCTAGCGCACTGCAACGAAGAGTAGCCCCTGTTCACTGCAATTAAAGAAAGCCCGCATGCAGCAATGAAGACCCAACACAGCCAAAAATAAATAAATAAATAAATTTATTTTTTAAAAAATCACTTCCTTACTCTATGGCCCTACAATTTGTTCCAGGCCCATCTTGTTCCTGCCTCAACTCTAGAATCAAGAAGCCCTGGTTGTTTATCAGAGAATATTTAGAAATCAAGATCTGGATGCTAGATTTCATTGCTACTGCAGTGTCACTGCTTCTGGCCCTCTCCCAAACAGAGCTAGGAAATATATGTGTGCTTTTAACATACATATCTCTATTTATTTCTGTATCTATCCATTTGTTTATATATTTAAAATCATGGGTTCATACTGACACTTCATTTTTTTTTTTGGAGTATAGTTGATTTACAATGTTGTGTTAGTTTCAATACTGACACTTCTAATTATCTAGCACCACAGGGTTCATTCCCCAATTCCCTCTTTCTTTATGTGTAACTTGTTTTTCCAACAAGGAGAAACCTGACTCATTATCCATAATATCTTTCCTTATTTGTTCAATTCTAGAATAAAGTCACTTCACAATTGTTAATATACACCCCTGTGAAAAATAAATGTACTAACTAGAGTGCAATATTTGTATAAAGTTATTTTTGTCTTTGGCCTTACAGTATACAGTCAAAATACTGTTTTCCAAACTTACTTAACTTAGTTTTTTTTCTTCTCCACCCACTTGTTGTGGTTATGCTAATCACTGACAATACAGTTCAGTTTGTTCATCCCTGCTTGTATTCTATTTTGGCTTCTCTCCACACCCTTCTTGTATGTATATGTAGAACATTATAAGGGTTCCCATTTCCCCACACCCTTGTCAACATTTATCTCTTGTTTTTTTGACTATAGCCACCCTAGTAAGAAGTGGTACCTCTCTGTGGTTTTGATTTGGATTTCTCTAATGACTAATGGTGATCTTTTTAAGTGCTTATTGGTCATTTGGATATCTGATGTGGAGAAATGTCTATTCAAGTCCTTTGTGCATTTTTAAATTGGATTATATATATATTTTTTTAATTGTTGAGTTTGAGTTCTTTATATATTTTAGATACAAGTCCCTTGTCAGATATATGACTTGTGTGAATATTCTGTCCCAGTCTGTAGGCTGTCTTTTCATTTTCTTGATAGTGTCCTTTGATGCACAAATGTTTTTAATTTTGATGAAGTCCAATTTACTTTTCCTTTCTTGCTTGTGGTTTGGTGTTATAAGCAACCACTGCCGAAGTCAAGGTGATGAAGATTTATGCCTATGTTTTCTTCCAAGAGTTTCATTTTAGCTCTTATATTTAGGTCTTTGATCTACTTAGAGTTAACTTTTGCATGTAGACATTTAGTTGTCCCAGCATCATTTGTTAGAAAAGACTATTCTTTACCTATAGAATTATCTTGGTACTTCTGTCAAAAAAAAAAAAAAATCGACTATAAATGTAAAGGCTTATTTCTGGACTCTCAATTCTATGACATTTTCCTATCTATCTTTAAGCAAATACCATACTGTCTTGATTACTGTCACTTTGTAGTAACTTTTGAAGTTGGAAAGTGTGAGTTTTCCAACTCTGTTCTTCTTCTTCAAGGCTGTTTTGGTTATTCTGGGTTCCTTGCATTTCCATATGAATTTTAGGATTGGCTTATTGATTTCTGCAAAAAGGCCAAATTTGATAGGGACTGCATTGATTCTATAGATTAATTTGTGGAGTACTGCTATCTTAAAAATACTAAGTCTTCCGATCTATAAACATGAGCTGTCCTTTCACTTATACAGGTTTTCTTTCTTTCAACAATGCTATGTTGCTTTCAGAAGTTTAACTCTCCCTTTGTTAAATTTATTCCTAAGTATTTTATTTTTCTAATGCTCTTGTAAATGGAATTGTTTTTTAAATGTCAGATTATTCATTGTTAGCATATAGAAATCTGTATTAGAGTTCTTCAGAGAAACTGAACCAGTAGGATATCTTATATCTTATTATATATACCTGATAATATATCTCCTATTAATATTTCCTGATATATGTGTATGTGTGTGTGTATATTTATATGTATGTATTGATACAGAACAAATAGACAATATCTATCTATAAAGAGAATATAAAGAATTGGCTTATGTGATTATGGAGGCTAGTAAGTCTGTTCTATGTCTCCTTCTGTTCTTTCTATCCTATTCCACTGGTCCACTGTATATTCAAGTGGCAGTACCACACTGTTTATTTTCTCTAAACTTCCAACAATTTCAGTTTATTTTCTTTACCCACCGAATTATTAACTTTCTCACCTTTTCATCAGATTACTGAGCCTTTCTCCACGCCTAGTTATTCCCTTGAGCTACTATCCTCTCTGCTCCCAATCCAAGTCACATGCCCTGCAAGAGAAAAAAATTCTTGGTGTCTCCACTTCCTCAAGTCTTCAGTTTCTGAAAGAACAGAACTTCCTTTTTTTTAAAATTTAATTTTATTTTTTTGGCCATGCGGCATGTGGGGTCTCAGTTCCCCCACCAGGGATGAACCCGCACCCCCCGCTTTGGAAGCGTTGTCTTAACCACTGGACCGCCAGGGAAGTCCCGAAACAGAACTTTTATAGCAGGAGCAAGTTCCAGTTATTCTACAGTGAAAATATTGTTGGACCTTGAGCCTGTAATGAACTAACTTTCAGTCCTGAGTTCTCCAGAGGTGAACAGAAGAGACATGCTGATAGTAAGAGAAAATCACTTGCTTCATCAAGCATCTGTCCCGCCCATCGGCAGTAAACCAGCTCCCTCCCAGCTACTGGAAAAGAAAAAGAGGAAGGCGTTATTACAGACAAAAAAAAGTCATCTTCCCTTTAGCTAACAGGTCTGTGTATCATGTAAATTTCTCTATTCGGCCTGCCTTTGCCTTTTCAGGCCCCAGAGAGCCCCAGTACTACACGACACGTGGCACCCAGGGAATCCTGAGTCTTTATAGAACTCCTTCCAGTAGTACCGCCGGCCCAGGGAGGTCAGGCGTGCAGATCTGTCACGGCTGCCCTCGACTTGCTGGGGGAGGGGCGTACATTGACCGCGAAGGCTGCACGTAGTTCGGGTACCAAGGGCGGGAGGCGTGGTGCGCCCGGCGACCCGGAAGCGGGGGGCCAGCGGACCCAGCGGCCTGCGGACGGGACCCGGATCGCACCCGCGAGATGGCGGCGGCGGCCGTGAGCAGCGCCAAGCGGAGCCTGCGGGCCGAGCTGAAGCGGCGTCTGCGGGCGCTGAGCGCCGAGGAGCGGCTGCGCCAGTCCAGCCTCTTGGCCCAGAAGGTGGGAGAACGCAACAGCCACCGTAACGCAGGACTCGGAAGCCTCCAGGCCTGCGGATGTGCGCAGGCGCAAGCCTCCGGCGCGCGCAGTCCGCCCGGCGCGCGCAGTCCGCCCGGCGCGCGCACGTCCGCCCGGCGCGCGCACGTCCGCCCGGCGCGCGCACGTCCGCCCGGCGCGCGCACGTCCGCCCGGCGCGCGCACGTCCGCCCGGCGCGCGCACGTCCTCTGAGGGCGCGCAGTGTTCCTCTGAGGGCGCGCAGTGTTCCTCTGAGGGCGCGCAGTGTTCCCCTCAGCGCGCGCAAGTCCAGTTGTGGGTGTTGGAACGCTGTTGGGTTCTGTGTTCGCGCCGTGGAGAGTTATGGGGTTTGTGAGGGAGAGGATGGAAGTGGGTGACAGACTGCTGAGGTAAGAGCAGCGTGAGAGCAGAAAGATCTGGAGGGGGAGACGGGCGGACACCTCAGCGCCAGTGTGCCTTCAGTGAGTCTTAGAGTCTTAATGAATTACAGGGGACTTCCCCCCGGCGGTCCGGTGGTTAGGACTCAGCGCTCCCGCTGCAGGGGGCGCGGGTTGGCTCCCTGGTCGGGGAACTAAGATCGCACATGCCACGCAGCGCGACCAAAAAAAAAAAAAAAAAAAAATTAGAGTCCAGTCATAGCAGTAAAATGAACAGAGAAAGATGCAATTACTTCAGACGAGGGAGCCCAAAATGGGGTGCAGAGATGCTCAAGGATGGAAGCCCTTCAGTGAGCCTGTGGAGGGCAGAGCCCTGTCTCCGTAGCCTCAGGGCCTAGCCTTCTCATCACTCAGTAGGTGAACATTAAATGCTTTTTTGAATTAATGAAAGAACTGATTCTCATACTTAGGCTGCCCAAGAAGATAGGAAGCAGAAGAGAGAAGTTAGGGGAATGAGTCCAGTTTCGTGCCTGTTGGTTATAATACCTCGATTTTGTTACTTTCGCAGACTGACTTGTTATATACTACCTTGTAGTATAATACAAGTTCATGTAATGCCAGGTTTCGTATCAGTAAAATGGCGGACAGATCCTGCCCTGAAGGCACGTGTCTGGGAGACTGGTTTTTGTTGGACGCACGAAGGAAAAAAAATTGATGTCCCGTGAATAAGTAAATGTTAGTAATTCTAAGTCAAACTAATGATCCCTCTTCCCCAGCATCTTGTCTCTGACATAGATACCAATGTTATATTCGGAAATTAGCATGGGAGTTCTTTTCCTTGATGTCCCTTGAAATTAGATATGCCGTAAGAATTTCTTAATTATCCTTCACTAGTCTATCATCCATTAGTTTCTCAAATTCAAGGTTCCTATGGGTTAAAGCAGTAAAGCAAATACAAGCATTTCATTCCCCTCTCCATATACATAGGTGTGCGGGAGGGGATCTATGCAGATGTTAGCTTATTTATTCAAACTCAGTACTTTTAGCTATATGAGGAAGGCATTAGTTGCTTTAGTAGATGTAGAGAAGTATAGGATCTTATCCTTACTCTCTAGGTGCTTAAAGTTTAGCTAATTAATTCACATATATTGAACTCATACTGTGGGCCATACTTTGCTATGTAGTGGGTTGTAGGAATGAAAAAGATAGGCTTATTGGACTTCCCTCGTGGTCCAGTGGTTAAGACTCTGCGCTCCCAATGCAGGGGGCCCGGGTTCGATCACTGGTCAGGGAACTAGATCCTGCATGCTGCAACTAAGAGCCCGTATGCCGCAACTAAAAGATCCCACATGCTGCAACTAAAGACCCAGCGCAGCCAAATAAATAAATATTAGGGTAGGATTGTTACTCTGAAGGAGCAGAGAGTCTTCAAGAGGAAACAGACATGTGAATAAAGAATTGCAGTGCTTTGAGATACAGGGTAAAGGTAAACACCAAAGCTGTAGAAACCTAGCTTAGGGGAGGGGGAATCAGAAGGCTTTCTTTCTGTAGGGAGAAGTTTGAGAAATATTTTGTAGTACAAGATGAATTTTGTCAGGTGAAGGGAAGATAGGGTGGGTGAACATGTGCAGGAATATTTTGGCAAGAGAAGGAAAGACAATTTAACATGGGTCTTGGAACTCTTTAGCTCTGGATTTAATCTGGCTCCACTGTGTTTTAGCTGCATATGGCCTTGGACAAGTCCTCTAATCTTTCTGAGCCTCTGGTTCCATATCTGTAAAAGGATAATGTCATCCTTGAAGACCTATTGTGAAGGTTAAAGCAGTGTGTTAAGGGATGCATTGAGTGCTTCACATATTTTTGATATATCATTTAGGAAGAGAATATTGGCAGAATTTTTGGAAAATGGGTTGGGGGTGGAAGAATGAGAAAAAAATACATGGAGACCAGTAAGGGGCTGTTGTGATAATTTGGGTGAGAGGTAATAAAGATGTAAACGAGGGCATGGGCAGTGAAGGTGAGGGGAAAAAGCAGGTAAATGGGAGACTATGTAGTGAGAATCAGCGGGACTTGGCAATTAACTGGATGGAGATTAGAGAGTACTGGAAAAGGGGAGCCACCTATGATTCCAAACTTTAGAGCTGTGGATAAAGAGTTTTGAACATTACTAGGCACAAGGAAGGTAAGAGTTGGAGCAGATTTTGGAGGGGCATGGGGACAATAAAGATGAGTTCAGTTTGGTTTGTCTATAGTAGATTAGAATTTAAAAAAACTCCAGGTGGGAATAGTAACCATATAGAGACAGAACCACTGATATCAGTAGATTGACAACTGAGAGCTGGCATCAGAGAGAGAAAAATTCAAAAGCAGACCCATGACTCCCAGTAATAAACACATTTTACTCCATACAAATAAATGTACTCATATAAGAAATCTGTTTCACAACCAGGTGTTTGACAACTCTTACTATATACAACGAACTTTAATATTTTCTATTTCATTTGCTGATTGTAACCCACTGTTGACTTCATGACCAACCAATGGATCAAGGCCCAAAATATCAACATACTGGGACTAGAACAATGTTTTGCCATAGTGCATGTTCAATTCAGTAAAGGTATTAAATGATGCCTTTCTCCCAATAATTTAAAAAAAGGCAAATTTATTCTCATTGACACAGCACTTTTTAAATAATTTACAAGTTTATCAGAAAAGTAATGTATGGTAAAGAAATTATACTTTATGCCATATCTTGACTCCTCAACAAATAAGTTGACGAAATTAGTGCCAAGTACTCATTTTGTTTTCCATTCTATTTGCCAATTTGTGGCACCTTTATCGTTATATTTACATTGCCAAGTTTTTATAATATTTGTGCTCTGTTCTGTAACTGTAATGAGTCTACTGAGCATTTTCTGTGCCTGATTTCCAAACTTGAAATTCAAGTAAATAGTATTTACAGTATTGTGGTTATGTATATAGTGTTCACTACAGAACCAAATTGTATCATTGAATGTGTAAGAAAAGGATATACAATTCAATGTCACTAGACGTGTGTGGCTAGGAGGGGAATATTTCAAGTGTTAATATCAAATACTTTCTTTTTTCTTATGCTTTATAATTGCTCGAAATTATGGCATTCTTAATTTTCCTATTTGGAGTATAAATTTCTAATTTAGCCTCTGTTCAAGTTTCCGATTGCCTTTGTTTTTCCTTTATGGCAAAATAAGAATATGCCTTATCAATAGATTCTTTTTCATTTTGTTTGTTAAAATAAATCCACTTTCTTCTTGAAAGCACTCTAGTCCACTGCTCCCTCTGGTCTGGTCGACTTTGAGTCTGTGCTATAGCCATTGCCCTAGGGTTCCTCTTTCTCTGCTTTTAAGTTAGGGCTGTTTTTTGAAACCAGTATCTTCTCTCTTAGACCTCTTCCTTCCTTCTTCTTTTTCTTTATTTTCTTTCTTTATTTTTGGCTGCGTTGGGTCTTCGTTGCTGTGTGCAGGCTTTATCTAGTTGTGGTGAGCGGGGGCTACTCTTTGTTGGGGTGCACAGGCTTCTCATTGTGGGGGCTTCTCTTGTTTCAGAGCACGGGCTCTAGGTGCGTGGGCTTCAGTAGTTGTGGCTCGCGAGCTCTAGAGTGCAGGCTCAGTAGCTGTGCGCATGGGCCTAGTTGCTCTGCGGCATGTGGGATTTTCCCGGACCAGGGCTCGAACCCATGTCCCCTGCATTGGCAGGCAGATTCTTAACCACTGAACCACCAGGGGAGCCCCTTTTGTTGTTGTTGTTATCTTATTAGATTGTATTCTCAAGTAACTTTTGGGGAGAAAATATCTATGAGGGTAAACTCTTTAATACTTTATACATTAGGAAATGTTTTTACCTGATTGAGAGTTTGAATTTCAAGTTTAAAATTATTTTTCCTTGTTCTGCTCAGCATCCATGACCTCCATTCAGTCTGAAGACTGGTATCTTTACCTATTATGTCTTTGATTACTTCTTTTCCTTTCTACAATTCCTGTTAATCAAATAGTAAAAATCCTAGATTGATCTTCTATGTCTCTTAATATTTTTTCTTATTTTCCCCACTTCTTTGTCTTTTTCCCCTACTTGAGGCTTTCTCCTGAATTGTTTTAATTTTGGTAATGTTAATTTTAATTTCCAGGTATTTTTTAATTCTCCGATTGCTTTCTTTCCAAAGCAGCCTGTTGTTGTTTTATAGATGCATCTATCATCTTGAACTTGTCTGAGAAAACGAATTAGAATTTTTAAAAATCCATGTTCTCTGAATTATAATGATCTCACTTTCCTGCTGGATCACTCCACCCACCTCCTCTTTTATTTTCATTTATTTATTTTTATTGGAGTATAGTTGCTTTACACTGCTGTGTCAGTTTCTGCTGTACAGCAAAGTGAATCAGCCATGCTTATACATATATCCTCTTTTTTGGATTTCCTTCCCATTTAGGTCACCACAGAGCACTGAGTAAAGTTCCCTGTGCTATATAGTAGGTTCTCCTTAGTTATCTGTTGCATACATAGTAGTGTATATATGTCAACCCCAATCTCCCAATTCCTTCCACCCCTTCCCCCTTTCCCCCTTGGTATCCATATGTTTGTTCTCTACATCTGTGTCTCTGTTTCTGCTTTGTAAATAAGTTCATCTGTACCATTTTTATAGATTCCACATATATGCATTAATTTGTTTTTCTCTTTTTGCCTTACTTTGTATGATAGTCTCTAGGTCCGTCCACGTCTCTGCAAATGGCACAATTTCTTTCCTTTTTACGGTTGAGTAATATTCCATTGCATATATGTACCACATTTTCTTTATCCATTCCTCTGTTGATGGACATTTAGGTTGCTTCCATGTCCTGGCTCTTGTAAATAGTGCTACAATGAACATTGGGGTGCATGTGTCTTTTTGAATTATGGTTTTCTCTGGGTATATGCCCAGGAGTGGGACTGCTGGATCATATAGTAGTTCTATTTTCAGTTTTTTAAGGTACTCTTCTCCATAGTGGCTGTATCAATTCCCCTTTTAAAAAATCCTTCTAATTTGTGTTTTGGCTTTCTAAAATGTTTGATGAACCATTACTGTCTGTACATATTTATGAAGGAAGGTGTGATAGCTAATGGGGATTTCCTTTGCTTTTTTAGTCACTTTGGAATTCCATGGGAAGAATGGATTCTGTCTGACCTACACCCATGTTCCCCAAGTGTTGTGATCTGCTACTCTTCTGTCTGTAAATACTGTTCCATCCACTCTGTCTTGCAGAAACTAGTCAAATCTCTATCCTCTTGTTATCAGGGCTATCATGGCTTTCTCTTTTGTGTGCTTTTTTACTGTCATATAAGTGAGATTTGAGGAAGAAAGAAAGATAAGTGTGTATACATAGTCTCACACTGAATTTTAACTGATGTTTATTACTGCTTATTCAGCTTCTGATTTACTGTGTTCTGCTTTAAACAGAACAAGATAGACATTTAACTTTCCCAGAAGGTACTTGGGTGCCAAAAGCCTCAGATCTGCCCAACGTCTGGGTTTCACAGTTCCATTTGCTTTGCCCACTTCAGGCCTGATAATAGCTATGTAACTGCTCGGAAAGGTAGAGTTAACTTCCTTCATTAGCACTGGTTTGGTGTGCTCTATTTACTTAACTTCTGTGTCCCTTTTTATTAGGAATAACTTGACTTTCTGTGCCTGTGTCTTTCTGGCACTCGTATTTATGTCACTTAAAAAAAAATTATTTATTTATTTTTGGCTGTGTTGGGTCTTCGTTGCTGCATGCGGGCTTTCTCTAGTTGTGGCGAGCTGGGGCTACTCTTTGTTGTGGTGCGTCAGCTTCTCATTGTGGTGGCTTCTCTTATTGCGGAGCACAGGCTCTAGGCACACGGGCTTCAGTAGTTGTGGCACATGGGCTCAGTTGTTGTGGCTCGTGGGCTCTAGAGCGCAGGCTCAGTAGTTGTGGTGCACAGGCTTAGTTGCTCTGTGGCATGTGGGATCTTCCTGGACCAGGGATCGAACCCATGTCCCCTGCATTGGCAGGTGGATTCTTAACCACTGCACCACCAGGAAAGCCCTATAAGTCACTTCTGCAGTAACTTTTCCTTCTTAGCTCGGAGAACGGGGAAGAACAGAAAAGGAAGAAAAAAAAAAGGGAACTAAGAGCTAACTTCTGAGACTAGGGAAGTTCTGAGATTATTAAAATTTCTAATGTGAGCAAAGCTCAGCCCGTTTCTTCTGCCTCATGAATGATTAAACTGAGTACAAAGGGAGTACCTTCCCTGGCGGTCCAGTGGTTAAGACTCCGTGCTTCCACTGCAGGGGTCACGGGTCCAATCCCTAGGCGGGGAACTAAGATCATGCACGCCAGCACGGCCAAAAAATTAATTAATTAATTAAACTGAGCACAAAGGGATGCTTTCCCCCAGGTGCACCTTCTTTACAACATGGCACTTGCTCTTAGAGGGCCTTTGCCTCTCCAGGATCCCCCTACCTTCCATCTTTATGAACATTTTAACATTCATTTGAACAGAAGAGCTTATAGCAGATGGGACGGAGGTGGGTAGAGCTAAGAGAACTGTATGGTATGTTGTCCGCCACAGGGAGTTTACAGACTGGCCAGGATGCTACATTTAGGGCACACCAAACAATTAATAATCAAATTATGACAACACATAATTGTTAGGTTGTATAGTGACTCTAAACATAGTAAGGGTTCTCTAGCAGTCAGGAAAAGTTAGGCCTTGAGTTGGGCTTAAATGGGTAGAATTTGGCAGGAGAGAAGGCTGACCATCCAGGGAGTAAAGAAGCTTGTGAGAGCTTCAGAGTTAAAATAAAGAAGAGACTCGGGGAAGTGGGTGACAGGATTGAAGTCTGCTAGAACGGGTAGATGGGGTTCAAGCTTGGAATTCCTGATGTAGACAGCAGGGCCTCACAGTGACTTTTTTTTTTTTTTTTTTGTGCTGTACGCGGGCCTCTCACTGCTGTGGCCTCTCCCTTTGCGGAGCACAGGCTCCGGACGCGCAGGCTCAGCGGCCATGGCTCACGGGCCCAGCCGCTCCGCGACATGTGGGATCTTCCCGGACCGGGGCACGAACCCGCGTCCCATGCATCGGCAGGCGGACTCTCAACCACTGCGCCACCAGGGAAGCCCCTCACAGTGACTTTTTAATGAATTGTCACACTTCCAGAGTAGGTGTGCCAGAGAAGTGTAAAGGGATCAGAGAAGTAAGTGTTGGGTCCAGAAGTTCAAGTCAGGCTTCAGGATGCGTATTATTTGACCTGTTATATACTAGTCTGCTGTTTTTGTTTGTTTGTTTTTGGATAAAGAGGTTGGAGAAGGCTGAGAGAAAAGGGAGAAAGCATTAAAACTGTTAAGGGGAGCCACTAGTTTTTAAAAGTATAACCTTGGAAACTATAACCGCCATCATTTCCCATTTAGGTGTTTACCCATAGTCAATATCAAAAGTCCAAAAGAATCTCCATCTTTCTGAGCATGCAAGATGAAATTGAGACAGAAGAGATCATCAAGGACATTTTCCAACAAGGCAAAACCTGCTTTATCCCACGGTACCAGTTCCAGAGCAATCACATGGATATGGTGAAATTAGCATCGCCTGAGGAAATCTCTTCACTTCCCAAAACATCCTGGAATATTCATCAGCCCAGTGAGGTCGAGGTTCGGGAGGAGGCCTTGTCCACAGGTGAGTGTTATGGTATTAGAATCCGCACCTTAGGATGCTCTCAGGCTGTGATGGGTTGTTAGACCTCTGATCCGCTTGTTATGGTTGGGTCAGTGGGGGTCACTTTTCCTACAGGGATGAATTTATATTTCACTTATATTCCAAGACACCGACCTAACCTAGTTCAGGGTGCGATGCCCTCTGTAAACTGTGAAGTGTCAACTGTAATAGTAAGGTATTAAGGTATTGTTGCCTTTTCATAGACTCCTGCCCTGACCTTGTGGGTTGGATTATACATTTTCCCTGAATAATATTGCATTTCCCATGGTTTCAGTTATGGTCTGTATGGTAATGAGTACCTTATTATTAATGCTATAAGCATTTATATCTCCAGCTCAGACCTGTCAACTACTTGGGTATCACGTGGTTATCTCCAACACAACATGTTCCAAACGGAATCATATTGCCTCATGCCCACTATCCTGTGTTTCTCTTAGTGTATCGTACCATCACCACCCAATTCGCCATGCCAGAAATCTCAAGATCATCCTTGACTCTTCTCTTTCCCTCATGTTCCATGTGTGCCCATTGCTGAGCCCTGGTGATTTTACTTACTGAGTTATTTATTGAACCTGTCCACTCCTCTCTAATCCCACTGCTACCACTGCAGTCTAAGCCACCATCTTCCCTTGCTTGGGTTATTATAACAGCCTCCTAACTCTTCTTCCTCTCCTCCCTCTCAGTCTATTATCTATGTAGTAATTGAAACAAGATTTCTGAAATGCAAAGCTGACTATTTCTCTCCCCTGTTTAAAGTCTTTCAGTGACTTTCTGCTGCCCTTAGTTTGAATCAAACATTCCTTAACAAGGCTCTTCCTGATTTGGCCTTGCTATTCTTTCCATTTTTACATCTTTCTACTCCCTCACTTTATAGTCTGAGTTTCAGCCACTCTGAATCTCTCCCAGTTTCCCAACCCCATTTTTAAAAAATTGAAATATAGTTGATTGACAATATTGTGTTAACTTCAAGTGTACAGCAAAATGATTCAGTCATATATATATGTATATTTTCCATTATAGGTTATTATAAGATATTAAATATAGTTCCCTGTGCTGTACAGTAAATCCTCGTTGCTTATCTATTTATACATTGTAATTTGTGTCTGTTAATCCCATACTCCTAATTTATCTGCCTTGGTAACCGTAAGTTTGTTTTCTATGAGTCTGTTTCTGTTTTGTATATAGATTCATTTGTATTATTTTTTTAGATTCCACATACAAGTGACATCATATAATATTTGATATTATATCCATCCATGTTGCCACAAATAGCAATGTTTCATTCTTTTTTATGGCCAAGTAGTATTCCATTGTGTGTGTGTGTGTGTGTGTGTGTGTGTGTGTGTACACACACGTACACCACATCTTCTTAAACCAATCACGTGTTGATGGGCCCTTGGGTTGTTTCTATGCCTTGGCTATTGCACATAGCTTCTGTGAACACTGGAGTGTATGTATCTTTTCAAATTAGGCCAACCCCATTTTGCTTTTTCTACTGCTGGACCTTTATACGTGCTATTCCCTGGCCAACAGCCACTTGGGAGATTTAATCATTATGAAGCAGTCGAAGAGCTGGAAGCAAAACAAGCTAAGGTACTATTTTGTACTACAATGCCTCAAACATGTCTTAGAGGTATGTATTTTTGATTAAGACTTAAACAGTTGCAAAGAAATCCCAATGAAGCTTTATGCAATCTTCTCTCAATTTCTGTTCCTTTTCATTTTTACAACATAACCTGTAAAATCAGTATGACAGCGTGGGAAGGGACAGAGTCAAGGTCTCATGGTAGTAGGGGGATTATTTACTTTGCTACTTTTTCTCCTATATTATACAGTCCTGTGCTTTGCTAGATGTTTAGACACCAAAAGTACACTCAGATCTACCTCCTAGACCAGATGAATGCCAACATTATAAAAATTTTAAGACAATGAAACATAAGGGAATGTAGTGTATCTTGGGAGGTAGCCCAGGCTTATAGATAAGGAAAGATAGGAATTGTAGGCTCTGGCATTGCTCACACTTCATCAGCTACTTCTCCAGACTCACGGGCTTATGGGTAGAGCCCAGGGCACTTTCCTAATTCTGGTTGACCATATTAACATCTCCTTCCATGCTTGCATCACTCTGTGATGTCCTGGCTAATTGAAATGCTACTTGGTATCCTCCAGTAACCAGTTTCTCCAGAGGCAGCCCATTGTCTTTGTAGAACAACTCTGCTCCTTGTAGAATATATTCCTTTGGTTGAGCTAAAATGTGTCACCCTGAACCTTCATGCATTGGTTCTATTTCTGTTTAAGTACGATAGCGGGGAAGAGTAAGAAAGAAGCATGATCTTTCCTCTTAATTTAGCTGTACTTCCTGGTTAGGATAAACTCAGTTCAAACAAGTGAGGTAAATCATTTATTTATAGGTTTTAGCACATCATTTGGCACATAGGAGCTATTCAGTAAATGGTAACTATTATTAATTTTAAACAAGGAAGGCAGGATTATTCATTATGCAGTCAACTCAATGCTACTTGAGTGTTTAACATTTTGATAATTTCCAACAAACATTTTCTGAACATCTACTTTGTATCAGACACTGTATTAGCTCTGGGACGATAAGGTTCTGGACTTCAAGGCGCTCACACTCTAGCTGGGGAGACAGAAAACATATGTAAGTAGAATGACTATCCCAACCTGTTGTATATATCAAATATAAGTTAAATGAAAAGAATATTAAGAATATAGAAGTTCAGGGCTTGGCCCTGAATAGAAAAAAGTTCACTCACAAAACTGCTTGTTCATTTTTTTTCTCCTCCATACCATTTATTCATGCTGTATTTGTGGGACGGGTTGCTTTTTCTCCCCATGTGTTTTTCTTTGCAGATGCTTGCAATTGGCATTGCAAAGGGTTAGGGAATTATACCTGTAGTTTCTTGCAATTGCAGCCTGGGAGCTAATGCTCTTTGCTGTTGTTTATAGAATGTTCGATTTGCAGTCTCTGCTGTTTGTTATCTCCCAGCATCACATTCTGCACCGTGGATTTTTGCTCACATCAGCAGTTTAGAATGTGGCATCTTCAGTGCTACAGCATAAATCTAGCTTCATCGTGTTTGTGACAAACTGACTAGAGCTCAGATTGTTCCCAGTATAGCTTATGTAACCTGCTTATCTTTCTGGTTCACTCACGTTATGGCAGGTTAGAAAAAAGTGAGCTCTGGTGTCCTCAGTTGCAAATATAAGTTCATAAGCAAAAATTTCACATGGGCTATTTTTGTATTATGTATATAGCAAAATAACAGAAGTGTAAAAGAAGGGGAGGGGCTGCCTCTTTACTGCATTTGTTCTCAAAGTGAGGGCTGCTTGGGCAATTAGATTAGCCAGCAATCCTTCCACTGAAAGGCCATAATCTAATTCAACGTGGCTTAAGCAAAAATAGGATTTTATTGGCCCAGAGACTGAAAAATCCACAGAAGGGCTAGCTTTAGATATGGCCAGATCAGAGTCGTTAGGATCTACTCTATCTCTGCCTTTTGACTCCGCTTTCACCTATATTGGCTTCATTTCTTGCCACAGGTGGCCATGGTAGTTCCAGGTTCCACAGCATCCTTACTGCTAGCAGTCCCAGCAGAAAAGAGCAAGTCTGTTTTCTAATGGTCCCAGTAAAGTCCTGGTCTTAACTCTTATTGACCCGAATTGGGTCAAGTGGCCATCCTGAAATCAATCACTGTGGCCAAGGACATGGACGAGGCTGAGTGACCTAGGCCTGGGTCTTACTTGTCCATCCCTGGGCCACGCACTGTAACCAGGGAGAAAGGATGTGTTGACTGACTGGACACGGTCCTTTGCCCACCTGTGCGGCCCTACCCAAACCACTGAGCTGAGAGTGGGCTGGGAGCGATTCACCACAGGAAAACGAAGTACGGTTTCCAGAACAAGGGCAATGGATACCGGACAGTCCAAAATCAAATTCACCTATGCTGTCAATCATTTCTGAAATTCTATAGAATATAACAGGCTCTTTGCAGTCATAACTTTGTCAGAGCTGATTTTTTATTTTTGATCTTTCTGGAAGCTCTTTAGGAATTCATACCTATGTGTGGGTGCCTGACACATAACTGAAATAAATAAATGATCATAATGAAGACTTTCTAGTCCTCAACCAAAACATTTAAAAATGACTGAATGGGGCAGTGTCAAGGACAGAATCTTTGAACCTGACATGTGTAACATCCCTCTAGGTTGTTCATGATCAATACTTTTGGGAGGGTTAGGATTGGTTTATTGAAGTCATTCCCATTAAATTGAGCTCCTTTCTTTCTTCAGTAGGGTTGCATGGCACCTGCAAGAATACAGTAAAGAGACTGGGTATGAATTTCATCAAGGCATTTGGCAGAGTTGTGATATCCTTGACGATAGGGTGGAAAAATTTGGGTTGGGTCGTAATACTTTATTCAGAAGATATTTCGTGAGTGCTCGTCTGTGGGAGGCGTAATGGGCTATGCAGTGGGGAACAGGGTGGACCTGGTCCCTGCAGTTGTGGAGTTACCCCACCTGTTGTCCTCTGGAGGCAGGTTTGTGGCAGCGTATCACAGGGCCCTCTCCTTTGTGCTGTCCTCTTCAGCTTTTTGTCGCCACTTAGATGTCCCACTGTCCCTGGATTTCAGCATGTCAGAATTCATTCTTATTGTTCTCTTTGTGTTTTTCACATTTCTGTTAGTAGCCGGTTTGTAAACATAGACTTATTTTTGTCGCTTTTCTACCCATCCAGTTATCAAGTATTACCAGGCTTTTCTTTGTAATGTTTTTATCACCTGTCTTTCTCTAATTCCAGTTTTAGAGGATCCTTTGTCTACAGTTTTGATTCTTCGTATCTGTTCCATTGGAATACACTTCCAGTTGGTTTTCTGGCCATATTGCCTTTCTTAAAGTACCTCTTTTTGTACAGGCCATCTACCCTGTTCAAGCCTTTCCCGGTACCCAGCATAGGTCTGTGTGCCTGAGCAGACTGAGGTTCCTGCTAGCTAACTGTTGCCAAGAGAAGGGATACTGGATAACATGTAAACATTCAGGCCACTGTCTGGGCCGCTCTGTCTTTTTACCTTGACTCCTTCTTCCGCCTGGTGCAGTTCCTCTACTTCAGCCAAAGTAGTCTGCTGGAAGACAGTATTTCGTAGCAATCGAGAACCCAGACTTGGGAATCAGGTAAGCCTGGATGTGAGTTCTACTTTTGCTACTTTCTAACTATGTGACTTTGGGGAGGTTGTTGAACTCCTCTGAGTGTCAGTCTTGTCACCTGTGAGTGGATGAAGCTACCTCACAGGTCTGTTACGAAGCTTGAATGAAAAGTGCTTGGCATATAGTAGGTGCCCAGTAAAGGGGCTCTTGTTGCTGATGTGGATGCTGTTGTTTTTGCAGTGGTTGAGTTGTCATCTGACAACACACTATGTGCATTACTGTGAAATTTGGTTACACCTACTGTTTTTCAAGGCTAGAATGTCTTCGGTGTTTCTTCCAGGTGGTATCTTTTAGTCTAGCGCTTAATGTCATTGCCTTTTGAGTCAGACTGATCTGAATTTGAATCTAGGCTTTACCATTTGGGGAAATTACTCAACATCACAAAGTACACATTTTCCCCTATGAAATCAGGGATAGTTGCAGTGGCCACTCATTGTGCTGTTTAGAGGATAAAGTATGATGATGTAGGTGAAGTGCCCTGTAGTGAACTGGCTCATGTAGTGAGGGATCAAGAATGGCAGTTACTGTCAACAACAAGCTGTTCTTACCTTCTCTAACCCTTCCTTGACTGCCTCCAGTCCTCAAGTCCCTTTCTTCTCTAATTCTTACTCACCCAGCACTTAACATATATCCACCTGTTGTACAAATTCTCCTAGGGGGTATATTTCTTTTCTTTGCTGAGAGACTTTGTGGTATTGTGATTTATAATAAGAAATACATATTTGGTCTTCATCCCAGTTTCTGGCAGAACTCCTAAAATCTTTGGAGTTTCCCAAGTAATAAGAGCCATAAAGGTGTCTTGATATTCATAGCACACCCCTTTCAACCAAACCTGAGTTTATGTTGATGTGGTGACTTTGGAAAGCAACCAGGGGATTCAACTTTTGAATAGAGGGTTGGAATTTTTAGTCTCCCCACCTCACTGACTTCTGGAGAGGGGAGGGTGGCTGGATGTTGAATCAGTCACCAGTGACCAATGATTTAATCAATCATGCCTTTGCAGTGAAGCCTCCATAAAAATCCAAAGGATGGGGTTTGGAGAGCTTCCTGGCTGGCAAGCCTGTGGAGCTGCTGGATGCTGTGCTCCCTTTCCCTGTACCTTGCCTTGTATATCTCCTCCTGAGCTGTATCCTTGTACAGTCGACTGGTAATCTAGTTAGTAAAATGTTTCTCTGAGTCCTGTGAGCTGCTCTAGCAAATTAACCTCCGATGTATAGCCTGTAGGTCAGAAGTACAGGTAACAACCTGGACTTGCCATTGACATCTGGCATGGGGGTTGCAGGTAGGGCAGGCAGTCTTGTGGGACTGAGCCCTTACCCTGTAGGATCTGACACTGTCCCCAGGTGGATTGTGTCAGAATTGAGTTGAATTGTAGGACACCCAGCTGGATGTCAGAGAATTGCTTGGTGGCCCAGGAGAAAAGCATTGGAGACTTGGATTCTTTATTTATTTTTTCAATTAATAAATTAATTTTTATTTATTTATTTTTGGCTGCATTGGGTCTTCATTGCTGCACGCGGGTGCTCTCTAGTTGCAGCAAGTGGAGCACAGGGCTCTAGGCGCTCAGGCTTCAGTGGTTGTGGCTTATGGGCTCTAGAGCATAGGCTCAGTAGTTGTGGCTTGCAGGCTGTAGAGCACAGGCTCACTAGTTGTGGCACATGGGCTTAGTTGCTCCACGGCATGTGGGATCCTCCTAGACTAGGGCTCGAATCCGTGTACCCTGCATTGGCAGGCAGATTCTTAATCACTGTGCCATCAGGGAAGCCCCGACTTGGACTCTTTAAGAGCAGAGCCCTTCTCCTAAATCACCTGTACTCTTGGTGCCAGCATCATGTTTTTTTTGTTTGTTTTCTTATTTTTTAAAAAATATTTTATTTATTTATTTATTTGGTTGCACCAGGTCTCAGTTGCAGCCGGCGGGCTCTTTTGTTGTGGCTTCATGCAAACTCTTAGTTGCGGCATACATGTGGGATCTAGTTCCCTGACCAGGGATCAAACCCGGGCCCCCTGCATTGGGAGTGCAGAGTCTTAACCACTGCGCCACCAGGGAAGTCCCCCAGCATCATGTTGTTCACATCAGACTTTCAGTGAAAGTATCTTGAGGTAAAGCCAACACTATTATGAATTCAAAGAATGCTTATATAAATTTATGGATGATCAATATTTTATAGTCATTAAAGGAAAGCTGGATTTAAAAAATAATAAGCATCTACCTAGGGGCACTTTAAAAAGTATATCAGAAATAGTTGTTTTATAAGATGCTGTGACACTTTTATTTGGTATTTGGGAATAAAGGGTTCACGTTAGACCTGGGCTGGAATAACCTTGCAGTTGATCTTCTCCCAGCACTCACTTTGGGGAAGCTGTAGAGTTAAGATCCAGGTGGAATGTTGTACCTGCCGTGTCTGCTGTGTGCCGTTGCACCTGGGTTGGGAGCTATGAGTTGGTGCATAGGCCTTGGGTCTCTGAGTCTTGACCCATGTAAAAACCTGGTAGGAACTCACAGGTCTCAAGGGGACCTACACACACCTTGGCTCTTGATGCACCCCATGTGGATGAGGGAGCAAAAGCAGCTGCATGCTGGGGTAGCTCCTGGGCCCAGGAGGAGGTGGAGATGCTGCTCTGTGTCCTTCTATAATGCCAAGTACGCACAGTCATACCTAGACTGAAGTCTGTTGCATCTCCTGAGTCAGAGTGCCCGGTGAAATGTGTAACAGCCTCTGGGTCCCTGCTGCGTTCATAATCCAGTCTGTGGGCATTAACGTACCATGTTCTTCTGCACACTCCACAGGCCTTCGCAGGAGTTTTGGGTGACCTCTCCCTCAGGACAGTTGAGAACGTTGCCTTCAGAGTTAGGCACTGGGGGAGGTGGAACAAACACTAATGGTCCTCGTTCCATCTTCCTTGTTTTCAGAGGGGATCATGGAAGCCCACGGAGGTCAAGTGACTTCCCCAAGTTCATACAGGCAGTTAATAACAATGCAGTGGTCACCCAGTTCTCCTGTTTTCCACTCCAGTGCCCTTTGAAGTGCCATTTCTTTTCTTAACACCTCATTCATTAATGTTGCTTTACCACCTGGACTTTCCTTCTCTCCTGACAGTATACTGCACCAGAACCATTATTCACGGAACAGGTACTGTTGGTAATTGTATGCATGGGAACATCGTCATATTTTCCCAAGGAAGAACTTGCGCTAAGTCACATGTATCTGAAAGTACACTGGTTGTGAAGTTAAGCTTTTTTTCAGTCATTTTATATTCAAGTAAATGCACAGGAAGAACAGCCTAGGCATTCACTTGTAACAGGGCCTTTCATATGAATGATAAGTGTACACATGGTAGGCTTCCTTGGAGCTGTTCCAGGATTGTCTATTTTATCTTTTGCAGCAGCAACTTCAGACTATATTCTCATTTCCGAGAGTGGTGGTTTACTTTTTGTTAACTCCCAGCCCATTAAGATGAAAAGATACTTCCTTAGGGATTATGGCCTGTTATTCTTGCCAAGATGCGTTAGTCTGCCAAATGTTCTGTTCAAACATAGTGATTCATTGAATGTACTGTGGAACACTTAAGTGTCATTAAAAGGGCTAACCTAGGTGACTTAAAACTCTCTACCTATAGAACTTCAAGTTTTTAAACTCCTTTTCCAATTCAGTTTTTATTTTATTACCTTTAATCGAGACATTAAAATGTCTATTAGGTTTATGTATGTTTCTGTATATGTTAAATTGAGAGAAGAGGCAGAATTTTTAAAATTATTTATTTGGTTGCGCTAGGTCTTAGTTGCGGCACATGGGCTCCTTAGGTGTGGCAGGCGGGCTCCTCAGTTGCAACTCACAGGCTCCTTAGTTGCAGCTCGTGGGCTCCTTAGTTGTGGCTCGCAGGCTCCTTAGTTGTAGCATGTGAACTCTCAGTTGCAGCATGCATGTGGGATCTAGTTCTGTGACCAGGGATCGAACCCGGGCCCCCTGCGTTGAGAGCACGGAGTCTTATCTACTGTGCCACCAAGGAAGTCCCGAGGCAGAATTTTTAAGAGGAGTTTGAATTAGAAAAAAATAAGTTGTTTTTAGTTTCGTCTTCTGATCCTTAAACCTCAAGTCGGAGTGGTGAAAACTGGTTTGTAAATAAATACCACCACGGGTGTCCGTGCCCCACTCCTGCTCTCTTCATCGGCAAGTCCTCTCTCCTTTTCTCTCACTCCGTCCTCAAGGGTTAATGGAACAGTTTTGGGGCTGTTGATGTCCTTTTTTTTTTTAATATAAATTTATTTATTTATTTTTGGCTGTGTTGGGTCTTCATTGCAGCACACAGGCTTTCTCTAGTTGCGGCGAACGGCTGAAAACAAAGTTTTCAAGTGGTGGAGTGATACAATCCAGGTGAGTTTTAAGGTCACTTTGGCAGGGACATGAGACAGAGAAGTCAAGTGTTTGGACAGGGGTGGCCAGTTAGGAGGTCACCACAATAACCTAAGATAGAGAATTCAGCCCTGACATTTGCCAAGTGGACAAAGGCAGAACTTCATTTCACTTTACTGGCCCAGCTTCCTTGAAATCATCTCTTGTCCTCATTTTTCAATGGAGAAAATTCCCTAAGTCACTTCCCTGGAAAGAAGAACAGGTTATAATTCATCATAAAGAAACATCCCAGTCTTGTGGCCTTTCAAAATGCTTTTTTATTTTTTTTGATGTGGACCAATTTTAAAGTCTTTATTGAATTTGTTACACTATTGCTTCTGTTTTATGTTTTGGTTTTTTTGGCCACGAGGCACGTGGGATCTTAGCTCCCCAACCAGGGATCAAACCCACAGCGCCTGCACTGGAAGGCGAAGTCTTAACCACTGGACCGCCAGGGAAGTCCCCTCAGAATGCTTTAATGAAGAATTTTAAAGGGCTGTTTTCACTGCTGAAGGCATTTGAGGAAATAGATCCTCTGGGCTCCTGCCCATAAAACGGATAAGATGGAGGCTATCCCTAACCTGTGGTTAGACATTCTCTAAGACATCAATAGCCCCACGCTTCCCTGGTGGTGCAGTGGTTAAGAATCCGCCTGCCAATGCAGGGAACACAGGTTCGATCCCTGGTCCGGGAAGATCCCACATGCTGCAGAGCAACTAAGCCCGTGCACCACAACCACTGGAGCCTGCCCGCTTTAAGGCCCGTGTGCCACAACTACTGAGCCTGTGTGCTGCCACTACTGAAGCCTGCACGCCTAGAGCCCGTGCTCCGCAACAAGAGAATCCACTGCAATGAGAAGCCCGCACGCTGCAACGAAGAGTAGACCCTGCTCGTTGCAACTAGAGAAAGCCCGCGCGGAGCAACGAAGACCCAACGCAGCCAAAAAAAAAAAAAATTCTATAAGCCTAATGATTGTATGTTGAATGAATGATTGATAGTAGCTGCAAAGAAATGCGAACATAATCTACCAATGTTTATTTTTTATCCTCCTCATCATCTATAAAATCAGGTATGTATTAACTAATTATCCACAAATAAGCAAGCAGAACAAGCCAATATTACTATTGGATGAAGTGGGCAGGGAGCTATGAGATGGAAATTGAACAGAAACAAAAAATGTCTTCCTAACTGCCCATCTCATTACTTTGGTTTAAAGCAAATACACATAATATATAAGTGTTCTTTGGGTGTAGTGATGCTGGAAGCCAGAATCACTTGTAAGAAGTCCTGGGACGAATTAGTTTATCTGATTGTCTAGACCAGTTGTTTTCACACTTCAAGCCTGACTCATTGGGGCTTTTAAATTCAGTTTAGTAGCATTAAAAAACAAACAAGAAAGACATAGAAAAAAACCTTTTATTTAAGTAAAGATTTGCATGTGTGTCTGTGTGTATCTGTGTATGTGTACATGCATGTGTATATGTCTGTGTCTATGTGTATATAAAATGGGTCACGGTGTTTTTCTTACTGTAGGTTCCAGAAAGTTTGAAAGCCACTGGTTTATGCAGCTACTTCTCAAAAGGGCATGTATCTTTTAGTTGGCCCCTGGTGGAATATCAGTGGACTCACTGAGCAATAGGACAAACAGTACATTTTCTTCAAGTGTTAATTTTACTTAAACATTTTGGTGAAAACAAATGCAAGTTTTGTTAATTTCTCTAATTTTTAACATGTTTTATATGCTTCAACACTATGTTTCTTAGCACTGAAGACTTCTTAACTATTGTGTTTAATTGTGGATTTTGTTAATGGATATAAACCAACCTTGTTTTTCCATGTAAAGCTCTATGTCTCGAATTCTACCTTATTATCAATTTTGCTACCTCTTTGTGTTTGAATATGCCTTTGACTTTCTCCTGAATCTTTGGTGCCATTGTCTGTGGGCATGCCTCTTGTAAATAGCATACAATTGGATTTTTGTTTTTACACCCAACTGGGAGTCTTCTTGTATCAGAAGGGTTCAGCCTGTCCTCTTTTTGGTGATAACTGGTGTGTTTGGCGTTCCCTTCTGTTACTTGTTATCTTGGTTTCTGTTTTTGGAAAAAGAATTTTTTTTGCCATTTCTTTTTCCTTTGTATCCTTTTTTCTCTTTAGTACTTCATAGTCAGATATCCATTTCTATTACTGGTTACATTAACATGTTTTTGAACCTCAAATTCTCATTAGCATTATCAATATAGTATTGATTGACTTTTTTACTCCTGTAAAAGATAAGAAAGTGAATGTGCTTTTTTGTCCTAGATTTTAATAAACATAAACTAGGATTTAAAATCAATAATAATAATTTTAAAATGTGTATCTATTCTTTAAGGAATTTTTTGACATTTGATTATTTTCTTACTATATTTATAAGGAACAGTCATTTAAAGTCAACTCTAAATTTTCCTAGGTTCATGGTTCATTGCTTCTGCTTTTTAAATCATGTCTTCCTCATTCTTGACATGTATTTTTATTAATTTCTTGGTCAGATGGAGTATTCCTTTAAGTAATTTTTTTCAGTATGATCTGTGGGTGGCATATTTTTGGAATGCTTTTATTTATTTATTTTTTTTGTGGTACGCGGGCCTCTCACTGTTGTGGCCTCTCCCATTGCGGAGCACAGGCTCTGGACACACAGGCTCAGCGGCCATGGCTCACAGGCCTAGCCGCTCCGCAGCATGTGGGATCTTCCTGGACTGGGGCACGAACCCGTGTCCCCTGCATTGGTAAGCGGACTCTCAACCACTGTGCCACCAGGGAAGCCCTGGAATGCTTTTATTTTTGAGCCTGTGTTTGTATATGCAGTGAATTCTTGAATGGAGTAAGAATTCTTGGGTCACACTTTTTTTTTTTCACTCAAAATTCTAGACCAGGGGTTGGCAAACATTTTTTGTCAGGTGCCAGATAGTAAATATGTAGGCCGTGGGATCTCTGTAACAACAATTCAGCTGTGCTGTTGTAATATAAAATAGACAATATTTATATAGGGTATGGCAATGTTTCAGTAATACTTTATTTACAAAAACAGACAGCAGGCCAGATTTGGCCCTGGGGCTGTAATTTCTTGACCTGTTCCAGACAATTGATTCATTTTCTTGTGGTATTTAGCACTGTAGATGAGAAGTCTTGTGTCATATCCATTTTTTCCTTAGTAAGAAACTTGCTTTTTCGTTGCTTGGGTTCTTTTAGGAATTTTTATTATCTTTGAAATTTACAAATTTCATACTCATTAATTTTATGAATTCATTGATACTTAGTGGAATTCCCTGGTGGTCCAGTAGTTAGGACTCAGTGCTTTGATATTTATATTACCAAATAAACCAGCAACACTCCCCATTCTTTCATTTTTCATGAAAAGATCTACATTTTGAAAAACATACCTAGAAATATCTCTCTCCAAAGCCTTCAAAATACAAGTTATATTTCACTTTGAATCTAAGAAGATTATCTTCTGTGAAGAAAGTGTCTGCTCTATTCAGAAACCCAATAAAGAGCTCCTTCAATGATGACTCATTTTCACATCATAAAATTATAACTGGCAGAAAACTTATTATAACATATTGAAATGGGAGAGAAAAAGTTAATATAAAGTACAAACTATTACATATTTTGTCTTCCTCTCTAATCTCTTTTATTCAATTGAATTGAATACAGTTTCAGTGGAAATTCCTATTTAAGTTTAGAGTGCTTAAAAACAAGCTAGATACTTCGTTCTGCATGCAGCGCCTTGCTTATTGCTTTTATGTCTCCTGGCACTGCGCTACAAATCACAAAGCATTTAGGGAACATTCAGACCTCACTGAAATCATAAATCAAAAATTCCAGAGCGCCCCGTACTGACCTTGGATAGCTGATTACTGGGGCAGCTCGGAACACACACACACACTCTCTCTCTCTGTCTCTCCTCTCCTCCCCTCTTCTCTGTCCCACATACACTTATACCAAAGCTTCGACATGTCTTCTCCTATGTTCTCACTAAATTGTAGGTCTGTGTGTTAACTGGAGATACCTCTCCAAGTTGAAGAGTTGAAGACTTCTATGGATTTAAAATTTTGCCTCTTTAGTGCTGGTTCTTAATCTTCTTATTTAGAAACATAATTTTTAGATTGGACAAGTTACAAGTTCCATAGTGTGATAGAAGCTTTCATTAGAAAAAGTTCTTAGAACTTTCATTAGGTATGCCCCTCTCCCCACACTTGTTCTAGTTGCTCACTGGTAACTAGGTGTCTTTAATAAATGTGGTTGGAAAACTTCTGTTCGTTTTTCTGACCATCTTACTTTTTCCTACTCACTATACTTTTCACTAATCCACATTAAAGAAACTAAAGAAATATTTCTGAATTTGATGGTTATAACAAGCTTCAAGGGAAAAAGAGACTTCGCTGCAGTATAAATGTAAAAAATTAATAAACACAAGCCTCAGTTAAATAGTCAGGAGACCAGAAACGGGGAGCGCTCATGCCCTGGGGTGATAGCAGAGCCCAGTGGGAAGAATAGACTCCTTTCCTGGCAAGGACTCAGCCAATGAAAGGCATGGACTCTTTGTTTCCTATAGTTCCCCACTTCCAGCTTCCTTTTCCCCTTCCATAAAAGTGTTCTCTTTCCCTTGCCGTGGGGAGACTTGCATGTGGCTCACCATGGTTGCAGACCCCTAATTGCAATTCTCTGCAGATCCTGAATAAACCCGTCTTTGCTGGAGAAATATCTGGCAGTCTATTTATTTTGGGTCACCATAAGAAAAGTATCTATCAAAATAATGAATGAAAATGATATATATTTGGCATATGTGACATATGGAAATGTACATAAAGAGGCACACAGGAAATCCCTTCACCATTTTTAAAAAAGTGGCTTTTTGCTATGCAATCTTATGTCTTTGGAAAGAGCATATTGATTTTACTCCATTGAGAATCTGGCTTTCTACAATCACCTCAACAGTTAATTGATGATGGGAATCAATCAAGAATTGTACTTCATTTGCATAGTTTGCTAACTTTTACGTTTCTATTGAGTTGGGAGAGTTAGTGAGGAGAGTGGTGATGATATACCTGCACTACCTTGAATAGAAATATTTAACATCGTCTTAAGCTGTTTCAGAGGAGAGGTGAATTAGACGGAGCCTGGGGAGTGGGGGAAACTGTGGGAAGTAAAATAAATAGTTGATGCACATGGTTTTGCAGGTTTGCCTTTTTGATACTAAAGGAGTATGTTTTTTTTTAAAATAAATTTATTTATTTATTTTTTGGCTGCATTGGGTCTTTGTTGCTGCGCTCAGGCTTTCTCTAGTTGCGGCGAGCGGGGGCTACTCTTTGTTGTGGTGCGCGGGCTTCTTGTTGCCGTGGCTTCTCTTGTTGCGGAGCACGGGCTCTAGAGCGCAGGCTCCGTAGTTCTGGCACATGGGCTTAGTTGCTCCGCGACATGTGGGATGTTCCCGGACCAGGACTCAAACCCGTGTCCCCTGCATTGGCAGGCGGATTCTTAACCATTGCGTCACCAGGGAAGTCCCAGGAGTATGTTTTTATTATTAGAAGTTCTTGCAGAAAAATGTTCTGGAGGTTGTATGTTTGCATTCACATCCCTGTGTATGCACACTCACTGAGTAGATCACATAGCCCCAGAGTGTTGCCACTGCATAGACCCTGCACACCTAGAGTGCAGTGCTTTATATGGCCTGTGTATCTGTTTTATCAAGCTGCTGTCTGTCACCCCACCACACTGTAGACATATCCACATCAGCTCCCCTTTTGTTTTTGGGTTCTGCCCAGATCCTAACTTCCAACAAGAGGTTTTTTCATTCTGCTGTATCCAGGACTCTTTCTCAGTGCTCTTTTTAAATGCCATTGGGTAACCTCTGGGAAGTGTAGATTCAGACTCTCTGTCAAGGTAAATGTTTGGACAGTATACCTTACAGGTAAAGCTAATATTTACATAAAGAGACAATCATGAGAGACAACGAAGGAAGAACTTAGAGGCTGAAAGGAAACTGTGGAACTCAAAGCAGTGGTCTTCTAGACCTATGATCAGGGCCTCCCTTGGACAAAAACACAAATCCTTTTATTCATGAGGTCTGCCTATATTCCTTCCACTGTATTTATCCTCAGGCATTAGCCTCTCAAAAGCCATCATAGCTGTCACACAGGCAAAAAGTTACCCCTGTTCCTTCTCTTCTTTTTAATTAAACTTCTAAAACTTCAGACTGCAGTGGTTTTTCCTTCTTCACTCCTCTGAAAGAAGTTTAGGTCTGTCCCATATTGGTACTTCTGATGGGCTCTGTTAGAGATTATGTGCCTGAATATTCAGGCCCAGATAGAGAAAGAAGGGAAAAGTTTAAATGTGCTGGTTTATTTTCCTTGATTAGAGATGTAATAAAGGGAGCAGGGAGCAAGTGTGTTGTAGGCAACTGCTGGAGAGAACTTTGCCAGTGTATGAAGTTTGTTTTAATTTCCAGTTACAAAATGAATAAGTCACAGGGATGTGATATACAGCATGGTGATTATAGTTAATAATACTGAACTGTATATTCGAAAATAGGTAGGAGAATGGATCTTAGAAGTTCTCCACAAGAAAAAATATTTTGTAACTATGTATGGTAACAGATATTTTTATAATTAATTTTTATTGGAGTATAGTTGCTTTACAATGTTGTTAGTTTCTGCTGTACAGCAAAGTGAATCAGCTATAAGTATACATATATCCCCTCTTTTTTGGATTTCCTTTCCATTTAGGTCACCACAGAGCACTGAATAGAGTTCCCTGTGCTATACAGTAGGTTCTCATTAGTTATCTGTTTTATACCTAATAGTGTATATATATCAATCCCAATCTCCCAACTCATCCCACCCCTCCCTTCTCCCCCAGTATCCGTTCTCTACGTCTACGTCTCTATTTCTGCTTTGCAAATAAGTTCATCTGTACCATTTTTCTAGATTCCACATATAAGTGATATTATACGATATTTGTTTTTCTCTCTGTAACTTACTTCACTCTGTATGACAGTCTCTAGGTCCATCCACATCTCTGCAAATGGCACAATTTCGTTCCTTTTTATGGCTGAGTAATGGTGACAGATATTCACTGGACTTATGGTGGTGACCATCTTGCAGTATATACGAGCATTGAATCATTACATTTTACATCTGAAACGAATACAATGCTATGCCAATTATACCTAAACTTTAAAAAAAAAGAGTTTGTTTTCTGCATTGTAGTGACAGCCCTAGATTTGAAGGGGCAGAAACTCTTATGTCTTGGAGCCTTTGTTAGGAGCTGTGGCTGTACCTACACTTCGCTCAGCACACTGCACCAAGTGTAAGCTGGGATGAGGACCCAGGCATCTTTCTTATTAAATTGACTTTGCACTGGGTGTCCAAGGCCCTAGAAGGGTCAAAGTTTGCTTCCTGGATGCTTGCTGCCCAGAGACCTACCATTATATAACATACCTGCTCTTCCTGGCCTGTGACTTGACTGAGGTTCTGCTGTGGTTTCTTCCAGCTGTTCCCAAGGCAGGCTTTTCTTTAATAGGTGATTCATTATCATCTTCTTTTTTTCCTAAATTTTACCTTGTAAAAATACCTCAAAGTTTCTGACATAGACATGGCATCCTTTCCTGGTTTCTAATACTAATAGATATTTTCTCCCAAGTTTATTTTCCTTTGTTCATTTCACTGGAAGTATAGAAAGTCAGATAGGTGTGCTGAGGTCCTTATCTTGAATTTTAAGACTTATTTCTTAATAACGGTAATTTGACAAGTTCAGGTTCGTTTCTACCTTGTCTCCTTGTAGTAGAAATTGTGTATCTTTTGCAAATCAAGATTTTTCTTTGTGAACTGTGGCAGTTATATTACTGATAACATTTTGGATTTATCCATAAAAGTTGCTACAGGATTTTGTTTTTATGAACCCCTCCCTTGAAGCAAACAAAAACCATATCACAATATTTGGAAATCTGCGTGGACTGAACAAAATTCTTTTGTGTGTTTTTTTTTTAACTCTAAGAAACTGTTAAGTGCCAGCCATAAAGACATTCTCTAAATGTCCAAAAGAAGTCAGAATTAGGCAAGTAAAAATCACAAATGGAGCCCAGTGATCAATTATACAACTTTGCCCTTTTCTTTTTCTTTCTAAAATGTTTTAGTTGCTCAATCATTTATGCAGCACATATTTTCTCCGCCCTCTATGTGCCAGGCTTTGTGCCAGGAATGAGAGTACTAAGTTGGCATAGCCCGAGGCCTGCTTATAAGGGTCAAGTATCTTAGACTCTACAGGAGGAAACACCATGAGGTGTGTAAAGGACTCTGAGAGCTCAGATTCTGGAGATTTAATCGTAGTGGGCACAGAAGGTGAGGCAGCAGTCTCCCAAGGAACTTTATGTTCAGAAGCAGAGATACTGGTAAATTATGAGTAGCTACCCTTTGAGTGTCTTCGTACATACTAAGCATTATGCTAACTGCTTTTATATATGGAACCTCATTATTCATCATGACAACAATATTGTCAGTTTCACAGATGAGGAAAATGAGTCTCAGAAAGGCCATTATTTGTAGACACGCTGCAGTTAAGAGGCAGAGCCAGGAGTTCCTGCCAGGGCTGCTTTCCCCAAAGGCACGCTCTTTGTGACACAGCACAGTGCCCTTCCTTGCTGCCATTGTGTGCATGGCTGAGAATAAGAGGAGGGCATGTTGAACCTATCAGTTAGAATTAGGTTTGGCTGTATATGGCAGAAAACCCTAAAGTGACAGTGGGTTACTTGGAAAAGAAGTCTGGGAGTAGTGTTAGAAGTCTGTGGCTGCCGTGGAAGCCCCACAGTCATCAGGGACAAGTCTTGTTTCATCTGCCACATGGTCCAACATGGCATCTCAAGCTTTTGCTGTCAACTCTGCATTCCAGGCACCAGGAGGAAAAAGAGGGTGGTGTGGGAAAAAGAGCACCCCTTGTGTCGTCAACTCCATTTGTTAGAGCTTGGGCACGAGGCCGTATGTGGCTGCCAAGGAAGCTGAGAAATACAGTCTTACAGTGGGATTCATGGCCTCCTGAATAAAGTCCTAGTTCTGCCACTAAGAAGGAAGGGGAGAATGGATGTTTAGGTGGGCCCCCAGCAGCCTGTACCATGCTCAGCCAGAGGCAGGTTGTGACTCGGTTGGTGGTCGTGGGCTGACCCGAGGCTGGAGGAGCCTGGCAGGTCCACATCACAGAGGGTGTTGTATGTCATACCTAAGGGGTTCAACTTTGTTCTGTTGGTGCTGGGGAGTTGTTGAAGGACTTCAGTCAGGGGAGTAACATGACCAGTTCTGTGTTTCGGAAAGATTGCTCTGCCAGCTGGGGGGATGAAGGCCAAAGGAGTGAGGCATCAGATGGAATCTGATGGAATAGAATAGATGAGAAATGATGACCACCTGATTGAAGAGGAGGGGTACATACAGGTACCGGCAGGATGTAGAGCCTGCTGGCCTTGGTGACTTACTGTCTGAGGATATTGAGGGACAGTCTGGCTTTGCCATCTGCGTGTGAGGCTATTAACTGAGGCAGGGGGAATGCAGGAGGGAGAGCAGGTTTGGTGGGGTTCAGGTAGCAGAGAATGAATCCCAGTTGAGGTTTCTCTGGGGCCTCAGGGAGTTTCTGGGAGATAGCTAGTTGGATGTATAGATCTGGAGGTTAGGAAACAGGAGATACTGATTCAGGAGTCATCAGAGTATGGTTATGGGGTGAATCCTGAGATTACAGACAGGAGCCTGGTAGCTAGAAGATGAGGCTATGACAAATAGGGCCAGACTAATATTAATTCCTCATTCTAGATGAGGTTTCTAGGTCACATTTTGATTTTGAAATTATTTCTTAGACTAGGATAATTGTAAAAGTGGAGAGAAACTGTAAATATAAATTTGGGAAGGGTTAGTTGAAAGGAGAAAACAGCAATCCTTACGTATATGGAAATGAGTATGAATTATGGGCTAGAATTAAGAGACTATAGTTAAAGGTAGTTTTTTTTTGGTACCTCTGCTTTTACTGTAGAAAGGGAAGGATAAAATGATAGAGGCATCAGGACTTCCCTGGTGGTGCAGTGGTTGGGAATCCGCCTGCCAATGCAGGAGACACGGGTTCGAGCCCTGGTCCGGGAAGATCCCACATGTCGCGGAGCAACTAAGCTCGTGCGCCACAACTACTGAGCCTGCGCTCTAGAGCCCGAGAGCCACAACTACTGAAGCCCAAGTTCTCTAGGACCTGTGTGCCGCAACTACTGAAGCCCGTGTGCTCTAGGGCCCGTGCTCTGCAACAAGAGAAGCCACCACAGTGAGAAGCCTGCCCACCGCAACAAAGAGTAGCCCCTGCTCGCCACAACTAGAGAAAGCCCGTGTGCAGCAACAAAGACCCAACAGAGCCAAAAAAAAGAGTGGGGTTTTGGTCTCAGATGGAGCTGGGTTTGTTTACTGGTCCTGTTGTGTGCTAGCCAAATGGACATGAGTAAACCCCCTCTTTCTAAGTCTCTGTTCCTTCATTTGAAAATGGGTATCTGTTTCACTGCATTGTTATGAAGACGAAATAAAATTTGTATAAAGCTTTTAGTACAATGCCTAGTACATAGTTAGTGCTTGATGATGAGGAGGATCACTACTCTTTTACATGAAATAGCAATTTCAGTCCTGATTGTAAGGATCACTGGGGGTGGTATGCGCCCGGAGTGCTCTGGGGACCCAGGACAGGGTTCTCTTTGCCCGGAAGTGTTTGGGAAGAGAAGTACTATCTGAGCCGAGTCTTTAAGTGTGAATGGTAGTTTGTTATGAGGTTTTATTGGGAGGAAATATATCCTTTTTAATAAGTTTCTCAAAAAGTGCATTGCCACAGGAAACCTGACTAGTATATTGAAAGTATACTCTATGTATAAATAGATTGAAAAAGTTGGTTAACAATTTCTGAAGAAATTCATTTGGGTCATCTTATGAGCCCTACTGCTTGAATTTTTTCAACCTTAGAAATATCTTAGTTTTGATTTATCAATGTTTCTGGTTTTGTTTTGAAGAGTTAATCAAAAGAGTAATCCTCAATTTTATTTTAATTTCCTCCTTCAGAAAATTAACAGTGGTTAATATGTGTTCATTATGGAAAATGTCAAAATATGTAATAAGCTTTTGTATGTTTTTTTATTGAAGTATAGTTGATTTACAATATTATATTAGTTTCAGGTATACAGCATTGTGAATCAGTATTTTTACAGATTATACTCTATGAAACGTTATTACAAGATAATGTCTATAATCCCCTGTGTTATATAAAATATTCTGTTGCTTATCTATTTTATACGTAGTAGTTTGTATGTCTTAATCCCATACCCCTAATTTGCCCCTCCCCCCTTTCCATTCCCCTTCGGTAACTACAAGTTTGTTCTCTATATCTGGAATCTGTTTCTGTTTTGCACATACATTCATTTGTATTATCTTTTGGATCCCACGTATGAGTGACATCATATAATATGTGTCTTTCTCTGACTTATTTCACTAAGCATAATGTTCTCTAGGTCCATCCACGTTGCTGCAAATGGCAGAATTTCATTCCTTTTTATGGCTGAGTAATATTCCATTATATATATATATATATATATATATATAAATACACACACACACACACACACACACCACATCTTCTTTATCCATTCATCTGTTGATGGGCACTTGGGTTGCTTCCATATCTTGGCTATTGTAAATGTGCTGCTATGAGTATTGGTGTGCGTGTATCTTTTCAAATTAGTGTTTTCATTTTTTCTGGATCTATACCCAGGAGTGGAGCTGGATTGTATGGTAGCTCTATTTTTAGTTTTTCGAGAAACCTCCATACTGTTTTCCCTAGTGGCTGTACCAATTTACATTCCCACCAACAGTGTACAAAGGTTCTCTTTTCTCTATATGTTCTTTAACCCTTCCTAATTTGTCTTTAATAAAGTGCTTTTTTGGCCCCATTTCTTTTGGAGAATTTATCTTTTTTTTTTTGTATTCATCATTTTCTTTCTGGTTGGTAACAATTATTTATATATTAAATTTAATCATTAGTCTGTAATGTATGCTGCAAATATTTTTATCCATTTTATTATTTTCTTTTTAATTTTGTATATGTTTTTATTTTGGGGGGGATACAGATATTTTAAAATTTTATTAGTGAAATCTGTCAGTCTTTTCCTTTACTATCTTTACCTTTGGCTTCTTTTTAGGGAATCTTTATTCTTGAGAATCTGTAAATTTTCATTTTATCCTATTATTCCATGTTTTTTAATATTAAAGTATTAATCCTTTTTGAATGTGCATTAACGTATAGAGAAGGAACCTAACTTTTTATTAAAAAAATAGCCAGGGGCTTCCCTGGTGGCGCAGTGGTTGGGAGTCCGCCTGCCGATGCAGGGGATACGGGTTCGTGCCCTGGTCCGGGGGGATCCCGCGTGCCGTGGAGCGGCTGGGCCCGTGAGCCATGGCCGCTGAGCCTGTGCTTCCGGAGCCTGTGCTTCGCAACGGGAGAGGCCACAGCGGTGGGAGGGCCGCGTACCGTGAAAAAACAAAAACAAAAACAAAAGCAAAAAAATAGCCAGGTGTCCTAACACCATTTAGTGAATAATATACCCCTTTCTTGCTGGTATGAAATGGCACCATTTTCATGTATAAATTCTTGTATATGTTTGGGTCTGTTTTTGGACATTTTAGTTCTTTACCAGTGATCTGTTTGCTTATTCTGGCACTAGTGCTATGGTGTTTTGATTAACATAGCTGTATAAGGGTTGTTTAATGTATTTTAATACCTGGTAGAATAAGTCCTAATTATTCTTATTTTTAAAAAACTGAGCTGACTATTCTTAACATTCATTTTTGAGATTAACTTTAAAATTATTTTGTCAGTTTCTCCCCTCAGATCCTCTAGAGACCTTGGTTGGAATTGTGTCAGATTTTTAGATTAGTTTGGAGAAAATGGATTTCTTTACATTAGCCTTCTCCTGGAATATGGCATGCTTCCCTAATCAAGACTTTTTCTTTGCTCCTTTATAGATGTTTTTGCTTTTAATCATGTTGTTTCTGCACATTTCTTCATAAGTGTATTCCTAATCAATTAATGTTGTTGTGAATGGAATTTTTTCCATTATATATATTTTTTATTTTAGTTATTTATTTATTTTTTTGCGGTGTGCGGGCCTCTCACTGGTGTGGCCTCTCCCACAGGCTCCGGACACGCAGGCTCAGCGGCCATGGCTCATGGACCCAGCCGCTCTGCGGCATGTGGGATCTTCCCAGACCAGGGCACGAACCCGTGTCCCCTGCATTGGCAGGTGGACTCTCAACCACTGCGCCACCAGGGAAGCCATATTTTTTTTAATTTTTGAATTTTATTTTATTTATTTTTTTATACAGCAGGTTCTTATTAGTCATCAATTGTATACACATCAATGTATACACGTCAATACCAATCACTCAATTCATCACACCACCACCACCACCCCCCCGCCGCTTTCCCCCATTGGTGTCCATATGAATGTTCTCTACATCTGTGCTCAATTTCTGCCCTGCAAACCAGTTCATCTGTACTATTTTTCTACGTTCCACATATATGCGTTAATATACGATATTTGCTTTTCTCTTTCTGACTTACTTCACTCTGTATGACAGTCTCTAGATCCATCCACGTCTCTACAAATGACCCAATTTCGTTCCTTTTTATGGCTGCGTAATATTCCATTGTATATATGTACCACATCTTCTTTATCCATTCATCTGTCAATGGGCATTTAGGTTGCTTCCATGCCCTGGCTATTGTAAATAGTGCTGCAGTGAACATTGGGGTGCATGTGTCTTTTTGAATTATGGTTTTCTCTGGGTATATGCCCAGGAGTGGGATTGCTGGGTCATATGGTAATTCTATTTTTAGTTTTTTAAGGAACCTCCATACTGTTCTCCATAGTGCCTGTATCAATTTACATTCCCACCAGAAGTGCAAGAGGGTTCCCTTTTCTCCACACGCTCTCCAGCATTTGTTGTTTATAGATTTGATGATGCCCATTCTAACTGGTGTGAAGTGATACCTCATTGTAGTTTTGATTTCCAGTTCTCTAATAATTAGTGATGTTGATCAGCTTTTCATGTGCTTCTTGGCCATCTGTATGTTTTCTGTGGAGAAATGTCTATATAGATCTTCTGCCCATTTTTGGATTGGGTTGTTTTTCTTTTTAATATTGAGCTGCATGAGCTGTTTATATATTTTGGAGCTTAATCTTTTGTCCGTTGATTCGTTTGCAAATATTTTCTCCCATTCTGAGGGTTGTCTTTTCGTCTTGTTTATGGTTTCCTTTGCTGTGCAAAAGCTCTGAAGTTTCACTAGGTCCCATTTGTTTATTTTTGTTTTTATTTCCATTACTCTAGGAGGTGGATCAAAAAGGTTCTTGCTGTGATTTATGTCAAAGAGTGTTCTTCCTATGTTTTCCTCTAAGAGTTTTAGAGTGTCTGGTTTTACATTTAGGTCTTTAATCCATTTTTGAATTTATTTTTGTGTATCGTGTTAGGAAGTGTTCTGATTTCATTCTTTTACATGTAGCTGTCCAGTTTTCCCAGCACCACGTATTGAAGAGACTGTCTTTTCTCCATTGTATATCCTAGCCTCCTTTGTCGTAGATTAGTTGACCAGAGGTGCGTGGGTTTATCTCTGGGCTTTCTATCTTGTTCCATTGATCTATGTTTCTGTTTTTGTGCCAGTACCATATTGTCTTGATTACTGTAGCTTTGTAGTATAGTCTGAAGTCAGGGAGTCCGATTCCTCCAGCTCCGTTTTTTTCCCTAAAGACTGCTTTGGCTATTCAGTGTATTTTGTGTCTCCGACAAATTTTAGGATTTTTTGTTCTAGTTCTGTAAAAAATGCCATTGGTAATTTGATAGGGATTGCATTGAATCTGTAGATTGCTTTGGGTAGTAGAGTCATTTTCACAATGTTGATTCTTCCAATCCAAGAGCATGGTATATCTCTCCATCTGTTGGTATCATCTTTAATTTCTTTCATCAGTGTCTTATAGTTTTCTGCATACAGGTCTTTTGTCTCCCTAGGTAGGTTTATTCCTAGGTATTTTATTCTTTTTGTTGCAATGGTAAATGGGAGTGTTTCCTTAATTTCTCTTTCAGATTTTTCATCATTAGTGTATAGGAATGCAAGAGATTTCTGTGCATTAATTTTGTATCCTGCAACTTTACCAAATTCATTGATTAGCCCTAGTAGTTTTCTGGTGGCATCTTTAGGATTCTCTATGTATAGTATCATGTCCTCTGCAAACAGTGACAGTTTTACTTCTTCTTTTCCAATTTGGATTCCTTTTATTTCTTTTTCTTCTCTGATTGCCATGGCTAGGACTTCCAAAACTATGTTGAATAATAGTGGTGAGAGTGGACATCCTTGTCTTGTTCCTGATCTTAGAGGAAATGCTTTCGGCTTTTCACTGTTGAGAATGATGTTTGCTTTGGCTTTGTCGTATATGGCCTTTATTATGTTGAGGTAGGTTCCTTCTATGCCCACTTTCTGGAGAGTTTTTATCATAAATGGGTGTTGAATTTTGTCAAAAGCGTTTTCTGCATCTATTGAGATGATCATATGGTTTTTATTCTTCAATTTGTTAATATGGTGTATCACATTGCTTTGCATATTTTGAAGAATCCTTGCATCCCTGGGATAAATCCCACTTGATCATGGTGTATGATCCTTTTAATGTGTTGTTGGATTCTGTTTGCTAGTATTTTCTTGAGAATTTTTGCATCTATATTTATCAGTGATATTGGTCTGTAATTTTCTTTTTTTGTAGTATCTTTGTCTGGTTTTGGTATCAGGGTGATGGTGGCCTCACAGAATGAGTTTGGGAGTGTTTCTTCCTCTGCAACTTTTTGGAACAGTTTGAGAAGGATGGTTTTAGCTCTTCTCTAAATGTATGATAGAATTCACCTGTGAAGCCATCTGGTCCTGGACTTTTGTTTGCTGGAAGATTTTTAATCACAGTTTCAATTTCATTACTTGTGACTAGTCTGTTCATATTTTCTATTTCTTCCTGGTTCAGTCTTGGAAGGTTATACCTTTCTAAGAATTTGTCCATTTTATTGGCATAGAGTTGCTTGTAGTAGTCTCTTGGGATGCTTTGTATTTCTGCGGTGTCTGTTGTAACTTCTCCTTTTTCATTTCTAATTTTATTGATTTGCGTCCTCTCCCTCTTTTTCTTGATGAGTCTGGCTAATGGTTTATCAATTTTGTTTATCTTCTCAAAGAACCAGCTTTTAGTTTTATTTATCTTTGCTATTGTTTTCTTTGTTTCTATATCATTTATTTCTGCTCTGATCTTTATGATTTCTTTCCTTCTACTAACTTTGGGATTTGTTTGTTCTTCTTTCTCTAGTTCCTTTAGGTGTAAGGTTAGATTGTTGATTAGAGATTTTTCTTGTTTCTTGAGGTAGACTTGTATAGCTATAAACTTCCCTCTTAGAACTGCTTTTGCTGCATCCCATAGGTTTTGGATCATCATGTTTTCATTGTCATTTGTCTCTAGGTATTTTTTGATTTCCTCTTTGATTTCTTCAGTGATCTCTTGGTTATTTAGTAATGTATTGTTTATCCTCCATGTGTTTGTGTTTTTTACGGTTTTTCCCCCTGTACTGTAATTGATTTCTAATTTCATAGCATTGTGGTCAGAAAAGATGCCTGATATGATTTCAGTTTTCTTAAATTTACTGAGGCTTGACTTGTCACCCAAGATGTGATCTATCCTGGAGAATGTTCCATGCGCACTTGAGAAGAAAGTGTAATCTGCTGGTTTTGGATGGAATGTCCTGTAAATATCAATTACATCTGTCTGGTCTGTTGTGTCATTTAAAGCTTGTGTTTCCTTATTTATTTTCATTTTGGATGATCTGTCCATTGGTGTAAGTGAGGTGTTAAAGTCCCCCACTATTATTGTGTTACTATCGATTTTGTCTTTTATAGCTGTTAGTAGTTGCCTTATGTATTGAAGTGCTCCTATGTTGGGTGGATATATATTTATAATTGTTATATCTTCTTCTTGGATTGATCCCTTGATCATTTTGTAGTGTCCTTCCTTGACTCTTGTAACATTCTTTATTTTAAAGTCTATTTTACCTGATATGAGTATTGCTATTCCAGCTTTCTTTTGATTTCCATTTGCATGGAATATTTTTTTCCATCCCCTCACTTTCAGTGTGTATGTGTCCCTAGGTCTGAAGTGGGTCTCTTGTAGACAGCATATATATGGGTCTTGTTTTTGTTTCCATTCAGCAAGCCTGTGTCTTTTGGTTGGAGCATTTAATCCATTCACGTTTAAGGTAATTATCAATATGTATGTTCCTATGACCATTTTCTTAATTGTTTTGGGTTTGTTTTTGTAGGTCCTTTTCTTCTCTTGCGTTTCCCACTTAGAGGAGTTCCTTTAGCATTCGTTGTAGAGCTGGTTTGGTGGTGCTGAATTCTCTTAGCCTTTGCTTGTCTGTCAAGCTTTTGATTTCTCCATCGAATCTGAATGAGATCCTTGCCAGATAGAGTAATCTTGGTTGTACGTTCTTCTCTTTCATCACTTTAAGTATATCATACCACTCCCTTCTGGCTTGTAGAGTTTCTGCTGAGAAATCAGCTGTTAACCTTATGGGAGTTTGCTTGTATGTTATTTGTCATTTTTCCCTTGCTGCTTTCAATAATTTTTCTTTGTCTTTAATTTTTGCTGATTTGATTACTGTGTGTCTCGGTGTGTTTCTCCTTGGGCTTATCCTGTATGGGACACTCTGCACTTTCTGGACTTGCGTGGCTATTTCCTTTCCCATGTTAGGAAACTTTTCTACTATAATCTCTTCAAATATTTCCTTGGTCCTTTCTCTCTCTCTTCTCCTTCTGGGACCCCTATAATATGAATGTTATTGCATTTGATGTTGTCCCAGAGGTCTCTTAGGCCGTCTTCATTTCTTTTCATTCTTTTTTCTTTATTCTGTTCTGCAGCAATGAATTCCACCATTCTGTCTTCCTGGTCACTTATCTGTTCTCCTGCCTCAGTTATTCTGCTATTGATTCCTTCTTGTGTAGTTTTCATTTCAGTTATGGTATTGTTCATCTCTCTTTGTTTGTTCTTTAATTCTTCTAGGTCTTTGTTAAACATTTCTTGCATCTTCTCGATCTTTGCCTCCATTTTTCCGAGGTCCTGGATCATCTTCACTATGAATTTTCTGAATTCTTTTTCTGGAAGGTTGCCTATCTCCACTTCATTTAGCTGTTTTTCTGGGGTTTTATCTTGTTCCTTCATCTGGTACATAGCCCTCTGCCTTTTCATTTTGTCTATCTTTCTGTGAATGTGGTTTTTGTTCCACAGGCTGCAGAATTGTAGTTCGTCTTGCTTCTGCTCTCTGCCCTCTGGTGGATGAGGCTATCTAAGAGGCTTGTGCAAGTTCCCTGATGGGAGGGACTGGTGGTCTGTAGAGCTGACTGTTGCTCTGGTGGGCGGAGCTCAGTAAAACTTCAATCTGTTTGACTACTGATGGGTGGGGCTGGTTTCCATCCCTGTTGGTTGTTTGGCCTGAGGCAACCCAACCCTGGAGCCTAACCAGGCTCTTTGGTGGGGCTAATGGTGGACTCTGGGAGGGCTCACACCAAGGAGTACTTCCCAGAACTTCTGCTGCCAGTGTCCTTGTCCCCACGGTGAGCCACAGCCACCCCCCACCTCTGCAGGAGATCCTCCAACACTAGCAGGTAGGTCTGGTTTAGTCTCTTATGGGGTCAATGCTCCTTTCCCTGGGTCCTGGTGTGCACAGACTACTTTGTGTGTGCCCTTGAAGAGTGGAGTCTCTGTTTCCCCTAGTCCTGTCGAAGTCCTGCAATCAAATCCCACTAGCCTTCAGTGTCTGTTTCTCTAGGAATTCCTCCTCCCATTGCCGGATCCCCAGGTTGGGAAGCCCGACGTGGGGCTCAGAACCTTCACTCCAGTGGGTGGACTTCTCTGGTATAAGTGTTCTCCAGTCTGTGAGTCACCCACCCAGCAGTTATGGGATATGATTTTCCTGTGATTGTGCCCCTCCTACCGTCTCACTGTGGCTTCTCTTTTGTCTTTGGATGTGGGGTATCTTTTTTGGTGAGTTCCAGTGTCTTCCTGTTGATGATTGTCCAGCAGCTAGTTGTGATTCTGGTGTTCTTGCAAGAGGGAGTGAGAGCGCGTCCTTTTACTCCGCCATCTTGGTTCAGGGCCCCCCATGATGAAACTTTTTAAAAAGACCTTTTGGGAAGTCTGAGTTCTTCTGCCAGCACTCAGTAGGTGTTCTGCAGGGGTTGTTCCACATGTAGATGTATTTCTGATGTATTTGTGGGGAGGAAGGTGATCTCCACGTCTTACTGTTCCGCCAACTTGAAGCTCCTCCTTCATTATATTTTCAAGTTGGTTATTTTTGTCATAAAAGAAGGCTTAGGAACATAGGCTCAAATTTCCAAATGGTTCTATTTGAACCAGACTTCTGGTTCCAGAAGTCTCTGAAGTAATTTTAAAGTTATTTCCTTCAAAATTTTAAGTTCTATAAAATGAAATTTTAGAAAACTTAATTTCATAAGAAACTTGCATCTTTGATAACATGTTTTCAAAGTGAGGTATCTAAGACTAGGTTTTTAAAGGCTGCTATGTTTTGGATGGGCTGAGTAGTTTCACCAATTTCCAGCAGATGTCAGTGTTTTATAAATTTATTAGTCTGAGGTGGAGGTTTTGTCTCCAGTCTCCCACATTTATATATTCTTTAGTCATTTAATTAGCATACTGGGGATTATTTGAACTGGAAGAGATTTTGGAGATCATCTAAGTCTGTCCTTTGATTTTGCAGAAGAAAGAACAGGTGTAGTAGATGGGAAATGACCTGTCCAAGGTCACACAGTCACACAGAGTGAGGCTGAAACTCAGGTGTTCCTGTTTCTGAAACACCCTCTCTCTGAAAGACTGGTAAAAGATAGTCACCAAAACCACAGAGAAGAAAATGTGTAGAGTCCAGTATAGAAGCTGTATTTGGGAGAAAGGGAAGCAGATGCTCTTCCATTTGTTTGGATAGGTAAATATTAAAAAATTTTTATGAACAAGATGTTAGATTCTTAGATTATAATAATAATTGGGTGAAATGAACAGAAAACAGTTGGCTTTTGTTACCTGAATGTAGAATTATTGGATGTGAAAGTGACCTTTGATAGAATGTCCTGTTCTTCATACTGTAGATATAACATCAGAACTTGTATACGGCCAATGGAACAACTCCCTGCCCACTCTCTGCACAGCCTATTTGGTTATGTTTAAGAGAAATGATATAAATCATTCAGTACCCCCTGTGTCAGAAAGTATTATCCAAGAATCTATAATCTTTTCCAGTAAATACAGCAAGTAATAGAAAAATTTTTTTTATTCTGTCTTATGAGAATTCAGGGTAAAGAAACCAGGGTAACACTTAAGGGCAGCTTTAGACAAAGTTATGAAGTAGGCAAAGTGACAGTTTCAGAGAAATAGCCTTCCTTTAATCAGCTGACTCTTCCCTATCAATATCTGCTTATAGAAAAAATATAGGCCATTTAATCTTCATCACAGAGGTGGAAGCTTCCAGGGTACATATGCTAAGTACCTACCCCTCTGACATCAGCGCTCACCTGATTTTGGAGGAGTGAGAGCCCGTGTGGATTGGTGTGAAGGTGAAGGAAGTACCCATGGACTGAATCTTAAAGATGGGGTGGGACTTCCACAAAGTACAGAGACTCGAAACATGGGACAAGCCTGTGAAGGCTAGAAAGTGAATCTATCAGGACACCTGGTGAAAAGGTGATTATGTTTAGAGTTTAAGGTCAATGAAACGAAGGTAAGATTGAGGGTAGATTTGGGCTGGTTTGGCTTTAGACTTTTTTTAAAAAATTTTATTGGAGTATAGTTGATTTACAATGTTGTGTTAGTTTCAGGTGTACAGCAAAGTGATTCAGTTATACGTATACATAAATTCATTATTTTTTAGATTCTTTTCTCATATAGGGTATCGCAGAATATTGAGTAGAGTTTCCTGTGCCATACAGTAGGTCTTTGTTGATTATCTGTCAGATATAGTAGTGTGTGTGTTCATTCCAAGCTTCTGATTTATCCCTTCCCCTCCAACGTTTCCCCTGTGGTAACCATAAGTGTGTTTTTGATATCTGTAAGTCTGTTTCTGTTTTGTAAATAAATTCATTTGTATCATTTTAAAAAATTAGATATCACATATGAGAGATAATCATATGATATTTGTCTTTCTCTCTCTGACTTACTTCACTTAGTATGATAATCTCTAGGTCTATCCATGTTGCTGCAGATGGCATTATTTCATTCTTTTTCATGGCTGAGTAATATTCCATTGTATGTAAGTACCACATCTTCTTTATGCATTCATCTGTCAATGGACACTTAGGTTGCTTCCATGTCTTGGCTAGTGTAAATAGTGCTGCATTGAACATTGGGTGCATTTATCTCTTCGGATTATGGTTTTCTCCGGATACATGCCCAGGAGTGGGATTGCTGGATCATATGGTAGTTCTATTTTTAGTTTTTTAAGGGACCTCCATACTGTTCTCCATAGTGGTTGTATCATGGTTTTAGACTTTCTGAGGTGGAAGTCACGGTATGTGATGCTTTCCTAAAGGTTTATTGTTTTGAAATAATGAGTTGAAAAAAATAGTACAGAGAGGTCCTAAGTAGCCTTCACCCATTTTCCCTTGATAATAATCTCTTACACAAGTGTAGTACAAGGTCGAAAATGGGACATTGACTTTGTACCATCTACCAACCTTATTCAGGTTTCAACATCTACTCATTTATATGTATGTGTGTGCATATTTCTATGCAGTTTTGTCACATGTATAGATTTGTGTAACCACTACAACTATCAAAATACAGAACAGTTTCTTGACTACAAAGGAACGTATTTGTCTTACCCTTTCTAAAGATTTTTAAAAGCTTCGAAGGAAATCCAATTTTCTATGGCTAGGGAGGGCTAGAACTGTGGTGTCCAGAGTCCTGGGTCTTGTTTGCAGCCCAGAGATCTGGCTGACAAGGGCCCTCTCAGGAGTCCCTTCTGACATATCGTTGGTAGTGTGTAGGAAGAGCGGGCAGTTTTGTAATAAATTTTATAAGGAACGAAACCGCTTAACTAGGAATATTCTATGTCGAGTTTTTTTAAGTGGCAGAAAAGATCTATTTGCTTTCTCCCCTGTCTGTAATCTTGAAGATACTGCCTGCTTGTTCTCCATGATTTCCCCACCTGCCAGTGGAGTTCTGATTTTCCTGAAGACTCAGCCTGGTTCTCTGAAGCCGCTGATCTTTCCTTTGTTTTCCTCTTAACCATCTTTAAGTGTATAAGTTCAGTAGTGTTAAGTATATTCACATTGTTGTAAAACAGATCTCCAGAACCTTTTCATCTTGCAAAACTGAAACTGTGTCCATTAAACAATCCCCCTTTCCCCCTCCCACCTGCCCCTGGTAACCCCCGTTCTACTTTCTGTTTCTGTGAATTTGACTATTTTAGATACCTCATATAAGTGGAATCATTTAGCATTTGCTTTTTTGTGACTGGCTTAATTTATTTATTGATTGTGTCACACAGATATACAGGGAATTGTCCTTAAAATTCTCAGAATCACTAAACTTTGAATCTAAAGAGATCTGGGAAATTGAAGGTTTCCGTCTATCCATTTTACAGATGAGAAAAATCAGACAACCAGACGTTGCCTGAGGTTAGTGAAAAATCGTAGGAAGTTCTATAATTTCTTCTCAGTTTTGTTGAACTTTTTAAGGTCCATCTGATTATGAACAACTTTGAAAGTATCCCAAACTCAGAGCCAAAGTAAACATATAGAAAATGCCATTTGGATAAAGCTACTGCTGCTGTTGATCTATTTTCTGCAAAGCATTTTTGCATATCTGCAATAAAGACAGTTTAATTCTTTTTTTCCAGTAAGATTTATTTGGTCGATATCTGCGAAGATAGGATAAGCTGAAATATAGTTTTGTTTTGTTTTCTTTTCTTTTTTAACCTATGGTAGATGCTCCAAATAAGGGCTTTGCAAACTTTTTCTGTAAAGGGCCAGATAGTAAATATTTGGGGCTTTATGTGCCAAACAATGTCTGTTGCAACCATTCAGCTCTGCTTTTTTAGTGTGAAAGCAGAGCATGGCTGTGTTCCATTGAAACTTTATTTACAAAAGTAGGCAGCAGGCCAGATTTGGCCCATAGGTCATAGTTTTCCAGCCCCTATAGTAAAGTATTGGGACCTTCACTGTCACTTTTTTGGTCTTTAGCGTCTAACTTGCTCTCTCATATAGGAGACAGTTGTAGTTGTTTATGGTGATGGTGATGATTTAGAAAATAATGTGTATCAAATTGTCATTTCCTATTGACATAATTTTAGAGTTATTTCCTATATATCTTGCTAGCCTTATGATAGAATAAAAAGCACTTAAGGAAATAACTAACTTTTTTTTTTTTTTTGCGGTACGCGGGCCTCTCACTGTTGTGGCCTCTCCCGTTGCGGAGCACAGGCTCCGGACGCGCAGGCTCAGTGGCCATGGCTCACGGGCCCGGCCGCTCCGCGGCATGTGGGATCCTTGCGGACCGGGGCACGAACCCGTGTCCCCTGCATCGGCAGGCGGACTCTCAACCACTGCGCCACCAGGGAAGCCCCATAACTAACTTTAAAAAAAATAAATACATTTCTTTATTTTTGGCTGCATTGGGTCTTTGTTGCTGCGTGAGGGCTTTCGCTGGTTGCGGTGAACGGGGGCTACTCTTCGTTGCGGAGCGTGGACTTTTCTTTGTGGTGGCTTCTCTTGTTGCGGAGCATGGGCTGTAGGCGCATGGGCTTCAGTAGTTGCAGCATGTGGGCTCAGTAGTTGTGGCAGATGAACTCTAGAGCGCAGGCTCAGTAGTTGTGGCACACAGGCTTAGTTGCTCCGCAGCATGTGGGATCTTCCCGGACCAGGGCTGGAACCCGTGTCCCCTGCATTGGCAGGCAGATTCCTAACCACTGCGCCACCAGGGAAGTCCCAACAGCTTCTTTTCAAAGGATCTCTGTAAAGGGAAAGGCCATTTGTAACAGGCGGGATCCTTTCCATGACATCTATTTCAGAGACTTCGTGTTTCAGAGAGTCCACGTGGCCCCCTGCTTTGCTCAGGGCTCGGGCACTCACTTGTGGATATCTCTGGCCTGCACACAGTTGGCAATAGAGAGTCTACCCACCATTACAGGTGGTTTGGGCTAATTGGAAATCTACGTACCGTAACTGTTGGAGTATTAGTGCTGGGACTGTTTTGATTATTCAACAAGAGCTAACTTTCAGAGTTCACAGAAAGAGAATAAGTATTATTCATACCCTAAGTATAATAACAGCTAACACTTATTGAACATTTACTAGAGCTTTTACATACCTGCCTTTATTTATTTAGTCACTCTATCAAAGTAGGTAGTAGCATTATTTCCGTCTTAAAGAGAAGAAACTGAGAATTAAGAGAGAGTAAGTAACTTGATTAATGTTTCTTAGCTAGTAAGTGGTAGTTAGGGGATTCAAACCCAGGCAGTCTCTCTAGAAGCCGGCACACTCAATTGCTGTGCTATATAACCTCCAAGGCTCTTGTCCTTGAAACACTAGAGGGCTCATGTTTTAAAAGGTTTTAGCAGAATTTGGTTATATAGGCACATGGTAAAAAATACAAACTGTCCAAAGGATAGAGTGAAAGTGTAAAGTGTCCTTCCCACCCAAGTAAGTCGTCCTGTTCCCTGATTCCTTTCTCCAGAGCCAACCACTATTACTGTTTTTTTTTTCGGATCCTTCCTGAGATATTCTTATAGGGGTTTACCAATATTTATTATAGGTAAAAGAGTGATCGGTCTTTATAATCCATCTTAGCTCAAATTCTGTCCTGTTGTCCTCGATATTTTTCAGGGCTCTCTGGGTTAGGAGGAGGAGGAGGATGTTTTTGGTAAGATACTCAGCAGCTAAGTCACCAAATACTATTCATGTTTCTTATTTCTTTGCTCTCAGCTTTACCTAGAAGAATCTAAATTACTATCATCTCCTACTTCCTTCATTTAAACACATAGTCAGTGTTTGCAGGGTTTACAAGCTTGAACTTGGAAACACTTAGATTTTAAATATAAGACACACAGAGATTGTCTTACATGCTGAATACCTCATTAGCTGATTAGTGGAGTGACCTGTCATACCTGGGGACCCTAGGGGAACGGATGCCTCACATGGTGTTGGGTGCTTGTCCCAGTGCTCTTGTGACAAATACAGTCCCTGTATTTTGACATGAATGTTAGTTAGGACCTGTGCTAAAAGAAAGGATCTTATAATAACAACACAGAAATATCAATCATATGATAATCGTGTCTTTAATAGATGGTTTTTACTATAGTGTGTTTGATTCTATATGGAGATTCCCAAGTGGGCAGAATACATTGTGACCAAACATAGCAGAAAGAGTGGAGGTGCATTTACAATGAGATTTTTAAAAATAGCTGTCTGCATTAGGTGATTTCATTGAATACTCTTTAAGAGCATTATGGATTTGCAGGGAAAGACATTTTTTAAAAACCCAATTTTTATATATAATCAGAACTTGAGTATATTTTATGACTATGAGCACATAAATGGTTTTGTTTACTAGCTTGTTTGCTCTCCACTGTTTTACTATGAAGAGTGTGTTGACTTAAAACCAAACGCACAATGTGAGAGTTGCAAGTTAGGTTGTATTTGGGGCAAAATGAGGACTGCAGCCCAGGAGGCAGCATCTCAGATAGCTCTTAGAAACTGCTCCGAGGGGGCGAGGGAGGAGCCAGGATATGTAGGAATTTTTCAACAAAGGGCAGGTAGTCGGGAATGTCAAAAGATTATTGTTAAACAAAGAAAACCAGATATCTCAAGTTAAGAAAATTAGCGCTTTTCTATGTATGGGAAGATGCAAGAGTCTGGGCTCACTGAAATCATTCCTTTGATGTGCACCTCAGCTATCTGGGGGCTGTATCCTGTATTTTCACATCCCGAGTTTCCTCAGGGCTCACCGCAGGGAGTGGCTGCAGTCTGATGGCTGCTAGATGGCTTGTATTCTTTTCAGCCCTGGCTCAACAGCTCACGCTGGAGGGCTGCAATCATTGGTGACTGTGACATCCTTTGTTTATTGATATGGCAGGAAATATTCCATTTATAAATTTTCCATTTATCAAGTGATTCAAGGGGGTCGTGCTTCAATCTGTTCTTTCCGAGGCAGGCATTAATGAATTCAAAGCATATGGTATTGATTTTTGAGAGTTCTACCATAAGAGCTATTAAGAATTATTGATTCTGTATTTTATTTTAGGGTTTCAGCTTCTTCATGTTTGAGCAGCCTGTTTAATGGAAGCGCCCGTGTCTCTACATGGCCTAAGGAGTATGCATGCAGCAATTGATTAAGTTGACATTTGGTATTAATAGCTTAGAGACTCTTTACAGCATAGTATGCTTATCCATTTTAGGTGAAGGCAATTTTAACTGATGTTTCATAGCTAATAAGTGGTAGTGCTGGGATTCAGACCCAGGTAGGCTGTCTCCAAGTGTGCACACGCCACCCCTCTGCTCCACTGTCTCTAAGGCGCTTGCCCTGGTCATGTTTCCTCTGTGCCTTTGCCTAAGGCCACTTGTACTTTTGGCAGTAGGAGCACTGTGTGCTGTCAAATCGTGATCCACCTGGGCAGCCGGCCCTCAGCTTCATTTCTTATAAGCTGAATGCCTTTAAGGAGCAATTTGACCTCTCTGAGCACTGTGTATGTTTCTTCACCTGTGAAGTTTCAGGGGAGAGTAGTAATCCTTGCCCTCCTGCCTCACCAGGTAGATGTACTGAGCAGCTGATTTAATTCATCCTTCTATCCCTGGGGCATAGAATAGTGTCTGACAAATTGTAGACTTAACAAGTGTTAGCTTCTCTGCTTTCTTCTCCTCTTCCAGAAGCTGGATTTTGGATGAGAGTTAGATGCTGCATAGGATGGTCTGAACAGGTAACTTCTTTTTTTTTTTTCATGCAAGGATATTTTATTGAAGTGCTCTCTTTTTGCATTTTTGCATTAAGCTCAATTAGTATTTTTATAGATTATTGCTCCTGCTCTGCCTTCATATAATCTATTTGTTCTTTTTTTTAACATCTTTATTGGAGTATAATTGCTTTACAGTGTTGTGTCAGTTTCTGCTGTACAACAAAGTGAATCAGCTATATGTATACATATATCCCCATATCCCCTCCCTCTTGCACCTCCCTCCTGCCCTCCCTATCCCACCCCTCTAGGTCGTCCCAGAGCATCAAGCTGATCTCCCTGTGCTATGCAGCAGCTTCCCACTAACTATCTGTTTTACATTTGGTAGTGTATATATGTCAGTGCTATTCTCTCACTTCGTCCCAGCTTCCCCTTCCCCTCCTGTGTCCTCAAGTCCGTCCTCTACGTCTGCATCTTTACTCTTGCCCTGCCACTAGGTTCATCAGTACCATTTTTTAAGATTCCATATACATGCATTAGCGTATGGTATTTGTTTTTCTCTTTCTGACTTACTTCACTCTGTATGACAGACTTCAGGTCCATCTACCTCACTACAAGTAACTCAGTTTCATTTCTTTTCATGGTTGAGTAATATTCCATTGTATATATGTGCCACATCTTCCTTATCCATTCATCTGTCGATGGACATTTAGGTTGCTTCCACGTCCTGGCTATTGTAAATAGTGCTGCAGTGAACATTGTGGTACACGTATCTTTTTGAATTATGCTTTTCTCAGGGTATATGCCCAGTAGTGGGATTGGTAACTTATTATTTTTTAATAAATTTACTTATTTTATTTATTTTTTGGTGCACTGGGTCTTCGTTGCTACACGCAGGCTTTCTCTAGTTGCGGTGAGTGGGGGCTACTCTTTTTTGTGGTGCGTGGTCTTCTCATTGCGGTGGCTTCTCTTGTTGCGGAGCATGAGCTCTAGGTGCATGGGCTTCAGTAGTTGCAGCACATGGGCTCAGTAGTTGTGGCTCTCGGGCTCTAGAGCGCAGGCTCAGTAGTTGTGGCGTACGGGCTTAGTTGCTCCACAACATGTGGGATCATCCCGGACCAGGGCTTGAACCCGTGTCCCCTGCACTGGCAGGTGGATTCTTAACCACTGTGCCACCAGGGAATCCCTGGGATTGGTAACTTCTTGAATATAGTCAGGGAACTAAGATAAATACGGTCACAAGACATCTCATTCTGTCTTTTACTTTCATTCTTCCTTTCATAGTAAATATAACTGAGCTCAGCATCTCTCTGGGGAAGCACAACAATTCTGCTCCCAGAGGTAGGGGAAAGGATTCGTCCTACTTAATGGACCATGGGCACCTCGCAGTGTAGGATAAGAGCTGGTCACACTGAACTGCATGGGCAGGGAGGACTAGATGGAAGTTTCACTGAGGTTTGTTAGGACTGTTGTGATTAGACAAATTAATAAAAAGATTAGAAGGATCTTACAGGCATGGAAAATAGCGTCACAAGAGCAAAAGCGGGAAGTTGGGGGGTGGGCTTGTGGGATAACGAGTCCATCCATTTAACTAGGATCTCCCAAGTATAACTGAACGGGAGGTACTGTTGGAGAGGTGACTGGGGTGAGAGTGTAGTGGGCTCCGCATACCCAGTTTGATGTTATCTTTAAGAGATCGTTAGTGACTAAAAGTTCTGGGGCATGGAGAGTCATGATGAAGGCCACGTTTTAGGATGGATTGGGACCGGCAGTGCCTGGAGGTGGGGTGAGTAGTTGGACTTCTGGGAGAAATGGCACCTTCACAAGTGGAGCTGAGGACTCTGGCAACAGTGCAGAGAGGTGCCTGGAGAAGGAGTCCCTGAGTCATGAAGGTCCTGAGGAGGACTTTGTGGGAGACATGGCCATGACACCCGACTTAGAAAGAAGAGAGAGGAGAAAGAAATAGAAGGCTCTGCACAGGACATGTTGAAAGTAGGGTTAGGAAGCTCTGTTTAACTGCTGGGCTCTCACACTGACTGTTTTCAGCCTTCTCTTTAGTATTAGGGCAAAGATAGTCCACTGGCTGAGCTGATTATATTCTTCTGCAGAACCCAGGATGGGGAGTCTGAATTCAGAGCATCCTAAGAGGTGTCTGTGGCCCAGCTGCTGCCTCCTTGGCCAGAGTTAAAAAGAATGTTTTGTGAAGGTGAACTGAATCCTCAGTGCCAGCACAGACTTCCAGTCTCAAGAATAAATAAAGGCCTTTGTAGAATCCTCTTTCCTCATTTTTTTTTGGTCAGTGAAGATTCTGCAGCTCAGCATCTGTCCCCATCTCCCCACTTAAAGTATCCTTGCCCTGCTGATTCCCTTGTTGCTGAATCTAATGATATTGTCTTGTCCTCACCTTACTCCCTGGTTGGGGAGCTAAGATCCCACATGCCTCATGGCCAAAAAACCAAAAAAAACATAAAGCAGAAGCAGTATTGTAACAAATTCAATAAAGACTTTAAAATGGTCCACATAAAAGAAAATCATTAAAATATATATATATATATATATATACACACACACACTCATCTTTCAGGTTGGCCTAGAATTCTATTAAAATTCAAGCATGGAGGATGACTTGGAAAAAATTATGGTCCTCAAGGAAATTTTCGATCTGGTAGGGCAGCCAGAGACATATACAAACAGCTGTAGTACAAGGTAGACTTCCGGGAGAGCTATAATCGGAGTACAGAGAGGAGCAGGAATAGAGGGGGCAGCATTAATTCTAACGCGAAGGATTTGAGAACATTATTTTCTTAGCTTTCTGTTTCCTTCCTTCATTCTCGTCTGCCAACTGCCCACAAGTGAATGCTCTGGAGTTCTACCTTCTTTTTCTCGTGTGTTGACTCTGATGGAAATTTTCCTGGCTGTCCTTTTGTTACCTTTGCCTTAAAAAAAATTATGGTAAATAACACATAACATGAGATTCACCCTCTTAACAGATTTTAAAATATATGGTACAGGCTTGTTAATGTTGTACAGTAGATTTAACTCTTCATTTACTTCTTCCCCCAGCCCCTGGCAACCACCATTTTACTTTCTGCTTCTATGAGTTTGGCTCCTTTCGATACCTTCTGTAAGTGGAATCATGCAGTATTTGTCCTTCTGCAACTGGCTTAGTTTGCTTCACCTAATGTCCTCAAGGTACTTCTACGTTGTAGCGTATGACAGATTTTCCTTTTTTTTCATGGTTGAATAATATTGCATTGTATGTACCACATTTTGTCTATCCAGTTATCTGTTGATGGACATTTAGGTTATTAACAACTCTTGGCTATTGTGAATAATGCTGTAGTGAACATGGGAGTACAAGGATCTCTTCAGTACCCTGACTTCAGTTCTTTTGGGTAAATACTCAGAGACGTGATTGCTGGATCATATGGGAGATCTATTTTTAGTTTTTTGAGGAATCTCCATACTGTTTTCTACGGCAGCTGCATCTTTTTATATTCCCAGCAACAATGCACAAATGTTCCAATTTCTCCACATCCTCACCAACATTTATTGTTTTCTGTTTTTTAAATATATGGCTGTCTTAACAGGTGTGAGGTGATGTCTCATGGAGGTGTTAACTTGCATTTCTCTGATGATTTAATGATGTTGAGCATCTTTTCATATACTTTTTGGTCACTTTTTGGTCTTCTTTGCATAAATGTCTATTCAAGTCTTTCATCCATTTTTTTAATTGGGTTACTTGTTTTTGGGTTGTAGGGGTCTCTTTGCCTTTAACTCCTAAATCTTTTTGCCCCTATCTGACGAACTCCACGTGCCTCTCCTACTCCTCAGCCTGGTCCTTCTGCCCTATTCCCTCCTCATCACTCTGCTCCTGCCATTCTTCCCTTGGTTTCTTTTTTTTTTTTTTTTTTTTTGCGGTACGCGGGCCTCTCACTGTTGTGGCCTCTCCCGTTGCGGAGCACAGGCTCCGGACGCGCCGGCTCAGCGGCCATGGCTCACGGGCCCAGCCGCTCCGTGGCATGTGGGATCTTCCCGGACCGGGGCACGAACCCGTGTCCCCTATTTGGCAGGCGGACTCTCAACCACTGCGCCACCAGGGAAGCCTCTTCCCTTGGTTTCTGAAATACACTCAGATCCAACTCTGGCACATTCTTAAAAACCTAGGTCAAGTCAAAGTTGCCCATGGATCCTTCCCTGACCACCCAGCCATGTCGCTGTCCCTCTGCTGAAGTCTCTAGGACTTCTTGTCCCTAACGCTTTTTGGGCAATTGGCAGGCACTGCTGCCTTACGTTGGAATGGATGTTACGCGTGTGCATTTTTTATGTTAACTGAACTCCGTCTCCTGAAGGGCAGGGATGTATCTGTGTATCCCCCAGAGGACTTTACAAAGCACCTTTGCCACACTGTAAAGACGCAAGAAACCTAGGAAAAGCTGTGTGCGTGTGTGTTCTGGGTATAATGACGGAGCTGAACTTTAAGCCCAAGAGTGCTCTGGCAACAGCAGGAGGACTTGGAGGAAGCAAAGTCAAGTGCACAAGCCACCATTATTCCCAAGAGAGATGAGCAGGGCAGAGACAGGGAGGAAAGATGAAAGTCAGAGACCAGGGCCTCTTAGCAAGTTGGGATTGGAGTAGGCGAGCAGGTTTCCATGAGAAGGTCAGGACTGTAATCTGAGGCGTGTTCTGCCAGGTTTTTGCAGGCAAGGGATTACAGGTGTGTGCTGGGAGCCAGAGAGAAGCTGAGTTCACCTCACGGCTCTGCAGGGAGTCGTAACAGCTGCTACAGTGGGGGCCAGCCTAGCTGGCAGTCTGAATACCTCTACTCTGAACACCCTGTTCCAGAGAATTCATGGCTTCCAACCCTGGTATGTCCTTGCCAGCAATGCTGTATGAGTGGTTAGCCCTTGCTAAGCTGTAGGTCACCCAGAAGCCCCCAGGACAGCCCTCAAAAGGCCAAGGCTCAGTACAGGAAGGCTACAGACAGACTGCTGCGTTGCGTAAGCGATGTGCCTCTTGAGTAGTGCTGGTGCGTCATGCTCCCTGCAAGGGGCTGGAGGACCATTCCCTGGACCTCACAAAATCCATGGACATCCTCGTGACCTTTATAGCATTCATCACACCTTTCACTGTGGTCAGCTTTTTATAACTTTCAAGACCCTGCCTTGTACCTTGAGCCCCAGCAGCCAGCTCTGCCCTGATGATGCCATGGCCAGTTCTGGTCCCTGTGTTCCCTGGGAGAGTTCCAGCCGGAGGACCAATTATGGGTCCCCATCTTGTACCTTTGGAATGTTCCTGAGTGGGTCGAAGGTTGCTCTCACATGAATCCAGGGAAGCAGGACAACCTGGCCTTCCCTCTCCAGTAAGAGGGGAAATGAAGAGGGTAAGCTTGGTCCTCTTAACAGCTAACCCTCCTTCTGCTCATCGACTTTGAGAATAGCTCCATCCTTTCTGGCTTCTTTCTGACCCTCTCCCACTCCTTCAGTTGTCAGTGTCCTGGGACAGTATGTAGGGTCAGCTGTATGCTTAAAGAAAGAAAATTAGAGAAAAAGGAATTCTTAGGCCCTATCCCTGGAGATTCTCTTTAACTAGGTGTGGACGGGGCCTGGGAATCTGGCATTTCTGTACAGGTATACATGAAAGAACGGCTAGGACATGGATGACGGACTTACTAGTTGCTGAGTAATTTTTACGTCTTTCTTTGTCCAACTCTTTACTGTTAGGATTTTTCTAGAGTGATCATGTATTTCTTTAAAAATCAGAGAAAATGATGTCATTAAAAAACAAAAACCAGATCTGGAAGCGATCAGTCTTTCCCAGACACCATTAACCTTCATAACTTTATTCCTCATTTCCGCAGGGGGACTTGATCTCATCTTCATGCCGGGTCTTGGGTTTGACAAACACGGCAACCGTTTGGGGCGGGGCAAGGGCTACTACGATGCCTACCTGAAGCGCTGTCTGCAGTCCCAGGATGTGAGGCCCTACACCCTGGCCTTGGCTTTCAAAGAGCAGATTTGCCTTCAGGTCCCCGTGGATGAAAATGACATGAAGGTAGATGAAGTGCTTTATGAAGACTCCTCAGCATCTTAAATCCTGATGACCACAGCCAAATAATCAAGGTTTTGTGCCAGAGAAAAGCCAAACGTGTATTTTCCCTTGTCAGAAATTAGTGGAAATTGCACAATAATGTGAATATGGGCTGTAGTGTTTTCAGTGTAATTGTTAGATACCGAACATGAAACCATTTTAAAAAATCAATAGCAGTGTGTGTAATAGAACATTAATTAAAACGGAGGCTATCACCATATGATTTTCAGCTTAACTTTCTGGTATTAATGTCCCAGGTTGATCTTTCTGTTTTATAGTTTAAGTTAAATATTTATGAGGCACTATGCTCCAACTCAGAGCGTGAGGGGAAAATAAGCTCATCTGTAGTGGACACTTTCATTAAGTCCTGTCATGGGCCTGGGTCAGTCTGGCTCGCATATGGAGATTCAGCAATTATTAAATGATTTATTGGTGTTTGCTTTGTGTACAAAGTTCTCCAAGAATATTATACCCTTTCATCATGGCTTCACTTACTCAACCTGAAATTTTATGTCTGACAGTTTGTAGCTTTTGATGGTTAAAGGACTGAAACCTTTTCTGATTTAAATATTTTAATTTCGGCCGATTTGTTTCCATCTCTGCTGTTATGTGTGTCAGTCACTTACGAGTTTAAGATCTGATATCCTGTAAGTTAGAAATTATTTCTGTTTATGGGTGGTATCTGCTTTGGAAATGAAATTTGGGCTGAAGGTTGGCAGATGCCATCACAGCCAGGGAAAGGGAATTTTGTGGGAGGAAGATTTGCTTATAACCAGAGACCCAGGGAGCTTCCTGGGTCCTGCTCTCTCACTCACACCCCACATCCTACCTCTCACCAGGTCCTGTTGATTCTGCTTCTGGAAACCCTCTTATATCTGTTCCCTTCTCTCCTCGCCCTGTCGTGCCTTTTGTCCAGTCTCTCAGCATCTCTAAGCTGAACTGGGCAAGAGCCTCAGCCGTGGCTTCCTTGCCTTCAGTCTGGTCCTCTTCATTTTATTTCTCAAACTACAGTCAAAGTGATCTTATCAAACATGAACCTGATCATGAAGGACCCCTACTTGTCTCTTTCTAGCCTCTCTTCTCCCCGTATTCTTCTTCTGTACAACTTATGCAAACGTTCACATAGCTCCCTAAACACTGCCAGCTTCTTCTGCCCATTGTGCCTTGTAAGTGTGCTTTTCCTCCGGCTGCAGTGCTCTTTCCTCTTTTGTTCATTTGGAAGACTCCTGTTTATCCTTCAAGACTCAGCTCCAATGTCACCTCTTCTGTGAAGTCTTCCTGTGTTCCTTCACTTGTTTAAGTGGCCCTGGTCATTGTCCTCCTTATCACATTGTCCTACATGTCAAATATTAATGGCCATGTCTACCCCTTCACCAGACTGTGAGTGCCAAAGAACAGGGATAATCTTTATACTTCCCCCTTTCGGTAGACACACAGACAATGGTGGATGTTAGATAATTTTTTTAAAAATCCAAAGTACTAGAATTTATTAGATTGCTAATTGTAATTTATATTGACATAAAATTATTTAGCCTAGAAATTAATACTTGTTAGTTTGGAGGAAAGACTTTACTTCTTCGGCATTGTTTTCGACTCCAGAAACATATTTTCTAGTTTGTGAAGAAACAATTTATTTAATGACCTGTGTCTCTCCTCATTTGATACTCTCATCCACATAAACAAATCGGTTTTCTAGAACTGGCCAGCATAAGCGCTACATGTGGCCGTTGAACTCTGGACATGTGGCCAGTCTGAATGGAGAAGTGCTGATTCAGATTTTGACTATCTAGTATGACAATGAGAATTTTTTTTGAATGAGTTAGTTGAATACATTCAGATGTGTTTCATTTGAAACACGCATCCCTGTTCATAATACCATATGATTTGGTGTTTTATGCACAAAAGTAAAAACACTTAAAAAATGTCAATTGGGCTAAAATCAAATGTTCACAATATAGTATATACAGTGAGAAATGGGAGAGAGACAGAATTTCTACAAGCTGTGAAACCACATTACTGTACTGGTGAGAAATCTTAAGGGTTACTTCAACCATCAGGTTAAGGTGAAAGTTAACAGAGCTGACATGGCTGTTGGTCTGAAGTGGTTAAACAGTAGAATTCCTGGACGGCTGCAGTTCTGGAAACTTTAGAACTTTAACACGTTAGAACTTAATCTGTGTTGTTCTTCTGGCAAAGGAGAGCATTGAAAAGCCCCTCCCCAGCTCCTCAAGTGCAAACAAAACACAAAATCAACTGGCCAGAAGACCCAGGGGCTGAGATTCAGGAAAGCCCGAGGGCTGCAGGGTCCCTCGCCTGGAAAGAGGACCTTTCCCTAGTGACCATTAATGGGCAGTGGTCATTGCGCAGAGGGTATAGGAAAGGGGAAAAAGCCCTGATGGTGCAGGTGATGATGACACAAGCAGAGGCTGAGAACAAGGCCTCAAATTCAGGAAGAGAGCCAACATGAAAGAAGAATGATGATGGTCTTAGGTGAGGGGACAGTCCAGGCAGAAGAGAAAGAGCAACAAGATCTGAACAGAACAATCCTTATTATTGGAGAATTGGAAATATATGTATGTCTATAATTGCCTATTCTATAGAACTGTGCTTAATTTAACCAGAAAGTAAACCATTAACTTTAGTTCATCTAACAGATATCAGCAAGAACAGTACACTAATTACAGAATTCTACTAAGTAAGAGATGGATAACTGTGTCTTATGTCTAGGCGTGGGTGACATGGTGCAGAAGCTTATTGGTTTCTGGTCCCAGTTCTTTTTTTGTTTTTTGTTTTCCTTTCAGAGATCATTGAAATTCAGTTAATCACATTGCATTTAGTCATAAGTTAACATGCTTATTTCCTCCACTTGCCTGTCACCTCCTCAAAGGAAGATTTTCTGCCAAGTTCATGGTTTACTCCAGTACCTGTCACAGTCCCTAGCACAAAATAAATGGCCAATAAATCCTTGATGAAGGAATGAACCAATGTGTTTGTTGCCCTGAGTGCGTGGTGACCTTGCCGGTTTTTACGTTGGTTGCTATTTGCTGCTGAGATTCTCTCCTTTCAGCATCATCTCAGGGTTGGATTATTCTGGAACACATTTTCTATTACTGCAGTTGCAATTCCTTCCTTGGCCAGTCCATATGTGTGTGTTGCATTATCTGTGCTGTTTGGCCTTGTTAATACATTTCTTCTTTGCATCTTTATGGTCATCTTTCCTCCTATGTCCAGGCAGTCTTAGGCCTCCTGCCCTGTAAGGGTGATCTCTAATCCCTGCAAGCCCCTGCCCCAAATATGTGTTTATTTATGTGCTTAAAAATAAGTGGAGAGATGTTCAAAATGGCGGAGGACTGAGATGTGGAGATCACCTTCCTCCTCATAAATACATCAAAAATACATCTACATGTGGAACAACTACAGAACAACTACTGAACGCTAGCAGAAGACATCAGACTTCCCAAAAGGCAAGAAAATCCCCGCATACCTGGGTAGAGCAAAAGAAAAAAAACAGAGACAAAAGGATAGGGACCAGACCTGCACCAGTGGGAGGGAGCTGTGAAGGAGGAAAGGTTTCCACACACTAGGAAGCCCCTTCGCGGGTGGAGACTGCAGGTGGCGGAGTGGGGAAGCTTCAGAGCCGCGGAGGAGAGCACAGCAACAGGGGTGCGGAGGGCAAAGCGGAGAGATTCCCACACAGAGGATCAGTGCCGACCAGCACTTACCAGCCCGAGAGGCTTGTCTGTTCAGCCGCCGGGACGGGTGGGGCTGGGAGCTGAGGCTCGGGCTTTCCCTCTCCCAGGGAGAGGACTGGGATTGGCTGCATGAACACAGCCTGAAGGGGGCTAGTGCGCCACAGCTAGCTGGGAGGGAGTCCGAGGAAAAAGTTTGGAACTGCCAGAGAGGCGAAAGACCTTTGTTTCGGCGTGCATGAGGAGAGGGGATTCCATCCCAGTGTGCCCACAGAAGGCAGAACACCACCTAAGCAAGCTCCAGAGATGGGCAATAGTAGAGGGAGATCAGCTCGCTGCTCTGTGACCACCTAGAGGGGTGGGATAGGGAGAGTGGGAGGGAGGCAGAAGAGGGAGGAGATATGGGGACATATGTATATGTATAGATGATTCACTTTGTTATACAGCAGAAACTAACACACCATTGTAAAGCAATTATACTCCAATACAGATGTTAAAAAAATAAGTGGCAAATTTCTTTTTAAATAATAATTATGTATGTTAGGAAACATATACATAAAAGGAAAGGATGAGATCATTGAAACAGTTATATCTATAATTTATAATATAATGTACTCAATTTCTATAAAGGAGAGCAACGTGATGGACGTTTTTTGGAAATTTACTATTTTTGAAAACCTTATTTTAACCCCTTTTGAATGATTCAAAAGTCTAGTTCTAATTTCAGTTTATTTTAGTATTTGGTTTTAAGGGCTTCTATAGCTGAAAAAGATGCCTTCCAGAAATAAGCAGATCCACATGGAAGCAGTACTGCCCTTACACTAAAATTTGCAGTTCTGTCAGTTTTGCAAATTTTTTAAAAAGTTGAAATTGGGCGAGTAAGTATCCATATTCTTGAGGTGGATTATTCTTGCATATTAATCAGAAGATGCTGCACATTTACTTTGTTAGTAAATGGGTTTTAAACTTATTGAAACTCCTTGAAAGGTTTTAAACTGAGTTAGAAAAATTCTGCTTCTAAGTTTTTTAGTTGTGCAGATACGAAAGTGTTTATAGGTGTCAAGCATAGTTTATCGCAACATAATCATATAATGATGAAAATATTTCCAAATAACCGTTTTCAGTATGCTCTCTCCATATCATGTTTCTTTCTGAAAAAGCTCCTTTCTGTGTCTTAGATGATATATGACTTTTACCCTGAAGATTCAACTGAGATGTATTTGGTGTGGAGGTGTGGAATGCAGGGAGCTATTTGCTTAGGTAGCAATTTACTGGTGGCCATTTATAATCATAGAAAAGTCAAAAAGTTTTGAACACTCAACATTTGTGTAAAAAAAACGTGCAAAACTCATCTTTTTTTTTTTTTTTTTTTTTTAGTGTTTATTTATTTGGTTGCACCAGGTCTTAGTCCAAGCAGGCAGTCTCCTTAGTTGTCGCATCTGGGCTCCTTAGTTGCAGCTTCTGGGCTCCTTAGTTGTGGCTCGCCAGCTCCTTAGTTGTGGCACACGGGCTCCTTAGTTGTGGCATGCAAACTCTTAGTTACGGCATGCATGTGGGATCTAGTTCCCTGACCAGGGACCGAGCCCAGGCCCCCTGCAGTGGAAGTGCAGAGTCTTAACCACTGGACCACCAGGGAAGTCCCAGCAGTGCTTTCTACATGGTATCCAATAGTATATCTTGACAAATGTGCCCAGATATTTTTACCCCTAAATTGTTTTATGAGTACTTCATCCATATTTCCATGGCAGGAAGAACAAGTGTTTTCTACATGGTATGCTACATTTTGGGTTTTTACTATTAAGGAAGAAAAAGGACATAAACATTTAGGATTATATTTAGGGAACATTGTTTAAAGTATATTAGTTAGTAATTCATGATATTAAATATTACTGAAAACATTATGGAGGTTTGTCTTCATCTTCTGGACCCATAGCTTCTGCTAACCACAGTGGCTTCACACTTTTCAATATATATTTGAAGAGTGACGTTCATCATTACTATGATGAGCACAGATCCCTGATACAAAATATCTTTGTGATCATTTCAAGTTTGGCGGCTCACTTGCTGGCAAATCTCACTGTTCTTTTTCCTTGTCATATGGCTGATGAATAGCTTTTACCCGTAGCAGAAGTATATCGGCTGTTGTTGCTCGCTTGTGTTTGCATTATTCGAATTATCTTTGTGCTACTGTTTCTTTGCAAGAATCTTTTTAAGCCACTTTTCCATTTTAAGAGGGTTGGTTTAGTAAAAACTACATAAGGTAACACATAAATCCATGTGCCTGGAAATATTAAAATAACACAGTACGTCTCAGTATGCTGAAAGGAACGAAACACTTCCTTTCACAGTATCCAACAGCTATTTTCTGGCTTGCATACTAACTGGACATGGGGCCTTCTGATGTGCTGGCAGAGTGAGGGGCCGACGTCAGTCTATGTTTTAAGCTTCAGCAAAACTTAATTCCTTGTCTTTTTTTTGTTTTTGTTTTTGTTTTTTTAATTCCTTGTCTTTTAAAGATAAAAAATAAATATAACTAGAGATTCTAATTTCTTCCCAAGCCCCAGTGGTTCACCTTGCCCACTCTCTGGGGCGTGTCACCCTGTTTGGAGACCACTGCTCTAAGAACATGTCCTCCCAGCTGGATGGGTAGAGGGTTTGGTTCTCTGGTCCCTCCATTAAGAGGCGGCCTGAGCTGCAGGGCACTGACTTCATCCGCCCCTCCTCTCCTTGGCTCTTGTTGACCACATGTTTGTATCTGACCTCCCATGACCCTTTCATCTCGCTGGTCCCCTGTGTACCAATACTGGTCTCCTTGTCTTCTGAGTGCTCTTTTGGGGCTGTTCTCTTGCCCACAGTGTTTTGAGTACTAGAGAAATAATTTCTCTAAGTTAGTCCTTGACAAACAGAGTGCCTTAAAGAACCCTGTCACCTAGGAAACAGCAGATGCCTTTCTTTCGGTTCTTTTCCTCTCAGACTTCGCCTGGCTGACCAGTATCCACTGTTTGGGTGCATCAGAGGACTTCTGAGCCTAAATAAAAGACGAGGAGCACTTTTTAAGTCCCTCAATTCTCTTTGCATTTCATACCTCTGCCCACCCCCCAGTTGCAGCTGTTTTTCTTATATGTGTCCCGTAAATATCCTACCTATACTTTTTTTTTCACTTGATCAAGATTTATTTCAAGGTCTGAAAACACTGACTAATCAAAAGTGGCCCTACTGCCATTTCTTATAATATATAAACACTTAATATAAAACTTAAAAAATTGTAGACGCTATTAACTAAGTCATAAACCACACACTATAGGTTTTTCAAAAACAATAGTTATTTAACAAAATGTAAGGTGACAATATCAAAGAATTTTCACACTTAATGAGGATATAATCAGTCGCAAGCTACACATCTTTTTTACACCTTCCATGTTTGTTTTTAACTTTGTTAAAAACACATCTTTTTTACACCTTCCATGTTTGTTTTTAACTTTGTTTCATAGAACCACTGATAATTGGGGCTTCTTTCAAGTATAGGATTTCTAACATGAAATTACATTTTCTAAGTATTTCTATAAATGAGAAATGAAAAAGACACATACTACATTGTTTGCCGTAAATTCATACACCAAAAAGTCAAAACATCCAACTGAATTTATTCCTGCTTTCCCCTTCTCCAACATTAGCTTTAGATGTTTTTCTAAATATTATATAAACAGTTTTGTTAAAATCAGTTTTCTCATTTATGCAGATTAGGGGAAAATGGTTTTATAATGAGTTATCTTTAAAATTACCTTCTAGATAGCACTCTTTAGCCTTAAATTACATTGTGCACACACAGCTACAACAGTTTGCATTTGCTCAGGAACATATAATTACATTAAAAACAAATAACTTTGTATTTCATAGTTTAGTTGGCTCTTAACTAGTTTCCCTAGGGGGGAAACAAGTATTTTGTGTTGTTTAAGAAACTGGTATATATAAATGAACTGCTAGGTGTTCATTTAAACTTTGGGGAAACCTACAGATGAAATTTTGGGTGTTTTTTCTAAAATGCAAGAGATATGCACTTAATCACTCTTCATATAGTGAAGGGATGGGATGGCAGATACAGACGCAGATGAAACTCTACCTTTTGTAAATGTAGAGTTGGATATTCTAAATGGAAAAACTGACACACAATTGTTTACAGAAAACAAAGGTTAAGAAAAATGTTGAAGAATATCTACTCTTAAAGAGGGAAGTGTTATACAACACAAAAATGAGACCTAGAGACTCGAAAAACACTCATTTTACTGTTTTAAAAGAAAAACAAAAAAACTAATCGGGAGAGAGTCTAGACCAATTAGAACTGAGGCAGCTGTAACAAAAATGGAACCCAGTACAATGATTTGAGCCCTTAAAGGAAATGACTAATTGAAATGAAATTTCACAAGTCTTTATGTCTATAATAATATATAAATGCACAAAATATCAAAAATACGAAGTCTGGATTTTTCCCCTTAGGTTTGTAATAAACTGTCAAACCTCTGCTTAATATAGTTACTTTTGTAAGCCTTCTGATTAGCAGAGCATGCTACACAGTACATGCATGCTAAAATTTTACCATGAGAATTATAGTTCTCATCTCAAACTAGTGACTTGCCTGTTACCCATATTTATATATATTTCATTTCCATTAAAAAACACTTAAGACCTTTCAAGTGTACATTTTAATCAGCATATTACATAAAAAAGAATCTTGATTTTTAAAATGAACCTTTTTAGTACTGTAACATGATGGGTTTAATTGAACAGTTGGAACATAATATGGTAACTACATTGTACTGTTTAATTCACAGCTGTAGGAAAATGTTTGATTTTTAAAATATAACCAGGATGAGGCTGTAGAGTTATGAGCAGTAAAATATTAGAAAACAGTGAATGAATAAATAAGATGCCTTTCCATCAGTGGCCATTCATTATTTTGCTTTTAGGAACCTGGAAGAAATTGTCTTCTTTGAGTTTCAAATGTTCTGGTAAATCTAGTCGTTTCTTAAGTTTCCTCAATATCACCTTGAATTGCTGAAATAAGTGACTCTAAAGAATCAAAGTTCTTTTCTGGTCTGAGGTAGCCGACGACGGCCACATTGAGAAGTTCCCCATAGAAGTCCTCTTTGAAAGTATGCATGATACGAGTTTCCATGGACTTTTTCGTATTCTTGTAGTATGGGTTCCATCCTATGCTCATCACCATCTTATGGACGTCTCCACTTCCAACACTGACCCAACCATGGTAAATGCCAGTGGATACATCAGCTGGAAGATTACCTATTACTTGTTTAGGAAAGTTAGCTGTAGGGATGCCCAGCTGCTTGGAGCTGCGACCGAAGCCCCGCACCACCTGGCCGCGGCAGAAGTAGGGCAGGTGCCTCATGACGCCGTCAGCTCGGGGTGCGGGCTACGGTCCAGTCTGCGCGTCCGGCGGAGCCGCCATCGAGGCGGTGCCAGGACCTCCCGGACCCGCTGGGGGACACGGGCGGGAGCTCCGCAGGCCGGCCGGCGGGGCGAGTGCACAGTCGTACAACGGGCTGAGCGGCACGGACGCCATGCCCCGGCGAGACCCTCACGCAGCTGACCGAAAAGAAGGTGTTGGGCGACTCAGAGGCTGTGTCTGGGCTCCGGAACACCGGCGACCTTGGAAGTCCCTACCTATACTTTTAGTCTTAAAATGATATGTTTAAAAAGTATACTTAAGAAGCAAACAATTGTTTCAGTGGTGAATCAGATCCCAAGGAGTTCACTGTTAGAAATGGTGAACATCTGGTTTATCACTGAGAAATAATCTCTTTAGGATTGAAATGCAAAAAGTGTTTGTTATTTCCTCTCATGAAAAGAGAACGAGTACTATATTATTCTGAAGATCTGGGTTGGATACTTGTGGACGTTGATGCTGGAGAATAGATAGATCCTATAAGTCCTAAATATTTGCTGTTCCTCAAATCTAACAAGAAGGTAAGGTAGCCAACGCTACTCCGTGTAGTAATGCTTAATATTGATATAAGACCCAGTGGACAATGGAGATAGCAGTGTGGGGAGGCACATCCTTCACTCCATCCTCCATGCTTCCGTGCGTTATCGTGGTAAGATATATAACTCTACTTATATCGCTTGCCTGCTTAACAGCTTTTGATGGTTCTCTGTTGCCCAAAGAATAAAATGTAAACCCCTGGCTAGCATCTAGGACCCTTTATAACTTTATTACAATCTCCCTTCTTATCTCTCTCTCCCTCTTTCTCTCTCAACACACACACACACACACACACACACACACACACACACACACACACCCCTCATTTCTTCTAGACCAATAATTCTAGTTACATCAGAATCCCATATTCTGGGTAAGAGCTAGATTAGATCATTATACAGTTGGCTATTAGAATGCATCTAGAATAAGAGAGCTGTGTTAACAGCACGTAGTTCAGGAGTGGGAGATCTCAATGAGGAACCAAAATGTTCTCGAAAGTGACTTATCGATTGCCTGTGAATCTTTTTTTTTTTAAATTAATTTATTATTTATTTTTTGGGGCTGCACGGCGGGCAATGTGGGATCTTAGTTCCCCGACCAGGGATCGAAACTGTGCTTCATGCTATGGAAGCGTGGAGTCTTTTTTTTTTTTTTAACATCTTTATTAGAGTATAATAGCTTTACAGTGTTGTGTCAGTTTCTGCTTTATAACAAAGTGAATCAGTTATACATATACATATGTCCCCATATCTCTTCCCTCTTGCATCTCCCTCCCTCCCACCCTCCCTATCCCACCCCTCTAGGTGGTCACAAAACACCGAGCTGATCTCTCTGTGCTATGCAGCTGCTTCCCACTAGCTATCTATTTTACGTTTGGTAGTGTATATATGTCCATGCCACTCTCTCACTTTGTCCCAGCTTACCCTTCCCCCTCCCCGTATCCTCAAGTCCATTCTCTAGCAGTTCTGCATCTTTATTCCCATCTTACCCCTAGGTTCTTCTGACCATTTTTTTTTAGATTCCATATATATGTGTTAGCATACGGTATTTGTTTTTCTCTTTCTGACTTACTTCACTCTGTATGACAGTCTCTAGGTCCATCCGCCTCACTACAAATAACTCAATTTCATTCCTTTTTATGGCTGAGTAATATTCCATTGTATATACGTGCCACATCTTCTTTATCCATTCATCTGCTGATGGACACTTAGGTTGTTTCCGTGTCCTGGCTACTGTAAATAGAGCTGCAATGAACATTTTGGTACATGACTTCTTTTGAATTATGGTTTTCTCAGGGTATCTGCCCAGTAGTGGGATTGCTGGGTTGTATGGTAGTACTATTTTTAGTTTTTTAAGGAACCTCCATACTGTTCTCCATAGTGGCTGTATCAATTTTCATTCCCACCAACAGTGCAAGAGGGTTCCCTTTTCTCCACACCCTCTCCAGCATTGATTGTTTGTAGATTTTTTGATGATGGCCATCCTGACCAGTGTGAGATGATATCTCATTGTAGTTTTGATTTGCATTTCTCTAATGATTAATGATGTTGACCATTCTTTTATGTGTTTGTTGGCAATCTGTATATATTCTTTGGAGAAATGTCTATTTAGGTCTTCTGCCAATTTATGGATTGGGTTGTTTGTTTTTTTTTTTTGATATTGAGCTGCATGAGTTGCTTGTATGTTTTGGAGATTAATCCTTTGTCAATTGCTTCATTTGCAAATATTTTCTCCCATTCTGAGGGTTGTCTTTTCATCTTGTTTATGGTTTCCTTTTCTGTGCAAAAGCTTTTAAGTTTCATTAGGCCCCATTTGTTTATTTTTGGTTTTATTTCCATTTCTCTAGGAGGTGGGTCATAAAGGATCTTGCTGTGATTTATGTCATAGAGTGTTCTGCCTATGTTTTCCTCTAAGAGTTTGATGGTGTCTGGCCTTACATTTAGGTCTTTAATCCATTTTGAGTTTATTTTTGTGTATGGTGTTAGGGAGTGTTCTAATTTCATTCTTTTACATGTAGCTGTCCAGTTTTCCCAGCACCACTTATTGAAGAGGCTGTCTTTTCTCCACTGTATATTCTTGCCTCCTTTATCAAAGATAAGGTGACCATATGTGCGTGGGTTTATCTCTGGGCTTTCTATCCTGTTCCATTTATCAATATTTCTGTTTTTGTGCCAGTACCATACTGTCTTGATTACTGTAGCTTTGTAGTATAGCCTGAAGTCAGGGAGCCTGATTCCTCCAGCTCTATTTTTCTTTCTCAAGGTTGCTTTGGCTATTCGGGGTCTTTTGTGTTTCCATACAAACTGTGAAATTTTTTGTTCTAGATCTGTGAAAAATGCCCTTGGTAGTTTGATAGGGATTGCATTGAATCTGTAGATTGCTTTGCGTAGTAGAGTCATTTTCACAATGTTGATTTTTCCAATCCAAGAACATGGTATATCTCTCCATCTATTTGTATCATCTTTAATTTCTTTCATCAGTGTCTTATAATTTTCTGCATACAGGTCTTTTGTCTCCCTAGGTAGGTTTATTCCTAGATATTTTATTCTTTTTGTTGCAATGGTAAATGGGATTGTTTTCTTAATTTCACTTTCAGATTTTTCATCATTAGTGTATAGGAATGCAAGAGATTTCTGTGCACTAATTTTGTATCCTGCTACTTTACCAAATTCATTGATTAGCTCTAGTAGTTTTCTGGTAGCATCTTTAGGATTTTCTATGTGTAGTATCATGTCATCTGCAAGCAGTGCCAGCTTTACTTCTTCTTTTCCAATTTGGATTCCTTTTATGTCTTTTTCTTCTCTGATTGCTGTGGCTAAAACTTCCAAAACTATGTTGAATAATAGTGGTGAGAGTGGGCAATCCTGTCTTGTTCCTGATCTTAGTGGAAATGCTTTCAGTTTTTCACCATCGTGGACGATGTTAGCTATGGGTTTGTCATATATGGCCTTTATTATGTTGAGGAAAGTTCCCTCTATGCCTACTTTCTGGAGGGTTTTTGTCATAAATGGGTGTTGAATTTTGTCGAAAGCTTTCTCTAGATCTATTGAGATGATCATATGGTTTTTCTCCTTCAATTAATTAATATGGTGTATCACGTTGATTGATTTGCATATATTGAAGAATCCTTGCATTCCTGGGATAAGCCCCACTTGATCATAGTGTATGATTCTTTTAATGTGCTGTTGGATTCTGTTTGCTAGTGTTTCGTTGAGGATTTTTGCATCTATGTTCATCAGTGATATTGGCCTGTAGTTTTCTTTGTTTGTGACATCTTTGTCTGGTTTTGGTATCAGAGTGTGTGGCCTCATAGAATGAGTTTGGGAGTGTTCCTCCCTCTGCTATATTTTGGAAGTGTTTGAGAAGTATAGGTGTTAGCTCTTCTCTAAATTTTTGATAGAATTCACCTGTGAAGCCATCTGGTCCTGGGCTTTTGTTTGTTGGAAAATTTTTAATCACAGTTTCAATTTCAGTGCTTGTGATTGGTCTGTCCATATTTTCTATTTCTTCCTGGTTCAGTCTCAGAAGGTTGTGCATTTGTAAGAAATTGTCCATTTCTTCCAGGTTGTCCATTTTATTGGCATAGAGTTGCTTGTAGTGATCTCTCATGATCCTTTGTATTTTTGCAGTGTCAGTTGTTACTTCTCCGTTTTCATTTCTAATTCTATTGATTTCAGTCTTCTCCCTTTTTTTCTTGATAAGTCTGGGTAACGGTTTATCAATTTTGTTTATCTTCCATTCTCAGGTTTCAAAAAGTTCAGTCCAACCTTATATCAAAAGTTTACCTTCTCATCCAACTCCATGCTTGTTTCTTTCTTCCACTTGTGGGGAAGTGGGGAGAGGTCTCGGTGTGGTATTTCACTTCCCTTGCTCCTTTCTTCCGGCGCAGAAAGTTCTGACAATGGAGGAAAAGGACAAAGCTCACCTGAGTGGGCGCTGGTGTAACCTGGCCATCGGTGCCTTCTGCATGCCAACTGCCCACTTACGGGCTGTCTTTCATAGAGGCACTTTGTGAGAATCTCTGCTGGGACTGCGTGCACCGATCCACTCTCCCGCTGACCTCTGGTAGCCTCCTCCCAGCCCCTGCCCTCCAGAGGCACAGGGAGGGCAAGGAAAATGACACAGCCTTCTCTATAGCTGCAAAGTCCCTTATTTCAAAGAATCGTCTTAATCTCTTATCTTTTCTAATACAACCTGGAGATGGATGATTGTGGTGGCTAGTTGAAGAACCATGCTGGCTACTTTTACCTGCTGGTAAAGCCGGCACGGATATGTGTGTTGGACACCTCTTGTGCTGCTCCTATGTCCTCTGGGGCTGTGTTTTCCTCCAGCCATTGCTGCAGCAAACTGGCTGCCTACAGGTGAAGATAGCATCTCTCCTCACCTGCAGGGCTTCCCACCCCGGAATGTCATGTCTGAGTAAGACCCTTGCAAGAGCCCTCTCAGTCACCCTGGCGCATGTGCACACCTTGCAGTGCGGGGAAGTCAGCATCCCAAGGGGCAGCGCTTGACCAGTGCAGGTCAGGAGCCCGTCGATGAATTCTCTCCACTTCCAACCTTTGGGCAGACAATTCTGAGTTCTCTTCTGCATTGCTCCTCAGAGGATCACCAGGCTAGTAGCGCTGAACTTCCGTAACCTTTCTCTGCTTCCTCTTCTCAGTCCCCCGTTCCTGTTTCTCGGGCCACTTCCCCAAATATACTTCTGCCTGCATTTCCTTGTCCCAGGGTCTGATTTTCAGGGGACCAGGCTAAAACAACATGTCCATCACTTCTCTTTAGAATGTGTAGATACCTGTCACCATTGTCCCTGCCATGGAGACTGCAGAAATTCCAGGGACAAGGAAAAGCCCCATGGAAAAACATTTTACACATGGTAATTGTACATGGATAGCTGACAGGCACAGACTGATCACTGAAGCGGAACTCCATGGTGGTTAGTAGTCTGCACGGCATTCCTGTTGATAGAAGTTCACGTTCTTGTTCTCGTTTTTGAATGTGGGTGATGTACAGTGGACAGATCAACCTTGATTTAGTTGTTGAAGAGAGCTCTCCAAAGGCAGGAGGTAAATTGGAGTCTACTGTCTGAGGTTACTTTGTGTCTGACTCTATCAGCTATGGTCCTTTACTTCAAGCAGAGACCGAACTTAAGTAAGAGAAAAAGAGATATTGGAAGGAGCAGTGGGTGCTGTGATGAGCTGCCTGATCCCCTTTTAGGACTGAAATATGCTTTGCTCCAGCTGCCAGAATGTTGGCTGCTGGCAGCTCAGAGCTGAGGCCCTCGCCTGGAATTGCTCTTGGCTAAACAAAGTCATCTTTCCCAAGGTTAGTGCCCCTTCTTGGTGACAACCCATACCCAGTGTCTGGTCATTGTAGTGGTACGAAGGCCTGGCTCCTTGCTTCAAGGCAGGCCGCCACTGAAGGGCCATCCCAGCTGCAGCTCCCATGGGACTGGCTGAGGCCTGTGTGCTGTGCACAGCTGCATTGCAGTTCCAGTTCTCTCCCTGCCCAGTTCTGTTTCTTTCCCTCCCTCAAAGCCTTAGAGCACTCCTCGGTAAATTTCCAGCACACCAATCTCCAACTCACTTTGTTTCCTGGAAAATCTGATACTGGGAGTTCACAGAACTGAAGGAAGAACTAAACGCACGAAGGACAGAAAACAGGGCAGCCCTGGGGATCCTAGTGGCAGAAACTTGTAAATCCTTTAGAGGGATGTCAGGGCATCTCTGCTCAATATTCACATTCCTGGGAGGGAATATATGATGGGCTTGTTAAGGTCAGGAAGAAGGGCCCTGTGATTGCAGCCCCATCAGAACTACATGAAGCAGCAGACAAGAAAGAAAAACAGTGAGTGTCTTCTGGACCACGGTATCTGGAGTTTCCTTGGAGGAAGAAGTTGAATATGTTAGCTGAGGACTGGAGCTCTAAACAGAGGGTGCCACGGCTCACAGGTTGCCAAAGAGCAGGATTGCCCCTGACCCTGGGGCAGGAGCAAGTGGAAATAAAACCCTGGAAACTTTACCCAAAGTCCATCAGGGTGCATCACCGACATGGGAGACAGGTTTGCTGACTGGTTCTTGCTTGCTGGGTGGCTTCTTATAGGAGGAACAGTGTCCCTCAGGTGGACTGAGAATCCTGGAAGTGCTGCCAGATTTGGTGGAGGGACCCTACCTCTGGGGGATGCATATGTAGCAGGCTTTTAGGGAGTACTTTCTATGTACCAGGAACCACCAAACATTAACTTTCTTCTTCCTCTTGAGTTCAGAACCAGCTGAGAGACAGACACAGGGCTCAGACAGAGGGTAAGTCAAGTATCAGCTTTGTTTTTTTAAATTTTTATTGGCGTATAGATGATTTACAATGTTGCGTTAGTTTCAGGTATACGGCAAAGTGAATCAATTATACATATGCATGTATCTACTCTTCTTTTTTCTTTTTTTTTTTTAAAGATTCTTTTCCCATGTAGGCCATTACAGAGTATTGAGTAGAGTCTCCTGTGCTATACAGCAGGTTATTATTAGTTATCTATTTTATATATAGTAGTGTGTATATGTCAGTTCCAATCTCCCAATTTATCCACACCTCCCACACCCCCATTATCCTCTGGTAACTCTAAGTTTGTTTTCTACATCTGTGACTCAGCTTTGTTGATAGTGGGTGGAGGATGGGGCTTGGATGTAGGGCTTCCTAAGACTTGGCTCCTGCCTGGCTGCTCCCGCCCTCATCCTCAGCCAGTCATGAACACAACTGGCCAGACACCCACAGGCCCTCCGAGCAGGGCAAGAGCTCAGCGTGTGGCAGAGAGCACTTTTTCTATGGGGAGACAGGTCCAAAACAAAGAAACCAGGGAAGGCTGAATCCTTCAAACTCCAAGGTCCTTCTGTGAATCCTAGCAGCCAGTGGGGGGAGGAGGAAAGGAGGGAGGGCAGGAGTATTACTCTGGCTGAAGTCTCCCACCTGAGCCAGGGACACGGAAGTGCAGGACAGCTACTCCCCATGTATGTACATACACTAACATATTCAGGGCCTTGTCCCTCTAGGAGGTAGGACTGTGCCCAATTCACAGAAGAGGAAACTGAGACCAGGATCATATTCCAAATAAGCGGAGGCTCAGGATTTGAACCAAGGCTTCCCTGCTTTTAAAGCCCATGTTCTTTTCACCACCCCGTGCCCCCATCTTCATTTAGAATGCTGGAGAAAGGAGGTGCTCCTCGATCTCTTCCTGAACGCTTACAGGGAGCTCTCCTGGGTCCTGGGTCCACCAGCTCAGTTTGGGCTTGGTTGCTTGAGTTCCCTCGAGTACTTGAGTCCACGAAGTTGGGCATGTGGCAGATCGGAAGAGACAGTCACCTGGCGTAAATAGGAAGACTGGGAGAGGGGTCCCTTCATGTGGAGCTGGACTTTGGTCTCCCCTTCAGGACCTACGCCTGGGGGCCAGGCCAGGCTGTCATCATAAGGCCAAAAAGGTGGCTATAGTGGTCTCACCGGGCCTCCCACTGGGGAGCCCTGGGCCCCGTGAGGGCAGCTGCTGTAGCTCAGCCCCTCCAGTTGGGTCTGTAGAAATCAGTTCGTGAAATCAGCTTTTTCCAGGACTGGGCCAGCTGGGGTTTCTCTATCAGCTCAGATATGCCTTTCTGTTTTGTTCATTTGTTTGTTTTTGCTTTTCTCTATTTTTTTGGCTGTGCCACATGGCATGTGGGATCTTAGTTCCCCCACTAGGGATCGAACCCGCGCCCCCTGCAGTGGAACCTTGGAGTCTTAACCACAAGACTGCAGGGAAGGCCTACAGAAATGCCCTTTTGGCTTACTTCTCTCTGACCACAAAGTGCCAGCTCTCAGCCAGTCCTCAGTGGGCTGCTTCCCCCAAGTCTGCGCTTTCTCTCGATTTCCTTAGAAGCCATTCTGTCATCCACCAAGTGGTTATGTTCCTTGCTTTCCAGTTTCTCTATAGATGGTCCAACCATTACACATCTGCATTCCCTCCCCTTATCTTTCTCTCCTTCCTTCCCATCTCCCTCCCCTCTCATCCCTTTGCTCCCTCTCTTTCCTTCTCTCTCTCCCTCTTTCTTTGTCTCCCTCCAAATCCGTCTCCCATCTCTATGTCTCTCCCTTCCCCTCTCTTCTTCCCCAACACCCTCACTTTGAATCCTAGGGGGACGGGGCTTTCTGCAAAGGAAGGGTCCTTGTCACATGATTATGAGACCTCCAATGTTATCTAGCGGAAAGCAGTACCCTGGGTATGTTCTGCTAGGGACTAAGGGACCATAAAGGAGTCCTGAATATGATGGAGAATCACTGGAAGGTGCTGGATTTGGGGCAGATGCTGCAGGGGTGAAGGTGGGTATCTGTGCCCCCAGAATGAGAGAGCAGGTGACAAAAGGAGAGGGGTTCCATACCTCATTTTAACCTCTTGATAGTTTTGCCCAGACCTAGTCCTGCCAGTGTTATTATCACCTGTAAATGCGTTGATTTCTACCATCGAATCCATCCATTTTTTAATTAAGGCTTAGATAAAGTTAAAAGAAAAATCCCATCCACATCAGGCACTAGAAGGGAAATTTCAGAGAATGAGATGATCAGATTTCTAAGCTTATTGAAACACCTATAGATAACTGCATGGCTGCTCATGCCATTTTAAAAAAACAAGTGCGGCTAGGCGAGCCACTTAATAATGTGGGAATTGTCGGTGGTGCGGATTGTGGACAGAGGATGAGCTCACCCTGGGCAGCTGGCATTGGCTGTTGCGGAAATGAACCACTGTGGCATGCTGCAGGCCAGCTGCACGGGGTCACACTGCAGATGGAGCCTCACAGCTTCTTAGGACCTGCCACCGTGCAGCCAGCCACCCTGCAGGCAAAGTGTCCAGGTCTGTCCAAGAGCAGTAGAACCCAAACTCATCCCGTCCGGTGTCAAGCCACACCCTGGAGCTCACTCTTGGATTAGCTATAGGTCTGCAGAGGCATTTAATCCTTACCACAATCCTGAGATACATATTATTACCCCTATTTTCCAGGTGAAGAAAATTGGTGAGCACAGGAGGGAGGGAATTTAAATACAGAACCACAGGATGAAGCAGCAGAGCTAGGGCTGTAGCCCGGGTTTTCCAAGTCCTGGTCATGTGCACCTTCTGCTCTATCAGGCTACTCCACCACCAAAAACAGTCTAGATGAGGAGCAGTTAAAGGAACCATCTTTTGGCCTCCACGGTAAATGTGTGAGAGTTGGTAGGTGAAAGGGGCATGTGGAACATAGGAGTTATGAGTATAGACTCTAAAATCAAGCTCTGTGGGTTCAAATCCTGGCTCCCCCACTTAGGAACTGTGTGACCTTGTATAAGGTACTTAACTTCTCTGTGCCTCTTTATAAAATGGGGAATGGTAATAATATCTACCTTGTAGGTTTGTGGTAAAGGTTAAAAAGATAATGGATAAAGCGTTGAATACAGTGCCTGGCACACAGTAAGTTGGGTAAATGGTATATATAGCTTGAGCCCACTTTTAGAATCAGAGGAAGTCTGTGAAAGTGCCTTGTATAGTGCCTGTCTCATCTAGGTGATCAGGAATTTCCAGTACCTCCCTGCCATCTTTCCTCTGGTTTTGAGTCCTTATAGGCCCTCCCTGCAGTGGACTAGGATGCTGCAGGTACCAGGTTAGAAGAGCTGCATCTCAGAATTGACCCCTGACTATGCAGTACACTAACTGTGACCCTGCAACTGGCCTGGGCTTCCTTTTCCTCAGCTATAACATAAAGGGATAAGGACATAGCTAGGTTTGAGCAAGTGTGTTTCGTGAACTTCTACATCAGAATCACCTCAATGGATTGTTGAAAATGCACATTCGTGGGCCTTTCTCCGTGTTGACCAAATCAGAATCTCTGATGGTGGGGCTCTAGAACCTACATATGTAAAAAGCACTCCCCACTCTGTGTCCTGGCCCAACTCTCAGGGATTCTGATATAATTGGTCATTAATAAAATAATGAAAGTAAATAATAAAATACATTAATAAATTAAAATTTAATTTAATTTTTATCTCTGGTTGTTGTACAGATTTTTTGTTTCTTTTTGGTTTTTAACAGTTTTACTGGATGTGCCCAGATATGGTTTTCTTTGTACTTATTCGTTTGGGGTTCATAACACTTCTTTCATCTATGGTTTGATGTCTTTGGTCAGTTTTGGAAAATTCTCAGTCATTATCTCTGTAAAAATTACTTCTGTTCATTTGCTCTTTCCTCTCCAAGACTCCAATTACATGTGTGTTGGACCTGTTTGCCATGTCCCATTTTGTCTTGTATACTTGCCTCCCCATCCCTGTTCAATATTTTCCATCTATTTTTTTCTCTCCATTCTTTCAATCCAGATATTCTCTAGTGACCTTTGAAGTCTCTAATCCTTTCTTCAGCTGTGCCTAATTCACTATTATACTCATCTATGGAGTTCTTAGTTTTAGTTATATATTTTCAGTTCTAGAATTTTTATTTGATTTTTAAAAATACATTTTAATCCTTTACTAATATTCTCCACCTTGTCCTTCATTTTCTTTTCTTTCTTTATTTATTAGGATTGCAAAATGGCTACATTCTATCCTATTCTCTATCATTCTATCTTCATTTATTATTAGCTGGAAAACATCTAAAAGGTGCAACTGCCACTCATCAACTATTTGATTAATTGAGGTATAGATTTTACAAGAGAGGCAGGATAAGTGCTTCAGTCAAACTTACAGATTGGAACTCATTATTAATCCTTATTGTGATGACTAATACTTTTAAAATTAATTTTTATTGGAGTATAGTTGCTTTACAATATTGTGTTAGTTTCTGCTGTACAGCAAAGTGAAATTTGGATTTCTTTATGTCCTTCATTTTCTTGGACATATTACTCACAGTTGTCTTGAAAGCCTATCTGATAATTCCAATATTGGCATCTCCTTGGATCTCTTTCTATGTCTATGTTTTCTCTTGGTTTTTGGCCCTTCACACCTCCTAGGATACTTTGTAATTTGCTTATCAAATGTCAGATATTGTGTATGAACAATTGTGAGATAATTTGAGACTCTGAGAGGATCTACTTTTGCTTTTGGAAGTTAAGGGAGGGGCAGATCATCATAATCCAGTCTGGGTTGAGCAGATTTGAAACTAGGCTTTAGTCTTTGTGAAAAAGGCTCTCTTTCTGGTTAGTCCTTATTCCTAGGTTTCAGATCCTAGTTGAAATCTTGGGGTGTGTACCAGGATACCCCGTCTTGCCCTGAGCCTCCATTTTTCTCCCCCAGTTTGCCGAGACGACAAAAACACTGTTCAACTTCACGCCCTGTTGGCTGCTGGTTTCTATCTTTGTTTCTCCTTCTCTTGGCTTCTTCACTGATCAGTTTCTACAAAACACAACTTCTCAGCTTTTAGGATTTTCTTAAGAATCAGCAAATGCTTCAAGGCCAAACGCTGTGCCCAATGTCAGGTTCACCTCCTGTGATTTCCTTCTCTGAGATCTCAGTGCCTTGAGATCTTGCCACATTTGCTAGCTCTCTGTTGTTTTGTAAACAGAATTTTTGAAAAACGTACTTTTGTTCATAGTTTCTATTTGTTTGCAGTAGAAATGTTGATCTGTATAAGTTAGTGTGCCATAGAACGAAACTCCTTGGTATTGTTTGTCTGATCTTCTCAGGGGTTTTAGTGGGAGAAGCACTGGACAGAATCAACTCCTTGCTAGATCATAAGAACCACCTGAGGCCCTCGTTTAACAGTCTCATTTCCTGGTCCTGACTTAGGCATACTGAATCACAGTCTCCAGGGGAAAAGACTAGTAATTTGTGGTTCTAACAAGTACTTCTAACAAAGGCACATTTTGGAAACACTGAACAAGTGACTCTAGGGTCCTGAGCACTTTCCAATTGTATTCTGCTTGCCTAAGCTTATTCCAGTTACCCCAGTGACCCTACCTACCTACAGATAACCCCTGTGTATACTGGTGAGAAAGAGCCTGGCAGAGAGGGCAGGGTGCTGCCTTTTTACTACCCCCTCCAAATTACTTTTGCACTCTGCACCTTCAAGAGTGGGAGCTTCCTTTTGCTGAATTATTTCCAATTTCTTCCTTAGACGTTTTAATCAGAGATGAAAAATGACTGGTCTTTTGCCAGCATTTCAGTCTAAGAGGAAGTTATTTGCCTCTTAGAAGTCCATTAATTTGCAATGGCTTTAGCGCAGAAGGCAGTGTGATAATGTAGAAAGGGACCTGCAATCTGGGGATCAGGGATGAGCCCAGGGTACTTTGGTGGCCTAGGAGTTGTGGGCGTCCCTACCACCACCTCTCCTCCCTGCATTAATGTAAGCTCCCTTTGCCTGCTTGACTATATCTATTTGTCATCCTCCAATTGCCAGTCGTAAGACTAGAGTACAGTGCTGAACTTCACCACTGACATCCTTTTTAACCCTTGCTGGCTCCTCTGCCATCTCCTTGCTGATTCCCTGCCGTTCTGCTGAGTCCCCCAATAACATTTTCCTGCATTAACGTCTTCCCCTTGTTTTCTCTTCCTTAGCTCCTTTTTCTCTCCTTCTTCCCTCCTCTCCTCCTTCTCCTCACACCACTCCCCCTCTTCTTCCTTCTCCCTATTCCAGAATCAGAACAGGGGCTGTAGTATCCTCTCGTGTACCTTCCCTCTATCATTCCTCACCAGAGCTCTCTCCAGAACCACCTCTCAGCAGATGGGAGCTCAGGCAGGAGGATAAAGTTGTCAAATTCCTTTTCTCTGGACTGTATGGTAAGACCAGTTTCCCTAGTTCTCTCTGGCTCAGGAGGTCACGTCCCACTTTGGAGGTCTCTCACTGTCCTAATGCATGGACTATGCAGTAAATGCTACCCACATCAATAGGAAAACAAGGAAATATGCCCAGTGGAAAAAGGGAAAAGGACATGAAAAGGTAATTCATAAAAGAAGAGACACACCATCAACAGATGAATGGATAAGGAAGACGTGGCACATATATATAATGGAATATTACTCAGCCATAAAGAGAAATGAAATTGAGTTATTTGTAGTGAAGTGGATGGACCTAGAGTCTGTCATACAGAGTGAAGCAAGTCAGAAGGAGAAAAACAAATACCATATGTTAACACATATATATGGAATCTAAAAAAAAAAAAAAGAGGTTCTGAAGAACCTAGGGGCAGAAAAGGAATAAAGACACAGACGTAGAGAATGGACTTGAGGACACAGGGAGAGGGAAGGGTAAGCTGGGACGAAATGAGAGAGTGGCATGGACATATATACACTACCAAATGTAAAATAGATAGCTAGTGGGAAGCAGCCACATTGCACAGGGAGATCAGCTCTTGCTTTGTGACCACCTAGAGGGGTGGGATAGGGAGGGTGGGAGGGAGACGCAAGAGGGAGGGGATATGGGGATATATGTATATGTAGATCTGATTCACTTTGTTATAAAGCAGAAACTAACACACCATTATAAAGCAATTATACTCCAATAAAGATGTTTAAAAAAATAATTAAACAAAGAGACATAAATAGCCACAAATATGTGAGAAATATTTAATTTCATATATCATCGTAGAGCTCCAAGTCAAACCATAGGAGTGCTAAAAACTAATCAGAACAATGATAGTGAGTTTTGGCTCTGATGCAGGGAAATGGACACTCTTATATACTGCTGTGAGAGTATAAGTTTTTCAGTCTTTCTGGAAAGCAATTTGGCGAAATGTAACAGATATCTTATAATGTTCCATGACTTTTGACCCTGTATTTTTACTTTCAGGAATTTATCCCAGTGAAATAATGTAAGCTATTTGCCCAGAGATATAAACAAAGATGTTCAGCATGGGGCTGTTTTCATAGTGATAACTTGTGTTATCTGGTGAAATATAGCCACACAATGATGGGGGACTGGCACATTTATACCAATCATACACTGCATAGCCGTTTAAAATATTGTTGATGGGGCTTCCCTGGTGGCGCAGTGGTTGGGGGTCTTCCTGCCGATGCAGGGGACACGGGTTTGTGCCCCGGTCTGGGAGGATCCCACATGCCGCTGAGCGGCTGGGCCCGTGGGCCATGGCCGCTGATCCTGCGCGTCCGGAGCCTGTGCTCTGCAACGGGAGAAGCCACAGCGGTGAGAGGCCCGCGTACTGCAAAAAAAAAAAAATATATATATATATATATATATGTATATATATATATAGTTGATGAATGTTTAAAGGGGAGGAATGTTCAAGTTCTCAGGTTTTAAAAAAAACAGGTTACAAAGCAATATGTCACAATAATTGCACTTTGTGGGGAAAAGACAGCAATTGCATTTTGTAGGAAAACAAATCAATGGAAGAATATGTACTAAAATGTTAATATGGCTATATCTCTGTTTGTTTTATCATACACAAAAATCAAAGAAACATGATTTATTAAAGACAATAGAAAGAAAGCAGTAATACTGATCACTAGAGTGTAGGAAGAGTGGCTTGCATTCTAGTCCTGAATTTGCCTCCTGTGCTTTGAGAGGCTTAGAGCAGGTCACCTTTGTTCTTTCGGGGGCAGTTTCCTTATCTGTAAAATAGAGGCAGCCCTTGCTCCATGTAATAGCATTCATATGTGTTTAGGACTTTCCTGATTACAGATCCTTTTTTTAATCCACTGTTTGATTTTGTCCTCACAACTATATCTTGCAGGATTGATCAAAGGAGATCAACAATTTGTAGGCCATTGGCTATTTTATTATCAGTTGATAAATGAGAAATCCATCATATTTTTATGTGCTGTATTGCAAAGAAAGGCTTCCAAAAGATCACGAACGGCAAGGCTTTGAAGGAACTAGAATGGCCTGGTGTGGTAGCCGAGTTAAAGCTGGGCAGGATCTGGGTGGCAGATGGTCCACACTGTTGGGTCTGTGGTCAGTTACTAGTTGAGGATGGAGAGGTTGGTAGCAAGCCATGGCCAGGACTGGAGCAGGCCAAAGAAAAGTGTTGGAAAACCTAGAAAGTGATGATGGAGAAAGCTCCTCAGGGTGCAGGGATTGACCCAGGAAAGGTGGTTTCACTGGAGGTCCAGCTCAGGGTCCAGATATAGGACTTGAAGGCCCTAAGAAAAGAGTTGGAGCCAGCCCAGCAGGACCCAACTGGGCAGAGGAGAGGCTGGAGATTTTTAAGGCTGGGAGCAAGCATGGCAGGCCTCACTAGGGAGCCCAGAAACAAAGATTTGACACATGCAGACTTGTGTGCAAGTTGCAAGTCTGCACTTATGCAAAACCAGCAGCAGTGGAGAATGGGTAATAGATGAACCAATCTACAGATAACCTGGAAAAATGAACTCACTTAAGTAAAAATCGAGCGGTTAACCTCCTGCTCACTAACAGGTTGGAGCCTAATCTTTAAAACTGATGTCCCTGATCTCAAGGTGCCTTAGGTGGTAGTATGAGCCATGACTGACATGGTATATCTTCTCCATAAATACATTTTCCTCTAACAAAAAAGTGTAGCTTTCCTGCCCATGGGGCCACTTTTTGATGCTGAGTGTGTCCTGAACTGAACTCCTCTGTTTATGGAAGAGGCTCAATATGAAACTGCAAATTGACTCTTCTATCACAATCCTTTTAATTACTGCACGTACCCAATTTTATTATCCAATTATGGGCAAGATTAAAGTTCATCAGACTACTTGTTTTATGTGAAATTCCTTCATCTCCAAAAGATCAGAGGAACATTAAAGAACAAATGAAACAGTCGGTTGCAGATTACACAGGTTGATTTATCATTGATCTTCCATGAACAGCAAAATGGCTCCGAGATTTCTCGCAGCCTAATAGGCCTATGTGTACAGTGTACTGTATATCTTTTCATTTCAGCCTTGAAGAAAATATGATATATCCCCGGTGGGAGTCATAATTTCACAGAATGTATACTGCTTAAGGCTCCACAGTGCCCAGCCAGTTTGTTACAGCAGATGGATGAGAGCTCACTGTTTCATGAAATTGCTTTTGAATATTTGCAGAACGACCTTTTCCCACTCTGTCCCACGGAAATGCATTAACTCATTCTACACGCCATGGAAAAATACGAACCACTCTCCTGCAAGGCCTGGTTGCACATCTTTTTCTATGAAACGTTTCCTGACGTGTTCCCCACCACCAAAAAATGTCATTTCCCTGAAGTTCCCTTCCAGAGAGAAAAGGGGAAGGAACAAAGGCATCTAGTGGGTGATATTACCAAGGTCACACAGCTGGTAGGTGGTGGTACCAGGATTGTAATTCAGATCTGGCCGTCTCCAAAGCTCTAGCTACTTCCACACCCCTGCAGCACATTATTTTTACCTGTTCTGTGGCCTTTATCCCCTTTTCCTTTTTATTTGAGCAATTGGAACACATTTTCCAATTCATCCCACTCCCCCCACCCCCTAGTGTCCATTGGGAGATTGGGATTGACATACATACACTACTACATATAAAACAGATAACTAATGAGAACCTACTGTATAGCACAGGGAACTCTACTCAATGCTCTGTGGTGACCTAAATGGGAAGGCAATCCAAAAAAGAGGGGATATATGTATACGTAGAGCTGATTCACTTTGCTGTATAACAAGAAACTTACACAACATTGTAAAGCAACTATACCCCAATAAAAATTAATTTTAAAAAAGATAATTATATGAGGTTATGGAGGTGTTAACTAACCCAACTGTGGTCATCATTTCACAATATATACTTGTATCAAATCACCACTTTGTATAACTTAAACTTATACAATGTCCTACATCATTTACATCTCAATAAACCTAGGAGGGGAAAAGAAAATTAGAGCATCTATGTATTTCCCTTAAGAAATTAGTATTCATTGAAAATCTAATAATATGGATTTATGGTTGCATCTGAGGAGAAATTAAAGGAATGAATAATCTAAAAAAAACCATTGGAACCCATTTTCCTTCTGTCACAGTGGGAGCTCCAGGTATTGCTTTCTGTCCCCTCCTCTGCCAGCAGCTCCTCAAGCATATCTTGCATTTGGAAGATACTCAGTGTATCTTCCTCAGAACAGGATATAAAGTCCCTTTTTTGGTCTTAGGGTAATGTTCGCTCTTTTCGTAGCCAATTCACACTCTCCTTTTGAGATATTAAATACTGACATATAAGGCTAACTGCTATTAACACAGCTTATGCAGATGATCAGGGGATGATAAAGGGAAAAGTACTTGGCTTATTTGTACAAATATTTATATCAAAATAAGAAAGAAATATTCATGAGTATTATAGTCTCATTTTCTACAACTGGTCATAGCTGGCGTTTATAATTACCTTCTTTCATTACTCATTCAATATTTCCTTTGCCTTCAGCAGACGCCCTACGTGGTGGATCTAGGCCAGGAATTGGCAAACTTTTTGGTAAAGGGTCAGATAGTAAACATTCAGGCTTTGAGGGTTATAGAGTCTCTCTCTCAGCTACGCAACTCTGTGGTTACAATGCAAAACAGCCATAGACAACACATAAACAAATGGGTGTTATGATAAAACTTTATTTACAAAAATAGGTGGAAAAAAAAAATAGGTGGAGAGACAGATTTGGCCTGTGGGCTACATTTTGCTGATTACTGCTTAGGTCATTAGCAGTCCTGCCTGAATTGGGTTGTTGTAATAGTTTTCCAGTTAACAGAGGGGAACTCTTGCAAATTGGGATGATTTAGTTGGCTCTGCAAGTCCTGATAGCTAGAAATGTACATCATATAGGGCTTGCACTGGCTGCATGTCACAGAAAACTTATCTAACAATGGCTTAAACACACAGGAATTTCCTAAAGAAGCCTATTCAGGGCCGGCGCAGCTGCTTAAGGGAGAAACCAAGAGTCTAGGTTTCTTTTGGCTCTCTGCTTTGTCATTCTTAACCTGTGGGTTTTATCCTCATGGTTGCAAGATGGCTGCCTTTCCTCTAGGCATCACTTTCACATCCCAGGCAGGAAGAAGATAGAAAGGCACAGCCATTTGCCAGGTGAGTTGGTTTTGTTATCCCTAAGGTCCCACACAGCAGACTACTGTTGACATATCACTGGCTAGTCAGATTCACCAGGTCACCTCTACCTGCAGTGGGGTTGGGGAGACGTTTTAAATTAGACATATTGACATGCTGAACAAAATCAGGGTTCTATTATTGGAATAGAATATTGAGAGAAGGAGAGAATCAGTGTTGGATAAGCCGCTAGCAATGTCTATCACAGCTAGGAAGAAAGAGATGATGGGATGGTGAGGGTGGGGGGAGGGCATAAGGACGAGAGCTCAAGGCCACTGGTACCCCAGTTGTACTCATTATAAAGCTGAAATGTCATGTCAGGAGTTTCTAAACGGTGCTTGAACTATTTTCACCTCTTTCTAAATGGGTCTTCCTTGACTCAGCAAATACCCCAAATGTTTCCTGCTACTCTAATTTGTACCCTCATTTGAATCTCCTTCTTTACAAATACCCAACTCATGAGACCATAGCATTTTCCTTCATTTATAAACAATTCTTTCTGGCTGTTTAGGAAAGAAAAGGAGGATAGTTTAAAAATACATAATTAGTCAAAGACTACATTAATTCTACTCGGATGTCCCAGCAGGGAACTCCATCCGGGAGAATTAATGAATGCCTGACCTACAGAACTGTAATGAAAAAAATGTCACAGGGGACCAACGTTTTGATTTATTGATTAGAAGGGGGTTTTCCATGCTCTTTTGGTTTAATTACACACTCTAGAAGAGGCAAAGCTGACAGAGAGAGACAGAAGAGGCAGAGACTTAAGGGAGCTGAGAGGTTGGAAACTGCTGTATTGCATTCCCCCTTTTGTAAAGCTGTAGCTATTGGAGCTTGTGGGCAGAGACTCTAAGAAAAGGTGACTTGGGGGAGAAAGCCAAGAAATACATAAAAAGAATCTCTGCTGGTGCTTTGACAAGGAGATTGGTGGATGTAAGCACCATGGTCCGTCCTGTTGAGTGAGCAGGCTGGGTGCCGGGGCAGGTAGGTGCAGAGCGCACCTTATGTGCACACCCATCCTGAGAATCCTGGGATCTTAGCCTGGCTCCCAGAAACCCTTGTCCTGAGCATGTGCTGGGCTTTCCAAGAGCAGTAGTAGAGAGGCCTTTTGGGACTAAGGCCCGATCTGGGGACAAAGGGATCAAGATTTCTCAATTCAGAGGCTTCTCAATCAAGAAACCTCCAAGATTTCTCAATCAAGGCTGCCCTGTGCTCTTGGGGGAATGTCTGAATAACTTGGCAACCATCCTGAGGTAGGTGCTGTGCTCTTCTGCGTGTAAGGCTGAGGGTTGCCCTTCCTGATGGATGCTAAGCCAGACCTAGGAAGCTTGTCACAGCTTCCTGTTGGGGTGACAGTGCCCTCTGGGATCCTCCGGCTGCTTCTGTGACCTCCTCTCAGTCCCTCCAAAGTGCCAGGTCCTCCCACCCAAGCTGCCACACACGCCCCTCTCCTGGCAGGTGCTCTTTTCCCCTCCCGGCCCCTTTAATCCTAGGCTGTTGTTGATCTCCCTGCTCACCCATCAGAACTCTGATGTCATTTTCTCCAGGAGGACCCCAAAACTACACCAGGTCAAGGCCTACTGTTACCCACTCTCTAGCTTCTGATGGTTTTTTTTTCCAATTGAAAAAATGCTATGTGTTAATATATATGAAACATAAAATTTACCATCTTAACCATTTTTAAAAAAAATATTTATTTATTTGGCTGCACGAGGCCTTAGTTGTGGCATGTGGGATCCTTAGTTGCAGCATGCCAACACTTAGTTGCAGCACGTGGGATCTAGTTCCCTGATCAGGGATCGAACCCTGGCCCCCTACATTGGGAGCATGGAGCCTTAGCCACTGGGCCACCGGGGAAGTCCCCAACTTAAGCATTTTTAAGTGCACAGTTCAGTGGCATCAAGTACATTCACACTGTTGTGCAACCATCACCACCATCCATCACCAGAACTCTGTTCATCTTGCTAAATGAAACTCTGTACCCATGAAACACTAACTCCTCAGCCCCTGGTAACCACCCTTCTACTTTCTGTCTCTATGAATTTGACTCCTCTAGGGCCCTCATGTAAGTGGAATCATGCAGTATTTGTCCTTTTGTGACTGACATTTCACTTAATGTACTGTTTTCGAGGTGTTTCCATGTTGTAGCAGGTGTCAGAATTTCCTTTTTAAGGCTGAATAATATTCCCTTGTATATATACCATATTGTTTATCCATTTATCTATTGATGGACGCTTGGGTTGATTCCACCTTTTGACTCTTGTGAATAATGCTGCTATGAACTTGGGTGTACAAATATCTATTTAAGATCCTGCTTTCATTTCTTTTGGGTGTATACCCCGGCATGGAAATGCTGGGTCATATGGTAATTCTGTGTTTAATATTTTGAGGAACCCCCATACTGTTTTTCCATAGCAACTGTACCATTTCTACATTCTTACCAACAGTGGACAAAAGTTGCAATTATTCCACATCCTGGTCAACACTTGTTTCTTTCTGTTTTTTTTGATACTAGCCATCTGCATGGGTATGAGAGGGTATCACATTGTAGTTTTGATTTGCATTTCCCTAATTATTAGAGATGTTGAGCTTTCTGATACATTTTATTTCTAGTGTTTACTGCAATTTGTGATGAAACATTTATTTGTGAGATAACTTGCTTCATGTCCATCTTTCCCATTAGGCCCCGAGTCCTATAAGAGCAGGAGCCATGCCTGGCTTTGCTCACAATTTCATCTACAGAGCCTTGCTCACAGCTTGGCACACAGTAAGCACTTTACCTAAATCTTTTCCTTAATCCTGTGAGGCAGTGTTTACAAATCCCATATAGATGAGGAGGCTCAGAGAAGTTAAGTGACTTACCTGAGGTCACACAGCTGGTAGGGGATGAGCTGGAATTCATACCCACATCTCCCCAGTTACAAGCCTTGCTCTTTCTACTAACATTCCTGAGGGAGTACCACACAGCAAGCCTGTTTCAGAGATGGCAGGTGGCCTTCATCTTAGCACCAAGGGCCTTGTCGCAGTTGAGCAGTACTGTGGATTTGCTGTTGGTGGCCTCTCTCCTGGTCTGGATGATGTTTCCTGCCTTCTCTTGTGCTGGTGTAGACCGGATCCTGACTCCAGCTGGTACATGAGGACACACATTAGCCCCTTGTGGAGAGTTTAGTTAAACGACTGCTTAACACTGTTGCCTCAGCATCCATGTTGTGGGCTGAGCCTCCTGCAAGGGCCGTGAGCTGACAAGAGCCCCTCCCTTGAGAGCACGCCCCAGGTAACAGCCCACAGTCACACGTGAGTGTCAGTTCCTGACATGACTTCCCCAAAGGGCTTGGTGATGAACAGTCTCTTGTTCCTCCCAGCTCCTTCCCCTTCTGTGTCCCTTAGATCAGAACCCCACGGAGCTTGCCAAAGCCCTGCTCTCCTGCCTCAGCCTGGGAACCCCAGAAACACTCCACCCTGAACCCTAATAAAGGCACCTGCCCCCGGTCTTGCTGCTCACACTGTCTGCACTGTGCCTTGACCTCCCCTTGGGGTCCCTCCAGGTGTGCCACAGACCACCCCCAGGACCTGGGAGGAGTCGACTTCTCTACCTCACCTTCCGTTGTGGCCCTTTGAACCATGGCTTACCATCCAGCACCCCACCCAGGGCTCTACTAATGGATGTTAACAAAGTCCCAACACCCCTTTTCTCCAGCCAGTCTGGCCTTTAGGGGTGTTGAGGCAGACTCCTCACCTTTTCCTGACTGCATTCTTTCTCTACTTTCACCCTCTGGATTCAGGGCACACCCAGTGCCAGCAGGACGCCATCCCTCATGGCTTGTGACAGTTTTCCCCCAGAGCCGACCCGTTCCACCATCCTGCCTTCCGTGGAGACCTTTGGCTCACCTCCCATGTCCTCCATGGGACTCAGCAGCTGGGACTGTGTCCCTGACCCCAGACCATTGTGTCCACCTTCTGCCCACCTACTCTGGTTGCCGGTTCCATGGTGGCCCATGGACCGTTGTTGCCAACAGGGCCCTTCCTGCCAGGGGGAGCCTGACCTTCTGTGGCCAAGCAGATGGCACTGGAATGTGGTGAGCTCCCCTCAGGGCAGGGAGAGGAGAGGAGGGTTGGACACAGGGACTGGGTATTACTTGGAGCCACTTCTTCACTGAGATGTACCAGGTGCATCCTAAGAGCTCTGGGGAGAGTGATTGCACTGCAGCCAGATGGGCTCTGAAGGGACCGGCATGGGCCTGTGTCTCGTGGCTGCGGAAGGACCAGGATAGGGATGGAGAGGCCCAGAGGGTGGATGAAGGAGAGCCAAGGAGAGCATCTGTTCTCATTCTTGCTGTCGCTCTTCTAGCCCCTTCCCTTTCACGCTGTTATTTCAACCCCCTTTGTGTAAAGTCATGCAGCTAGTATTGCCGAGTGTCTACTATGCTGCAGACCAGGTGCTCAGCTCTGGGGCGCTGTGGTCATGCCTCGTTGGAATTCCAGTCCACCTGGGGAGATGCACTAGGGGGACACACCATCCATCAGACAAGTTGAACGTTCACCCCACAGCGCCCTGAGGGAGCAGGACATGAAGGGGTGGTGAAGGTCCACTGCAGGGCAGTTTGACTCTCAGGGAGCTCAGAGAAGGCTTCCTGGGGAGACCACACCTAAGGAGCAGTCTGAGGGCTGAGCAAGAGTCAAATGGGAGGAGAGGGACGAAGGGTGTCCCAGGCTGGGGAACAGTGTGTGAGGTCTTATTGTCGGAGGGAGAAGAGCAAATTTGAAGGACTCAAGAAAGGTCAGGGTGGTGGAAGTGGAGAGATGGGGTGGTGTGGTGAAAAGTGAGGTGCTCAGTTGACTTCTACGATAAACTCCAGGGCGGGCAGGGGTCGTAGGAGGCTGTTTCTTTTGTGGCCTGAGAGGATGCACAAACAGGAGAGGAAATCGGCCAGTGGTGGGGACCATCAGCATCCTGCTTGTAGTTCATGCTTTTATGGTGCTTACCTGTGCCAGGCATGGCTCTAAGCGTGCTGTGGATTCTCCTTAGGAAAGAATGAGCAAAGGGCAAGGCAGCAGGGTGGATTCACAAAGATCTGCACGGTTTTCTTTGGAGTCATCATAAAGGGAAGGCCAGCAACTTCACAGGCATGCTTTACATTCCTCCACACTAATTAACGGGGTCATTTTACAAGTCAGTTTGGATAGTCAAAGGCTGGACTGAGGCTGAAATGATTTAATAGATGGGAAAGCCAAGATGGCTTGAATGCTTTGCCTTTTACCTACAATTTTTTTTTTTTTTTTTTTGCGGTACGCGGGCCTCTCACTGTTGCGGCCTCTCCCGTTGCGGAGCACAGTCTCCGGACGCGCAGGCTCAGCGGCCATAGCTCACGGGCCCAGCCGCTCTGCGGCATGTGGGATCTTCCCGGACCGGGACACGAACCCGTGTCCCCTGCATCGGCAGGCGGGCTCTCAACCACTGCGCCACCAGGGAAGCCCTACAATTCTTTTTTTAATATGCTGGAAACCTAAAAACAATATTCATTATGAGCAGATTAAATTTTACTTGTTTGTTTTTAAAGAGTTATTACATCAGGTGGTGGATTTAGAACAGACGCCTTTGGAGATCAGATTCATGACTTGTTTTTGTTGTTGTTGTTGTTGTTGTTGTTGTTTTGCTGTACACGGGCCCCTCACTGTTGTGGCCTCTCCCGTTGCGGAGCACAGGCTCCGGACGCGCAGGCTCAGTGGCCATGGCTCACGGGCCCAGCCGCTCCGCGGCATGTGGGATCTTCCCGGACCGGGGCACGAACCCGTGTCCCCTGCATCGGCAGGCGGACTCTCAACCACTGCGCCACCAGGGAAGCCCCCATGACTTGTTTTATTAGAGAGCAGAGAAATCGTGAAACATGCCATTTTCTGCTGCATTCTACCATGTTATTTTTCTTTTTCCTGGGTGGACTGAATGCCTTTTCCTAATATTCTGACAGACACCTACTAATAGACTACATGAAAAATGTTACAGTTTTATTTCAGGTCCAATTTTTTCGAGTTTTTTGAAGGGCTTTACGGGAAAGAAGCATGGGTTGTTGTCTCTGTGCGTGACCTTGATGAAAGATGAAAAGCTCTCTCCTTCTAGGAGTCGATGTATGATTTAGGATTCTGGGAGCAAGAAAGCATTCTGCACACAGAGAGGTATCTGGCTAACATCCCACCTGAGTTTCCCAGTCTGTGAAGTGTGAATGACAATATTGTCTACTGCCCAGGGCCACGGTGCGGATTAAATAAGGTGATTCAAGCGAGAACCTAGAGTGGTGGTGAGCGCTCTATGAACTTGAGCTGTTAATTACATGCATGTTGACATGGGGCACATTCATGGACACTTGCAGGTGCATGTTCATATTGACACAAATGTGCACATGTGTGCATGCACATGCACACGCATGCAGGTTTGCTGAAATTCCCAAACTGAAAAGTAGTTTTAGGTGGTTATTCATTTGTTTGTGTGGGGCTTGAATGGAGCAAGGGCGAGTTTGACTAGAAGTCATAAACCCACCATCCAGCCCATCCAACAGACGTCCAGCTGCGACCTCAGGTGGCTTCCTGCTGACTCCCAGGCATCTTTGATCTCCCACCCAGGCTTGAGTGACCATGTTGGCCCCTTGGGATCAGAGCAGCCACTCCAGACACTTGAACCATCACCATGACCTGCACTGGCAGTTAAGAGGCTGAATGTGGTGGCAAAAGGAGCAGAGGAGCTGTGCCCTCTCAGGCCCCCTCCTGCCCGGATAGACACCAAGGACAACTACCTGGTCTGCTTTGCCTTTGGTCTCTCTGGCCCCTCTGCCTGGGCACCCTCTCCACACCTACCCTCAGGTCCAACATCACCCATATTCCAAGGCCTGCCTCAAAATGCCATCTCCCCATTCTCGCCTCTTCTAAACCTTTTTATTTAGACCTGTCTTATAGATGTTGACATTTCTTTTGTGTGTTGTCCCCGCCAGAGCTCCCCTAGGAGACTGGTCTTCCCTGAAGCCCCACATCAAGCTGGGCCCAGGTAACACAATGACTAGAGCTGCTCCAGGTGTCTTGTCTCCACACAGTAGCTCCCCAAATTCCAGCTGGATCCCGTCCCTCCCTTGCTTTACCCTTCACTGATCTCCAAGGCACTCAGGATGGGATCCGTAGTCTTTCTTAGGCTGCCTGGTTTGACCCTCCATCCTTCTCCAGCCTCACTTCCCAGCAGGTTCCCTCCCACCAGGCCCCAGACATGTTCTCCAGCACGTGGAGAAAGCCAAGCTCTTCTCTGCCGCGGGGCCCTTGCACATGCTAGGCCATCTGCTTGGAGTTTCCCTCCCCTTCGCCTGGCCACCCCTATGCAGCCTTTAAGTCTCAGCTTAAGTGTCACTTACTCAGAGCAGCCTTCCCTGATGTCCCCTTGTCCCACACGCTGTTCAACTCAGATGACATGTACTTATCATTCATGACATTCATGACTGTATGTAAGTGCATGTTTGTCTTTGTGATGGTTTAAGTCGGGCATCCGTAATAGAACTCCAGGAGGGCAGAGTCTGTCTTGTTTTTTTTTTTTAACATCTTTATTGGAGTATAATTGCTTTACAATGGTGTGTTAGTTTCTGCTTTATAACAAAGTGAATCAGTTATACATATACATGTTCCCATATCTCTTCCCTCTTGCGTCTCCCTCCCTCCCACCCTCCTTATCCCACCCCACCAGGCGGTCACAAAGCACAGAGCTGATCTCCCTGTGCTATGTGGCTGCTTCCCACTAGCTATCTACCTTACGTTTGGTAGTGTATATATGTCCCTGCCTCTCTCGCTTTGTCACAGCTCACCCTTCCCCCTCCCCATATCCTCAAGTCCATTCTCTAGTAGATCTGTGTCTTTATTCCTGTCTTACCCCTAGGTTCTTCATGACTTTTTTTTTTCTTAAATTCCATATATATGTGTTAGCATACGGTATTTGTCTTTCTCTTTCTGACTTACTTCACTCTGTATGACAGGCTCTAGGTCTATCCACCTCATTACAAATAGCTCAATTTCGTTTCTTTTTATGGCTGAGTAATATTCCATTGTATATATGTGCCACATCTTCTTTATCCATTCATCCGATGATAGACGCTTAGGTTGTTTCCATCTCCAGGCCACTGTAAATAGAGTTGCAATGAACATTTTGGTACATGACTCCTTTTGAATTATGGTTTTCTCAGGGTATATGCCCAGTAGTGGGTTTGCTGGGTCATGTGGTAGTTCTATTTGTAGTTTTTTAAGGAACCTCCATACTGTTCTCCACAGTGGCTGTATCAATTTACATTCCCACCAACAGTGCAAGAGGGTTCCCTTTTCTCCACACCCTCTCCAGCATTTATTGTTTCTAGATTTTTTGACGATGGCCATTCTGACGGGTGTGAGATGATATCTCATTGTAGTTTTGATTTGCATTTCTCTAATGATTAATGAAGTTGAGCATTCTTTCATGTGTTTGTGGGCCATCTGTATATCTTCTTTAGAGAAATGTCTATTTAGGTCTTCTGCCCATTTTTGGATTGGGTTTTTGTTTTTTTGTTATTGAGCTGCATGAGCTGCTTATAAATTTTGGAGATTAATCCTTTGTCAGTTGCTTCATTTGCAAATATTTTCTCCCATTCTGAGGGTTGTCTTTTCATCTTGTTTATGGTTTCCCTTGCTGTGCAAAAGCTTTTAAGTTTCATTAGGTCCCATTTGTTTATTTTTGTTTTCATTTCTATTTCTCTAGGAGGTGGGTCAAAAAGGATCTTGCTGTGATTTATGTCATAGAGTGTTCTGCCTATGTTTTCCTCTAAGAGTTTGATGGTGTCTGGCCTTACATTTAGGTCTTTAATCCACTTTGAGTTTATTTTTGTGTATCGTGTTAGGGAGTGATCTAATGTCATATTTTTACATGTACCTGTCCAATTTTCCCAGCACCACTTATTGAAGAGTCTGTCCTTTCTCCACTGTACATTCCTGCCTCCTTTATCAAAGATAAGGTGACCAGATGTGTGTGGGTTTATCTCTCGGCTTTCTATCCTGTTCCATTGATCTATCTTTCTGTTTTTGTGCCAGTACCATACTGTCTTGATTACTGTAGCTTTGTAGAATAGTCTGAAGTCAGGGAGCCTGATTCCTCCAGCTCCGTTTTTCGTTCTCAAGATTGCTTTGGCTATTCGGAGTCTTTTGTGTTTCCATACAAATTGTGAAATTTTTTGTTCTAGTTCTGTGAAAAATACCAGTGGTAGTTTGATAGGGATTGCATTGAATCTGTAGATTGCTTTGGGGAGTAGAGTCATTTTCACAATGTTGATTCTGCCAATCCAAGAACATGGTATATCTCTCCATCTGTTTGTATCATCTTTAATTTCTTTCATCAGTGTCTTATAATTTTCTGCATACAAGTCTTTTGTCTCCCTAGGTAGGCTTATTCCTAGATATTTTATTCTTTTTGTTGAATGGTAAATGGGAGTGTTTTCTTGATTTCCTTTCAGATTTTTCATAATTAGTGTATAGGAATGCAAGAGATTTCTGTGCATTAATTTTGTATCCTGCTACTTTACCAAATTCATTGATTAGCTCTAGTAGTTTTCTGGTAGCATCTTTAGGATTCTCTATGTATAGTATCATGTCATCTGCAAACAGTGACAGCTTTACTTGTTCTTTTCCGACTTGGATTCCTTTTATTTCCTTTTCTTCTCTGATTGCTGTGGCTAAAACTTCCAAAACTATGTTGAATAAGAGTGGTGAGAGTGGGCAACCTTGTCTTGTTCCTGATCTTAGTGGAAATGCTTTCAGTTTTTCACCATTGAGGATGATGTTGGCTGTGGGTTTGTCATATATGGCCTTTATTATGTTGAGGAAAGTTCCCTCTATGCCTACTTTCTGCAGGGTTTTTATCATAAATGGGTGTTGAATTTTGTCAAAAGCTTTCTCTGCATCTATTGAGATGATCATATGGTTTTTCTCCTTCAGTTTGTTAATATGGTTTATCACATTGATTGTTTTGCATATATTGAAGAATCCTTGCATTCCTGGAATAAACCCCACTTGATCATAGTGTATGGTCCTTTTAATGTGCTGCTGGATTCTGTTTACTAGTATTTTGTTGAGAATTTTGCATCGATGTTCATCAGTGATATTGGTCTCCTGTTTTCTTTTGTTTTTTGACATCTTTGTCTGGTTTTGGTGTCAGGGTGTTGGTGGCTTCATAGAATGAGTTTGAGAGTATTCCTCCCTCTGCTATATTTTGGAATAGTTTGAGAAGGATAGGTGTTAGCTCTTCTCTAAATATTTGATAGATTTCGCCGGTAAAGCCATCTGGTCCTGGGCTTTTGTATTTTGGAGGATTTTTAATCACAGTTTCAATTTCAGTGCTTGTGATTGGTCTATTTATATTTTCCATTTCTTCCTGGTTCAGTCTCGGAAGGTTGTGCTTTTCTAAGAAATTGTCCATTTCTTCCAGGTTGTCCATTTTATTGGCATAGAGTTGCTTGTAGTGATCTCTCATGATCCTTTGTATTTCTGCAGTGTCAGTTGTTACTTCTCCTTTTTCATTTCTAATTCTGTTGATTTTAGACTTCTCCCTTTTTTTCTTGATGAATCTGGGTAATGGTTTATCAATTTTGTTCATCTTCTCAAAGAACCACCGTTTAGTTTTATTGACCTTTGCTATTGTTTCCATCATTTCTCTTTCATTTATTTCTGAACTGATCTTCATGATTTCTTTCTTTCTGCTAACTTAGGGTTTTTTTTTTTTCTTTCTCTAATTGCTTTAGGTGTAAGGTTAGTTTGGTTATTTGAGATTATTCTTGTTTCTTGAGGTAGGATTGTATTGCTATGAACTTCCCTCTTAGAACTGGTTTTGCTGCATCTCATAGGTTTTGGGTCATTGTGTTTTCATTGTCATTTATTTTTAGGTATTTTTTTATTTCCTCTTTGATTTCTTCAGTGATCTCTTAGTCATTTATTAGCGTATTGTTTAGCATATTGTTTATTGTATTTTTTAAAGTTTTTTTTCCTGTAATTGATATCTAGTCTCATAGTGTTGTGGTTGGAAAAAATACTTGATACAATGTCAATTTTCTTAAATGTACTGATGCTTGATTTGTGACCCAAGATATGATCTATCCTGGAGAATGTTCCATTCGTACTTGAGAAGAAAGTGTATTCTGTCGTTTTGCATGGAACGTCCTATAAACATCAATTAAATCTATCTGGTCTGTTGTGTCATTTAAACTTGTGTTTCCTTATTTATTTTCATTTTAAATGATCTGTCCATTGGTGAAAGTGGGGTGTTAAAGTCCCCTACTATTATTGTGTTACTGTTGATTTCCCCTTTTATGGCTGTTAGCATTTACCTTATGTATTGAGGTGCTCCTATGTTGGGGGCATAAATATTTGCAATTGTTATATCTTCTTCTTGGATTGATCCCTTGATCATTATGTAGTGTCCTTCTTTGTCTCTTGAAATAGTCTTTATTTTACAGTCTATTTTGTCTGGTATGAGTCTTGCTACTCCAGCTTTCTTGTGATTTCCATTTGTATGGAATATCTTTTTCCATCCCCTCACTTTCAGTCTGTATGTGTCCCTAGGTCTGAAGTGGGTTTCTTGTAGACAGCATATGTATGGGTCTTGTTTTTGTATCCATTCAGCCAGTCTATGTCTTTTAGTTGGAGCATTTAATCCAGTTACATTTCAGGTAATTATCGATATGTATGTTCTTATTACCATTTTCTTAATTGTTTTGTGTTTGTTTTTGTAAGTCTTTTCCTTCTCTTGTATTTCCTGCCTAGAGAAGTTCCTTTAGCATTTTTTGTGAAGCTGGTTTGGTGGTGCTGAATTCTCTTAGGTTTTTCTTGTCTGTAAAGCTTTTAATTTCTCTGTCAAACTGAATGAGATCCTTGTCGGGTAGAGTACTCTTTGTTGTAGGTTCTTCCCTTTCATCACTTTAAATATGTCCTGCCACTCCCTTCTGGCTTTCAGAGTTCTGCTGAAAGATCAGCTGTTAACCTTATGGGGTTTCCCTTGTATGTTATTTGTTGCTTTTCCCTTGCTGCTCTTAATATTTTTTCTTTGTATTTAATTTTGATAGTTTGATTAACATGTGTCTACTTCTCAATTTTGGGACGATTCATTTTCTATTCAGGTATTCCGGAGCTGCAGGGTACATCAAGTTGATTGTGGGGATTTAATCTGCTGCTCCTGAGGCTGCACAGTGAAATTTCCCTTTCTCTTCTTTGTTTGCACAACTCCTGGGGTTCAGCTTTGGTTTTGGCCCCACCTCTGCATATAGAGGCATCTGTTCCCACCCAGGCAGGATGGGGTTAAAGCAGCAGCTGATTAGGGGGCTCTTGCTCAACCAGGCTGGGGGGTGGAAGGGGTACAGTAGTTATAATTGGAATGCGGGGCGAGCCTGCGTGACGTTGCAACAGCCTGAGGCGTACAGTGTGTTCTCCTGGGGAAGTTGTCCCTGGATCACGGGACCCTGGCGGTGGCGTGCTGCACAGGCTCCTGGCAGGGAGTGTGGATAGTGACCTGTGCTTGCACACAGGCTTCTTGGTGGCGGCAGCAGCAGTGTTAGCATTTCACGTCCGTCTCTGGGGTCCGAACTGATAGCCGTGGCTTGCGCCCATCTCTGAAGCTCGTTTAGGCGGTGCTCTGCCTTCTGTGGGCAGATGGGGAAGGACTCCCCTCTCTTTGTGCACCCTGAAACAGTGGTCTTTTGCCTCTCTGGTAGGTCCAGACTTTTTCCAGGACTCCCGGCTAGCTATGCCGCACTAGCCCCCTTCAGGCTGTGTTCACGCAGCCAACACCAGTCCTCTCCCTGGGATTTTACCTCCGAAGCCCGAGCCTCAGCTCCCAGCCCCCACCCGCCCCAGCAGGTGAGCAGACAAGCCTCTCAGGCCAGTGAGTGCTGGTCGGCCCTGATCCTCTGTGCGGGAATCTCTTCGCTTTGCCCTCTACAGCCCTGTTGCTGTGCTCTCCTCCATGGCTCCGAAGCTTCCCCCCTGCCCACCCCCATCTCTGCCAATGAAGGGGCTCCCTAGTGTGTGGAAACTTTTCCTCCTTCACAGCTCCCTTCCAGAGGTGCAGGTCCCGTCCCTATTCTTTTGTCTCTGTTTTTCCTTTTTTCTTTTGCCCTACCCAGGTAAGTGGGGAGTTTCTTGCCTTTTGGGAAGTCTGAAGTCTTCTGCCAGCGTTCAGTAGGTGTTCTGTAGGAGTTGTTCCACATGTAGTTGTATTTTTGATGTATTTGTGTAAGGTGATCTCCACATCTTACTCCTCCACCACCTCGAAGATCTCCCCTTTCTTTCCTTTGTGCTTGGTACAGTTTAACTTGCTCACATGGTGCTTGCATGTGAAGGCCTTGCACCTCTGTTCCACGTCTTCTTTATCCATTCCTCTGTTGATGGACTGCCACAGGTCGTAAGTCAGAATTTCTTTTTTTTTGGAGTATCGTTTTAGTTTATACTTTACAGCAAAGTGAATCAGCTATACGTATACACATATCCCCTCTTTTTTGGCTTTCCTTCTCATTTAGGTCACCACAGAGCACTGAGTAGAGTTCCCTGTGCTATACAGTAGGTTCTCATTAGCTATCTATTTTATACATAGCATCAATGGTGTATATATGTCAATCCCAATCTCCCAATTCATCCCACCCCCCTTTCTGACTTTGTTTCCATATGTTTGTTCTCTACGTCTGTGTCTCTATTTCTGCTTTGTAAATAAGGTTGTCTATACCAATTTTTCAGATTCCACATATATGCTTTAATACACGTTATTTGTTTTTCTCTTTCTCACTTACTTCACTCTGCATGGCAGTCTCTGTGTCCATCCACTTCTCTACAAATGACCCAATTTCATTCCTTTTTATGACTAATATTCCACTGTATATGTGTATCACATCTTCTTTATCCATTCCTCTGCTGACAGACATTTAGGTTGCTTCCATGTCCTGGCTATTGTAAATAGTGCTGCAATGCACATTGGGGTGCATGTGTCTTTTTGAATTATGATTTTGTCTTGGTATACGCCCAGGAGTGGGACTGCTGGGTCATATGGCAGTTCTATCTTTAGTTTTTAAAGGAACCTCCATTCCTCTGTTGATGGATTACCACAGGTCTTAAGTCAGAATTTGTATCTTGCTGCATAAGGACTGTGCCTCCTCAGCTTTCTCCTTGTGGGTCCTGTACATCTGTCACTGATGGGTTGTATTTCCAAGGCTAAGGTTGTTCATGTGTAGGCTCAGCTTTTCAGATGGTGTTGGCAGGTGGTAGATGGAGTGTAGTAGGGGTGGGAGGGGAGAGGGGTTGAAGAGATGGAGAGTCTAAGAGTTTGGCATCAGGCTCTGAAGGTTAATCCCAAAATTAGAGGCCTGTAGTCTTCAACTCAGAAAAGAAGATAGCTCCATTCATCCCATTCTTGTGGGATAGAAATCCTACTCTTCCCATGAAAGAAAGGGTTAATTTCTATTGCATCTGGCCAAGGGTCCCCAAAGTATCAGAAAACTAAAAAAGATATAACATAGCCAGAGAGTAGAATCAAGGCCTCTTGATTTGTACTCTGATGATAATAATAATCACTATCATAGAAATAAATAACATTTTTATCATACAATAACCTACAAAGCACCATCTGTGTAAATCACCTTATTTCACCTAATTTTTTTTTCCTGCTTTCAGGTTCTCTGCTTTCCAGCACTACAAGTGAACCTGTAGAGATGAGAGTCTGCCAGGTCAGCAATATGTTACTATTTTTACCTGATTACTATGTACAGAACATTCAAAGCATGGGTCTGGTCCCTGAAGGATGAATTTACAAAAAATGCATTTAGTATGTTGTCAAACCTGGATTTCAGCTATGCACACCTATTTATAGTGTCAGCCTCCATTTTAAGTTCATTAAGAAGAAAAAATAAATTTATTTAATGCAAAGTTAGTCCACATTTAGGACATAGATGTGAGAATGATTTACTTTTTTATTCTATTTTCTTTTATATATATATATATATATTTGGCTGCATTGGGTCTTCGTTGCTGTGCGTGGGCTTTCTCTAGTTGTGGCCAGCAGGGGCTACTCTTTGTTGTGGTGCACGGGATTCTCACTGCAGTGGCTTCTCTTGTTGTGGAGCACCGGCTCTAGGTGCATGGGCTTCAGTAGTTGCAGCACATGGGCTCAGTAGTTGAGGCGCACGGGCTCTAGGGCATAGGCTCAGTAGATGTGGTGCACAGGCTTAATTGCTCCACGGCATGTGGGAACTTCCCAGACCAGGGATCGAACCTGTGTCCCCTGCATTGGCAGGCAGATTCTTAACCACTGTGCCACCAGGGAAATCACGAGAATGATTTTCTGTCTGATGTAATTCAATATACTGGCTCCTAACTCACCAAAAGATGGCTGAGGTCTACATGAATATTTACATTTAATCAGACTAAGGCATCCCCTACCATATTTTTGCTGGAGAAAGAGAAGTTAAGAAGAGAAGCTAGTCTAATTTGCATATGAAATCTGGCCAACGTAATATGTATTCCTTGTTCATTATCACTTATGTACAATCAGAGGCCAATTTTTCTTTCAAAAGAAGCCCCACAGCTGAGTTTTCAGCTTTTGCCAGGCCTCTCTTGAAAACTATTGTCAAACGAAGGAAAAAGCACTTTTCTATGCATAATTGAGCTTATCTAGAAGTGTTAAGTCTTTGCAGGGCAAATGGGAAGTGTGTGTGTGTGTGTGTGTGTGTGTGTGTGTGTGTGTGTGTGTGTGTGTGTGTGATGGGTAGCAAACTCAAACTGGTATGATTTAGTGAAAGGGCTGATTTATGTCCACTCCTGACCTGAGAACATTAATTGCAATATTCAGACAGGGTTTCTAGTTTATAAGAATATTTGAAATGGGGGTGAGGAGAGAATATTTTGTCTCCACTTTCAGACCTCCTGTCCCTTAGTAGTGGTGGCCTGTGGGTTCACAGGGTGACACAGGGAAAGACAGACTGACTTGGCTCATTGTCTATTAGGGCACTTTATAGACTATTAGGATGTCTGCTGGCATCATGAGGGCAAACAGCACAGTGTCTCCTGCTTAGTGGAGTACACTTTGATCAAAGTGTCCATAGATTAAAAACCCCATCATTGAAACTAAATGAAGCAAAACAATATGTAAAATGTACAGTCCTTATCAAAATTCCAGCTGCTTTTTTTTTTTTTTTTTTTTTTTTTTTTTTTTTTTTTTTGCGTTAAGCGGGCCTCTTACTGCTGTGGCCTCTCCCGTTGCGGAGCACAGGCTCCGGACGCGCAGGCTCAGCGGCCATGGCTCACGGGCCCAGCCGCTCCGCGGCATGTGGGATCTTCCCAGACCAGGGCACGAACCCGTGTCCCCTGCATCGGCAGGCGGATTCTCAACCACTGCGCCACCAGGGAAGCCCCAGCTGCTATTTTTGTAGGAATTGACAAGCTGATTTTAAAATTCACATAGAAATGCAAAAATGCAAAAAACCTGAAATAGCACACCCCCTCCAAAAAAGTCATTGGAGAATTCACACTTATCAACTGTAAAACTTACTCCAAAGGTACTGTAATCAAAACAGTGTGATACTAACATAGGGATGAACATATAAATCGATGGGATATAATTGAGGATACAGGAAAAAAGAAGCCCCTCACATTTATGGTCAATTAATATTTGACAAGAGTGCTAAAACAATTAAGGGAACGAATATATAGTCTTTTCAACAAATGGTGCTGGAACAACTGTATATCCACGTGCAAAGAATGAAGTTGGACAGCTACCTCAAAGCATATACAAAAATTAACTTGAAAGGAATCAAAGACTTAAATATAAGAGCCAAAGTTGTAAAACTCTTAGGAAAAAACACAGGAGTAAATCTTCATGATGTTGGATTAAGAAATGGTTTCTTAGATATGAAAACAAAAGCAAATGTGACAAAAGAAAAATAGCTATATTGGACTTTATCAAAATTAAAAATTTTTATGTTTCAGAGGATACTATCAAGAAAGGTAAAAGACAGCCCATAAGATGGAAGAAAATATTTTCAGGTCCTATATCTGTAGGGGGACTGCTATTCAGATCTCTTACAACTCAATAACAAAAAGACAAAAACCCAGTTAAAAATGGCAAAGGATCTGAATAGACATTTCTCCAAATAACATATACAAATTGCCAATAAGCGCATGAAAAGATGCTCAACTCACTAATTATTAGGGAAATGCAAATCAAAACCACAGTGAGATACCATGACACAACCACTATTTATTCTGGTCAGAATGCTCTTAATAATATTTCTATCTTTGGAATTAATTTAGATTTTCTTTATGACTTAAAATATGGTCTATTTTTATAAATGATCTAAATGTAATTGAAAAGAAGGAATATCCTGTATTATCATGGTACAGGGTTGATATATAGCTATAAGATATACTTCATTGATTATGTATTAAGGTTTTCTTTATCCTTGCTAGATATTTTCTCATTAATCTGTCTAGGTCAGAGGAAGGTGTTTTAAATTCTCTTATTATTAGTGTGGATTTGTCTAGTTTTCCTTTTATCTTCTATAGTTTGTGGTTTATTAAAGTTTCTGCTATATTATTTTGTGCACAGAAATTTATGTACAACTTCATTATGCATTATGGCTTTTAGCATTATAAAGTATCCTTCTTTGTCTTTTTTAATGCTTTTAATCATTTTTTTTATTCCAGTGGCTTGTTTGTTTATTTATTTATTTTTGACTGCACTGGTTCTTTGTTGCTGTGCGTGGGCTTTCTCTAGTTGCGGTGAGTGGGGGCTACTCTTTGTTGCGGTGCGCGGGCTTCTCACTGCGGTGGCTTCTCTTTGTTGTGCAGCATGGGCTCTAGGCATGCGGGCTTCAGTAGTTGTGAATCATGGTCTCTAGAGCACAGTCTCAGTAGTTGTGGCGCACGGGCATATTTGCTCCCCGGCATGTGGGATCTTCCTGGACCAGAGCTCGAAGCTATGTCCCCTGCATTGGCGAGCGGATTCTTAACCACTGCGCCACAAGGGAAGTCCCAATGCTTTGAATCTTGAATTATAGATTATTTGACACAAAGGTCATAACACCTGCTTTCATTTTATCTTTACCTTAAAATTTTTTTTACCCTTTATTTTAATTTTTCTGAAGTGGTTTTGTGTATGTGTCCCTTAAAAAAGCATAGAGTTTCATTGGCTTTGTTAACTGATCTAAAATATGTATATACATATAGATTTTTAAGTGAGTTTAGGTTATTTACATTTATTCATATTAGTGAAAGGTTTGGTTTCAGTTGTCATGTTGTTTTGTGTTACATTTACTGTAAACAAATAAAGTTACTTTCTCTTTGGCTTCCAAGTACCAAAACATAAGCAGCAAAACAAAGTAGCTTAAGCAAAGATGTAGGACTTTTTGGAAGGTCACTGGGAAAACTCATAGAATGTAAGGTGGAACTAGAAATCAGGGCAACAGATTAAAGAAACTTTAATAGGGGAGATTGGTTCAAGATGGTGGAGTAGAAGGACATGTGTTCACTCCCTCTTGCAAGAGCACTGTAATCACAACTAACTGCTGAACAATCATTGACAGGAAGACACTGGAACTCACCAGAAAAGATACCCAACTTCCAAAGACAAAGGAGAAACCACAATGAGACGGTAGGAGGGTCACAATCACAAAAAAATCAAATCCCATAACTGATGGGTGGGTGACTCACAAACTGGAGAACAATTATACCACAGAATTCCACCCACTGGAATGAAGGTTCTGAGCCTCACATCAGGCTTCCCAACCAGGGGTTCTGGCAACGGGAGGAGGAATTCCCAGAGAATCAGACTTTGAAGCCTAGTGGGGTTTGATTGCAGGACTTCAACAGGACTGGGGGAAACAGAGACTCCACTCTGGGAGGGCACACACAAATTAGTGTGTGCCTCAGGACCCAGGGGAAGGAGCAGTGACCCCATAGGAGGCTGAACCAGACGTACCTGCTTGTGCTGGAGGGTCTCCTGCAGAGGTGTGGGGGGGTGGCTGTGGCTCACGGTGGGGACAAGGACACTGGCAACAGAAGTTCTGGGAAGTACTCCTTGGCGTGAGCCCTCCCGGAGTCTGCCATTAGCCCCACCAAAGAGCCTGTAGGCTCCAGTGCTGGGTTGCCTCAGGCCAAACAATCAACAGGGAGAGAACCCAGCCCCACCCATCAGCAGACAAGTGGATTAAAGTTTTACTGAGCCTGACCACCAGAGTAACACCCAGCTCTACCCACCACCAGTCCTTCCCATCAGGAAGCTTGCACAAGCCTCTTAGATAGCCTCATCCACCAGAGGGCAGAGAGCAGAAGCAAGAAGACTACAATCCTGCAGCCTGTGGAATACACAAATCCATCAATGTGATACACCATATTAATAAACTGAAGAATAAAAACCATATGATCATCTCAATAGATGCAGAAAAAGCTTTTGACAAAATTCAACACCCATGATGATAAAAACTCTCTAGAAAGTGGGCATAGAGGGAACCTACCTCAAAATAATAAAGGCCATATACAACAAACCCACAGCAAACATTCTCAATGGTGAAAAGCTGAAAGCATTTCCTCTAACATCAGGAACAACACAAGGATGTCCACTCTTGCCACTATTATTCAACATAGCTTTGAAAGTCCTAGCCACAGCAATCAGAGAAGAAAAAGAGATAAAAGGAACACAAATTGGAAAAGAAGAAGTAAAACTGTCACTCTTTGCCGATGACATGATACTATACATAGAGAATCCTAAAGACACTATCAGAAAACTACTAGAGCTAATCAATGAATTTGGTAAAGTAGCAGGATACAAAATTAATGCACAGAAATCTCTTGCATTCCTATACACTAATGATAAAATATCTGAAAGAGAAATTAAGGAAACATTCCCATTTACCATTCAACAAAAAGAATAAAATACCTAGGAATAAACCTACCTAAGGAGACAAAAGACTTGCAGGAAACTATAAGACACTGATGAAAGAAATTAAAGATTATAGAAACAGATGGAGAGGTATACTATGTTCTTGGATTGGCAGAATCAACATTGTGAAAATGACTGTACTGCCCAAAGCAATCTAAAGATTCAATGCAATCCCTATCAAACTACCAATGGCATTTTTCACAGAACTAGAACAAAAAATTTCACAATTTGTATGGAAACACAAAAAACCCCAAATAGCCAAAGCAATCTTGAGAAAGAAAAACGGAGCTGGAGGAATCAGGCTCCCTGACTTCAGACTATACTGCAAAGCTACAGTAATCAAGACAGTATGGTACTGGCACAAAAACAGAAATATAGGTCAGTGGAACAGGATAGAAAGCCCATAGGTAAACCCACGCACATATGGTCACCTTATCTTTGATAAGGGAGGCAAGAGTATACAATGGAGAAAAGACAGCCTCTTCAATAAGTGGTGCTGGGAAAACTGGACAGCTACATGTAAAAGAATGAATAGAACACTTCCTAACACGATACAGAAAAATAAACTCAAAATGGATTAAAGACCTAAATGTAAGGCCAGAAACTATAAAAACTCTTAGAGGAAAACATAGGCAGAACACTCTATGACATAAATCACAGGAAGATCTGTTTTGATCCACCTCCTAGAGTAAAGGAAATAAAAACAAAAAGAAATAAATGGGACCTAATGAAACTTAAAAGCTTTTGCAAAACAAAAGAACTACAAACAAGATAAAAAGACAATGCTCAGAATGGGAGAAAATATTTGCTAACAAATCAATGGACAAAGGATTAATCTCCAAAATATATAAATAGCTCATACAGCTCAATATTATAAAAACAAACAACCAAATCAAAAAATGGGCAGAAGACCTAAATAGACATTTCTCCAAAGAAGACATACAGATGGCCAAGAAGCACATGAAAGGCTGCTCACCATCACTAATTATTAGAGAAATGCAAATCAAAACTACAATGAGGTATCACCTCACACTGGTTAGAATGGGCATCATCAGAAAATCTACAAACAACAAATGCTGCAGAGTGTGTGGAGAAAAGGGAACCCTCTTGCACTGTTGGTGGGAATGTAAATTGATATAGGCACTATGGAGAACAGTATGGAGGTTCCTTAAAAAACTAAAAACTACCATATGACCTAGCAATCCCACTGCTGGGCATATACTCAGCGAAAACCACCATAATTCAAAAAGACACATGCACCCAATGTTCGTTGCAGCACTACTTACAATAGCCAGGTCATGGAAGCAACTTAAATGCCCATCGACAGAAAAATGGATAAAGAAGTTTTGATACATATATACAATGGAATATTACTCTGCTGTAAAAAGGAACGAAATTGGGTCATTTGCAGAGTCGTGGGTGGACCTAGAGAATGTCATACAGAGTGAACTAAGTCAGAAAGATAAAAACAAATATCATATATTAATGCATACATGTGGAATCTGGAAAAATGGTGCAGGTGAACCAGTTTGCAAGGCAGAAATAGAGACACAGATGTAGCAAACAAATGTATGGACACCAAGGGGGGCAAGCGGGGGGGCAGTGGTGGTGGTGGGATGAATTGGGAGATTGGGATTGACATATATACACTAATATGTATAAAATAGATAACTAATAAGAACCTGCTGTAAAATAATTTAAAAAACCCCACCAACTTCAATAAGCAAATTGACAGAAAACTGGTGTGGAGCATGGCAGAGATGGCAGGGACAGAGAGAATGGCTGGGAGTATGATTCTGGGTGGGTGGGTAGGGACTCGTGGAAAAGTACCAGGTCCCTACCCACCCACCATTTAATAGTCAAGGAGGGCTGGAGAAGTTTTAAGAAGGCTATCTATGTGCAATTTAAACGTTTAATCTTTTAATTAACACAGAAAATGAGGGTCAAATTATGCTCTCCTCCTATGTTTTTATAGTGGTAAATTATACATAACATAAAATTTACCATCTTCACCATATTTAAGTAAGCAGTTCAGTGGTATTAAGTACATTCATGATGTTATGCGATGATCACCACCGTCCATCTCCAGAACTCTTCATCCTCCCAAACTAAAACTCTGAATCTGTTAACACTAACTCCCCATTCCCTCCTCTCAAATCCCTGATAATGCCATTCCATTTTATATCACTATGAATTTGACTATTATAGGTACCTACATAAAAGTGGAATCATACATATTTGCCCTTTTGTGTCTGGCTTAGTTCACTTAGCGTACTCTCATAAAGATTCATCCATGTTGTAGCATGTGTCAGAATCTCATTCCTTTTTAAGGTAGAATAGTTAATATTCCATTGTATGTATATACCACATTTTGTTTATTCATTCATCTGTTCATCCACTGATGGACATTTGGGTTGTTTCTACCTTTTAGCTATTGTGAATCATGTTGCTATCATGGGTGCACAAATATCTGTTCAAGTCCCTGCTTTCAATACTTTTGGGTATATACACAGAAGTGGAATTGCTGGGTCACATGGTAATTCTATGTTTAACATTTTGAGGAACCACCATTGTCATGTGCAATTCAAGTTGTTGGCACTATTGGGCTTTCCAAGACTCCAAACCTTCACATAAATACCTCCTCACATTGATACCTCCTTCTCTCAACACTTTAATGCCATCCATGATACCTCCTTCTCTCAACCTCTGTAGCCAATCCTTCACCATTGATTTTACCTCCAAAATAACTCCTTCCTCAATCCATCCACTTCTTCTCCGTCTCCACCGTATCCACGGTGGATTGAATGGTCTTTATCTCTCTCTGGGTCTCTTCACATCCACCATTGTCTTTCTACAATCTGCTGTTTACACAGCAGCCCCATACAAAAGAGTATATTCCATTCATATGAATTATAAGAGCAGGCAAAACTAGTCTATGGTGAAGGATTTCAGAACAGTGGTAATTGTGGGGAAAGGATCAGGAGGTTGATGAGTTTAAGCAGTGGTCTCTGGGGAGATGAATTGCTCTATATCTCATTTGGATATTGATTATACTGGTGTTTACATTTACATTTCATCAGTCCGTATGCATTTTTTTCTATAGGTAAGTTATATCTCACTAAGAGAAATTCACATCTAACCATGCCTTTCAACACTTTGTCATCCCATCGCCAGGCTCTCCTTTCCACCAACACTGAAAATACTTTAGTGTCTTCTCTCTGCTATCCAGTTAAAGATCACATAGAGTTTTATCCTGGCCTGCATGTCCTGGTCCTCCTACATCTCTTCCCCATCTCTCCTTACACTTATCCTACCTTTCTGCATCCCATCTACTTGGCATTCTTTTGTTTCCTTGGCTCCTTCCTGCTGTAGTGTTTTAGGATATGCCCTTCCCTCTGCCTGAATTCTCTTTTGCCTCTTCCTATTCATCCCTCAGAATTTAGGGATGTCATTCACCCAGCGAAGTCTTCCCTGACTCTCCGGGTTATGAAATGCTTTCAAGCCTCATGGATTGTTCCTTTGTTGTTCTTTTTTTTTTTTTTTTTTGCGGTACACGGGCCTCTCACTGCTGTGGCCTCTCCCGTTGCGGAGCACAGGCTCCGGACGCGCAGGCTCAGCAGCCATGGCTCACGGGCCCAGCCATTCCACGGCATGTGGGATCTTCCCGGACTGGGGCACGAACCCGTGTCCCCTGCATCATCAGGCGGACTCTCAACCACTGCGCCACCAGGGAAGCCCCCTTTATTTGATTTTTGTCCCTCTTCTCTGAGTTCAATGTCTGATTTTACTCATCTTTTTATCCCCAGGACCTATCACAGTTGCCTGGTGCATAATAAATGGTCAATTTGAAAGATTAAAAGACAGACAAATTTAGAAGGAAAGAAAGTAAGTAAGAAAGAAAGAAAGAAGCAGATATTTTGAGAAAGTCAAGGGAAGAGACTGTTCGGCATTTGAAGGAAAAAACAAATAGAGTGAGATGTGAGTGATACAGAGAAAGCCAGAGGAGCAGGGCATTTGAGTAAAGGTGGCCAACGAGAATGCAAGGCTGCAGGAATTCACAGAAATCTTTTTATTTTATTTTATTTTTTAAACTTGAAGTATAGTTGATTTCCAATGCTGTGCCAATCTGTGCTGTACAGCAAAGTGACTCAGTTATCCACATACATTCTTTTTTTATATTCTTTTCCAATATGGTTTATCACAGGATATTGTATATAGTTCCCTGTGCTATACAGTAGGACCTTGTTGTTGATCCATTCTGTATATAATAGTTTGAATCTGCTAACCCCAAACTCTCAATCTATCCCTCCCCCATCCCCACCCCCTTGGCAACCACAAGTCTGTTCTCTATGTCTGTAAGTCTGTTTCTGTTTTGTAGATAGGTTCATTTGTGCCATATTTTAGATTCCACATATAAGTGATATCACATGCTATTTGTCTCTCTCTTTCTGACTTACTTCACTTAGTATGTTGATCTCTAGTTGCGTCCATATTGCTGCAAATGGCATTATTTTGTTCTTTTTTATGGCTGAGTAATATTACATTGTATATATGTACCACATCTTCTTTGTCCATTCATCTGTTGATGGACATTTAGGTTGTTTCCATGTTTTAGCTATTGTAAACCGTGCTGCTGTGAACATAGGGGTGCATGTATCTGTTTGAATTATACAATAGTTTTGTCTGGGTATATTCCCAGGAGTAGGATTGCTGGATCATATATGGTAATTCTATTTTTAGTTTTCTGAGGAATCTCCATACTGTTTTCCATAGTGGCTGTACTGACTTATATTCCCACCAACAGTGTAGGAGGGTTCCCTTTTCTCCACATTCTCTCCAGCATTTGTTATTTGTAGACTTTTTAATAATGGCCCTTCTGACCAGTATGAGGTGATACCTCATTGTAGTTTTGATTTCCATTTCTCTAATAATTAGGGAATTCACAGAAATCTTAAGAGAGGGATTGGATTCCCCTAAGGGCCTGAAAGAGAGACTTTGAGTCAATTTTATCTAAATCTCAAAGGACAAGATGACCCTAAAATGAGGTTACCATGCAGGTGAAGTTTTTAGTACAGAACAGACTCTAAATAAATGTTAATTCCCTTTGCCCCATTCTGTCTCTTCTGGGAAAGGCCTTAAACTGCATCACTGTGGTACCTTCACTCCTCATTTGTCTTTCTTGCCCCACCAGAAACAGAGAGAAAAAAAGAACATGCTACCTGACGTTCTTCCGGACAAAAACTTGCCATGGTTTCTGTCCATCCAGGACAAATCTCAAAAGAACCACATTCATAGTCTCAAAAATGTTTGGGAATCAGATAGGGATATACATCACCATCAGCCAATCACCAACCTTCATAAGCTATTGTTTTAAATCCTTTTCCTTTAAAAAAATCTATGACTGCTTTATGTTGGTCAGTTACTTGCCATCTTCATTTGTTTAACATCTGTCTTCTGTCAGACACTCCTTAACAGAGCTGTACTTTTCTCTGAACAGTTCAATCACAATGGAGTAAAACAGAGTAGCTCTGAAACCAGTTCAGCAATCTCCTCGTGCCATTTGTGTAGGTTGTTATGTGTCATTGCTGGTGCCCAGACTGGCAGCCCATTTTAGGGCGCAGAGCAAATGTTTGCCAAGTTCTTCCCATAAGTTAGGCCCTTGATCTCACATTAATTTTGTGTTTTTTCCCTCTTTTATTTTTATTTCTTTATTTTTTAAATTAATTTTTATTGGAGTATAGTTGCTTTACAATGTTGTGTTAGTTTCTAGTGTACAGCACAGTGAATCAGCTATACATATACATATATCCCCTCTTTTTTGGATTCCCTTCCCATTTAGGTCACCACAGAGCACTGAGTAGAGTTCCCTGTGCTATACAGTCAGTCCTCATTAGTTATCTATTTTATACATAGTAGTGTATATATATCAATCCCAATCTCCCAGTTCATCCCACCCCCTCCTTCCCTCCTCGGTAACTATACATTTGTTCTCTATATCTGTCTGCTTTGCAAATAAGTTCATCTGTACCATTTTTCTAGATTCAATATATAAGCAATATTAAACGGTATTTGTTTTTCTCTTTCTGACTTACTGCACTCTGTATGACAGTCTCTAGGTCCATCCACGTCTCTGCAAATGGCACAGTTTCGTTCCTTTTTATGGCCGAGTAATATTCCATTATATATATATATGTACCACATCTTCTTCACATTCACTTTTAAAAGAGGTAGGGCTCTGCTACAGACCTTGATTGTCTAGTCAGTGGTGTCCTTAGGGGACATTTGACAATTCTGCAGACATTTTTGGTTCCCATAACATGGGGAGGGTATCACAGGCAGAGATAGTGGACAAGGCAGTCCCCCACAACAAAGAATTATCCAGCCCCAAATATCAGTAATGCTGCTCTAAGGCTTGGAGTGTGCGTGTGCATGTGCATGTGAGTGATTGGGACCAGGAGTCTTGGCAGGCTGGGTTCTCAGGGCTTCAACATGAGTAAGCAGGTAGTACCAGTAAACACTAACTTTGCAGTAAGAGAGATGAAGATATTAAAGAGGAAATTTGAGCTTCGCAAGTCAACATGAAAAAATTTCCTATTCTTAGTGGAAAACATAACACTAACACTAAAACTATGAAAACCACCACTGTGGTTTTCCAGGTTTGTGTAGAAAAACAAAACCAATATAATAGTCTGTCCATTCCATCACCCATCTCCATTTGAAGCTAGGAATTCTTTTGTTTAAAGAGATGTCTAGACAATTACATATCAGTTATTTTACCCACTGTGTGGGACATTTTGGTTCTAAAGTAATGATGTTTAATTACTCTCAAGGCACTATGCTAATCTCTGAGTGAGGTGTACTGAAAATTCAGCTGTTGATGCTTAGCAAACATGATTTGCAAGCATTCTCAGTGATGTTATTTCAGACAGAGGCTCATTAAATTCTCAGTGAATAACAGAAACCTCAGTGTAACAGAACCACTTTTCCAACGCTTGATATACTTGGGTATGTGGTTTAATTAAAAATATATTCATTCAGCCTCAAATATCCATATTTGATTTTTCCTTTAAAAGGACCCTAGATTTAGCGATCATCTGTGATAAGGGTAGTTATTATATTAACATTTGATCCTGATTGCCCATCGAGCCAAGGGACGTGTCTCTAAATTCACTCATGCCTTTTGCACAGGCATCTAAATATGTGAGAGCAGAGGGTATGGGTTGGAAAACAGCGTGTCCCATCAGACCCTCCCGAGATTTCCCACTGTCATTGGTCTTGTCAGCTTGTCCTTGGGTATTTGATAACCCTCCATGGTTGGCTACTTTGTATCCTGTTTCCTCTGCCTGTAAAGAGAGACTAGGGCCAGGACCACTGCTGTTGTTGATGGAGTTACTCTCTGCTTTTCCACTGCTGCTGCCTTTCTTTATCACTCCCTTCTCTCCCACTCCACGATAGAAATCCTCAAAGCCAGGGAAGCAGGCCTCTAAACATAAGCCCAGCCATCCAACTCAAACTCAGACGGCTTGACTTTGGCAAGTACATTTTGTGATTGGGCTTCATCTTCCAGCTTGCCCAGGACTGCAAGGTGACCTTAATGAGAGAGTCTGGAGGAGTCTCATGCCAGTTAGAGGTTCTGCCTTTTCAGAATTAATCCTAGGTCAGCAAAACACTTCAGCTGCACGCTCATTCAGGTAGACACAGCAATCTCTAGTCAGCCCTCACCTTGACCACCAGCTTTCTAGCCCTCCGATTCTTGTAAATTGTTGCCTGGGTCAATCAACCTTCCTGCTTTTCTCCCCAGTCTAGGACTTGTCTCTCCCCACCTCCTGGTTCAGCTCTCACTTCTTGCATTGGAACCAGGATTCTCTCTCTGCATTTTCCTAGCAGGCATTCCACAGATTACAAGAATACTCTCAATCTGGTTCCAGCCAGATTTTCAGCAAGCTCTGATCTCTATGTCTTCTGCCTCTATCCTCCGCCTCCACCAATCTTCCTACAGAATGCACGATTTTATGAATCTCTGTAAACATGTAACCCACATAAGAGCTGGGGCTTCAAGTGGCTCAGTATAAGTCAAAGTCATACTCAGCAAAATATATCCAGCAGCCAAGAGCAGTCTTTAAAAACTGCCAGTATGCTCCTCTCAGTGGAGAGCAACAGGGATCCAGTGAGTCGTCCACAGAAATTGTGTTTTTTTTTTTTTGAAGTAGAAAAGAGTAGCTTCTTTAAAAAATAAATTTATTTATTTATATATTTATTTATTTATGGCTGCATTGGGTCCTCGTCGCCGTGCGCGGGCTTTCTCTAGTCGCGGTGAGCGGGGGCTACTCTTCGTTGTGGTGCGCGGGCTTCTCATTGTGGTGGCTTCTCTTGTTGTGGAGCACAGGCTCTAGGCGAGCGGGCTTCAGTAGTTGTGGGGCATGAGCTCAGTAGTTGTGGCTTGCGGGCTCTAGAGCGCAGGCTCAGTAGTTGTGGTGCACAGGCTTAGTTGCTCCGCGGCATGTGGGATCTTCCTGGACCAGGGCTCAAACCTGTGTCCCCTGCATTGGCAGGCGGATTCTTAACCACTGTGCCACCAGGGAAGTTCCTGAAAAGAGTAGCTTTTATTGCTTTGCCAGGCAAAGGGGGCCACAGTGGGCTAAGACTTCAATGCCTTAGTGGGCTAATGCCTTCAAGACTGTGTGACCCACCCTGGAGTGGGTAGTGAGCAGTTTTATAGTGTTCAAAGAGTAGGGCGTGATCAGCTCTTGGACAGTTCTCAGATTGGTTGGCATCAAGGTGAAGTTTCAAGAATCATCAACCTTCTGGCTTCAAACAGTTTAGGGTCTATGTTCTTGTGGTCAGCAGTTTTCGTCGGGTGGAGGTCTGCTTCCCGTAACAACAGTTTAGAAATGTGTGTCAGGCCTTTATCTATATCTTTCAGGGAACTGGGAATTTGGCGATTCTGCTATATGGCAGAATTAGTTTTTACAATATCACCTTTCCTGGAGATGATGTGTAGTTTCTGGAATCTGGAGCGGGGACATGTGTCTAGAGGGCTGTCCAGCAGACTTAGGGGTGGTGATGGCTTCTGGCGGTTGCAAGTCCCAGGCTTTGTACCTAATCCCCGGCTTCGCCTTTGCAGGTAGTCCCTTTATTAGTCTCTCTTCAAATGACCCAGCTCGAATGTGTCGTATGTGTCCTGATACAGAAGCTAATCACATTCTCCTCTGTACCCTCATGGATCTTGTACACACCCTCTGCTTGAGCACATACCACATGGTCTTGTAATAATCTATTTTCAATGCTGGTCTTCCTGAGAAGACTGTGAGTTCCACAGAGCAGGGACAATGTCTTGCTAACCACTCTACCTCTAACCAAGTAACTGTCTGGGGCTGTTTTTATGAATGTAGGAGGAGATAAGGAGGTCAGCCTCCTCCTGGGCAGATGGGAGAGAGGCCCCTGACAATCCTACCAGGTCCATTCCATGCCTGAGCATGCATCTCCCATAAGGCAGGAACGGGGGAGAAGAGTGATTGAATCATGGGTCTAGATTCTGGGAGCAGGCTCCTGCCTGACTGTAGCAGTACAGTTAGTGCACAGACCCAGGAGCCAGACTATCTGAGTCTGAAGCCTGACTTTGTGTTTTTTGTTTTTACTAGCTGTGTGACCTTGGGGAAGTTATTTAACCTTTCTGTGCCCAGATTTCTATATCTATAATATGGCCATAAAAATAGACCCCACCTCATAAGATTCTTATGTAGATTAGGTGTGATAGATACCATATGCTTGGCATATGATGAGTGATTAGTAATTGTTAGCTTAAGAAAGAAAGAAATTAACATACTTGGTCCCAGGATAAAAGGTCTGGGATGTCAGGTTAGCTTTATTGTATTACCTTGAATAAATCAGTTAGCTTCTCTGGGGTCTTAACAGCCATTCTGGGGCGAAATTTTACTAATTACTGAACAGTTGTATCAGAGCAAATTATTCCTATATTTTTGCAGGTGGAATCATCCATTTCATCTCCACCCCCCCCACACACTTACTGCCAGCCGGAAAAATGGGAACTTACCCCCTGAGAGCGCTGGGAGGTGGTGTCTGCTTTTCTCTCCACTCCTTCTTTGCTTTTCCCGTGGGAGGGGTGACCTGCCTAATAGGTGAGGTTTGGAAAAGTGCCACCGCACAGGTGTGTCGTTGCCTGACCTTCTCCATAGCTCTCTCTATTTTAGAATCTTTCTATCACTGCCTTCTCTCTTCTTCTCTGCCTCCTACACGTGATAAGTAACCAGAGGCAGGCTTTGCCCCTGTGGGGGCGTGGTGGGGTTGGGGATGGGGGAGAGACCTGAGGATATTATTCAGATATTCAGATACTCTGCTTGCAGCTGGAGGGGAAAAAAGAGCACTTTGCCCTTGGGTCCAAGTCCCATTTTCTAATTTTATCCAACTGTACCAGCAATAAAATTTCTGTGTCTGTTTCTCACAATGTGGAATGGAGAGAGGTGTGATTAACTAGCACCCTGAATCTTCACCATATGATGGACTGACTGGGAGCCCCTAATAAGAAGCCGTCAAAAGTCAGTGACCACAGGGAACTCTACTTAGTGCTCTGCAGTGACCTAAATGGGAAGGAAATCCGAAAAGGAGGGGATATATGTACATGTATAGCTGATTCATTTTGCAGTACAGTAGAAGCTAACACAACATTGTAAAGCAACTGTACTCCAATAAAAATTAATTTAAAAAAAGAGATACAAATTTCCAGTTATAAAATAATAAGTCACAGGAATGTAATACATAGCGCAAGGAATATAGGCAATCATACTGTAATAATTTTGTGTGGTGACAGGTGGTTACTGGACTTGTTGTGGTGATCATTTTGTTATGTATTTGATTGTTGGATTACTATGTTGTGCACCTGAACCTAACATAATATTGCACATTAACTATACTTAATAAAAATGTATATAAAATAGCCACGTAACAAAAAAGTCAGTGACCACAATCGTACATGGCAAGATTTGACTGGTGCAGCTGGGTTGAAAGGTTTAGTTAGACTGTTTGCTATTTGTGATCTGCAACGGGCTTACATCATGACTGATGTTTGTAGGTGTGTAGTCGCCTTAAATAGATGCCGGCTAAACGAACTTCTTTATTACAAGTGAACCTTGTGGATCAGTTGCTTACCCAAGCAATGCTCTGCCTTGTGTCCATCTTAAGTCAAGATGGGCTGGCCTGGAACCTCCTCTTAGCATGCAGAAGTCTAGTCTCAGGCCGAGGTAGAGTCCCAGGAAGATTTTTCTTAGGGAATTGCCTCTGAAAAAGCAGCTTCAGTCCTTGGGAACTTCAGAGTCCCACATGGAGAGGGCAAGGGCTTTGCTTCCTCCTAGATTGCAGAGTAGGGGTAAGACCCTCCATGGTGTTTTTACTCTGGTCCCTGGGGCATAAGGCTCAAGTGCGCATGCTCTGATTTCTAGCTTTTACAATTTATGTACTGCTGAACATTGAGGGGTAGAAGGTAAATGTATTTTTGCTTGTTTTCCACCTTCATCCTCTTTCTTAGCTCTGGTTAAGGGACTGGTAGCCAGGAGAAATTAAACCCTGCTGGAACAGGGAAAAGGTTGGTGGAAAGGAATGGTTATACTCCCATTGAAATTGAGAAGCTTAACCAAGGCATGGGAAATTAAAAGCTGGAAAGGCACGATTCAGGGTAAAGCGTGTAGCAGAGGGCATTGCCTCTATTCAGGGTTCTAGGGGAAGCCCCAGGGCTGAGGGACAGTTGGCCTTCTGCCTGGTTTGGGAAGGGAAGGACTTGGGAGCACAATTACACCCTTAATGAGGGATTCCTTCCACTTGAGTGAATGCTCATTGATGGGGAATTCTAGACAGCCAGTGTAGACGGGCCAGCATCCTTGGCAGGGCCGAAACAAAGAAGGATTTCACTTTCCTCTTGTGATTTTTCGGTTTATCCAAGAGGCCACTACATCTCTACTTGATCATTTGCCGACAATAGCAAAGTGGGTCTGGGTGCCATCGGGCATGGTTCCCTGGGGTAACTGCTCTAGGGTCTGAGGGTGGCTATGGTTGAGGGCTGGTGCTGTGATAGTTTTCTGTATCCTATGGACACTTGGAGTCTAAAATGTTGCACCTACAAGAGCTTCAACCACTCCAAAAATAGAGAACCCAGACTTCAAGATGCTGAAAGAAACTTCTCTCCACCCAGACTCTGGGTGAAACCACCATGGCTGGAAATGCCAGATTGAGGGACCAGGAAGAGAAAAATTTGTGAGAATTTGCACGAACTTCAAGTTACAAGGGAAGTGAACTTAAATTTTTGGACTTCAATTTTTCTCAGGAAATAAGAAATGGGAAGGGGTTCAGAATAGTTCCAGCTAGGGCATTATCTATGGGACTGGCATTGTAATTCTTGGAGAAATTCTGTATTGTCACTTGTACTTGTTGTTTTGTCTCCAAGTAGCCTGTTCTAGACAGTGTGACTTGGCATAATTCAAAATTGGAGCTAGACTAGTGAGTGTATTTTTGGCCTAAAGTTCAGGGTGGCCTGTAGTTAATGTGTTGTTGAGCTCCATTCCAGGGTTCTCTGGGGCCTAAAGCTGAACAGCTCATCCCCAGTCCCGGAAGAGAGGTTTGTGTCCACAGTGTGATGCACACAAAGCAGGAGAGGGCCTGTCCTGCTGAAAGGCTGGTCTCTTCTGTCCCACCTCACAGGGGATGATAGCACTCCTGGCTGACCACGTGCTTCAGCGTGAAGGCCACAGAACACGTGTGTAAGAGGAACTGACATTTCCACACCAGGAGTTCCTGACCAGCCCGTTCCCTGGGGATCCTGAGTTATGGAGGGGTTGGGGAGAAAGCACCACCCTTACCATCCCAGGGGAGGTGGGATGACTCATCTGACGGTGAGACTAGAAAAGGGCACTGACTCTGCAGAGCCCACTTTCCCCTCTCCTTGGCCCTCTTTCTCCTGGCAGGCTGCAGGCATTCTGGCATGCATCCTCCCCCACGTGATAAGCCCGCTAAGAGTTGTCCAGATATTCTCTCTATGACTAGGAGGGCATTTAATCCACAGGGAGGGAGAAGAAAGCCCGTTTTATCCATGGGTTTAACTAGCAGCCGTCAGACTGACACAGTGGTGCTCATCTGAATTCTGTGGCATCTCTCAGTTGGTTCAACTCTACAGGGAGGAGGAGTGCTTTCTTAGCACTCTCAATTCCAGCACTTCGTACTATTTTCTTTCATGTGGCCACAGGCTTCTCACAAAGCAATGCTAGAATAGATGTGGTGTTCATCCACCCTCAGCCCTTGGTGACCCTCCCAGCACAGAGCACTCCTCTGCTGAGGGGCAAGAACTTGGAGGGCAGGGAAAGCCTGTCTTGTTGATGGGGCTTCCCTAGAGCCCAGCACAGCCGGCATCAAAGACTATCTGTGGAGCTGGATTGTTCCTTGAAATCGCCAAAGTGGGAAATGTACTCGTCTTCCCTGGAAAGACATTGCAAGGCAGTGAAATTCTTCCAAAGGCTTAACCTTAAATTTCTAATTGGTTGATTAATTTTTCTCATTCTGCCAACTCTTAAAGATGTTTTGAGAACTCATTTTCTAATTAGAGAAGGAATGTCACAGATGCAAAAATAAAACAGCTTCTATGCTGTCCAATACAGTAGTCACTAGCCACACTCCCAATTAAGGTGTGCCGTAAAAATAGTATAAAGGAAAGAAAGTAAAATATCTCATATTAATTTTTTCTATTGATTACATGTCGAAGTGATAATATTTTGGATCTACTGAGTTAAATAAAAATATATATCAGTAGTACTTATTTTACCTGCCTTTTTTGAACTTCTAAAAAATGTGGCTACTGGAACAGAGCTGTTCCAGGTGCTGCTTATTGTATAGTATTTTCATTCCTTTCCCATCTTGGACCAGGAAGGGAAACCAGAAAGACACTGAGTTGCTGCACATCTTTGAAGAAATCCTTTTCTTTCTCTGGCCTCTCTTTTTAACACCTGTGAAATTAGAGTAGGCCCTGGAAGGTCACTTCCAAATCCCTGTTTCATGACTTACTACAAAAGAAGGGCCAGTTGCCCCAAAGGCTCTATCAGCCGGTATTAAAATACTTCATGTCCACTATGGTACAGCTACCTGTCAGTTGTGGGTACTGACCATAAACAGAGGGATGCTGCTCGTGACAGTGTGGGCTAGATGAACATTACCTGTGATGCCACCAGCCAGTATGAAAATCTTGCCAATGATGAATGCCAAACAGCCTTAAAAAGATGAACTGAAAGGGAAGGAGCACACATGTTCATTTCTCTGCTGATTTAGACATTTTGTTTTTTTTAACCTCCACCACTGAACTGTATCTTGACAACAATTAGAAGATGAATCAGGACCACACATTCAGGCAAACAGCTAGAAGAGGTGTTTAATACAACACAGGAGAAGGATGCTGTGTTTGAAATGATGACCCTCTGTGCCCTAATCACTGTTTCTACAAATTTAAATATGATACTCAGTGCTGGTTATGGAAACAGCAATTGAAGTGACTCCGTTTTTCTTCATCAGACCTTGCTTAACACAGACTCATTGAAGTGGAAATTGAGTTTGTACATAATTATTTACGGTCTGTTGGTCTTTTTTAAAAAGGACCTGTTTATAAGAAGACACATAATGGGCTCAACTGAGCCGGCGTCTGAGACCAGAATCTTTTCTGTTGGTCTCCTCTCATCAACCCCCTGCTAATGTGCTCTGGTAGAGTTACCTCATTCCTCTCATCTGCCCTGCCAGCTGGCCTGATTTCTGGGTTTATGTCCTCACAATGGCCGTCCTTTTCTTTTTTCTACCTGGCATCTTATGTGGACATTTTAGTGGGATAGGGAACCTACCTCCTACTGCAACTGAAAGTGGGGTCCGGTTGCTCGCTGCTCAAAAGCCAATAAAGAGGCAAAGTTGGTGAAAGGAAAGTTTGCTTTGTTTTGGATGCCGGCAACCTGGGTGGGAGGGCGGACTCCTGTCCGAAGGCCGACTCCCCACCACTGACAATCAGTGGGCAACAGCTTTTGTAGACGGAAGGAGGTGGGCCACATGCAGAAACAGCACAGGCAGCTCTGACAGTCATCTTGAACTTGGTTATTGTGGTCTGATCAGTGTCCTCTTGATTGTTTTAGGTACAGTTAATCTTCAGTTCCAGGGTTGGTTCGTTCCCATTTCCTTGAGGCCAGTTCTCGGAATTGTGGCAGCTTGTGTCATGGCTACAGTCTGGTCATCACACAGTTAACTTCTTCCACCTGGTGAGGGTTTCAGTAGCTATAAGACAGCTCACAGGATATGGCTCAGAATATTATCCATAGCCCTTGAGGAGGAATGTGCAACTGGTTCCAACAAGGAACCTTTGCCATCTACGTCAGGTGTGAGTGACATTGCAGCTCGCCCTCCGTCTCCTGTTGCTGACGATCCTTCAGCTCTACCATCTCCCACTTCCTCTCCCTCCTCCAATCAGTAACTCTTCTTGCCTGTTCACTCGATGCCAGCCCCTGGATGCCAGCTCTTGTACTGTACTACTGTACTTTTCAAGGTACTGCACTGTAAGAGTCAAAATGTTTTCTTTATTATTTGTGTGTGTTTGTTTTTATGTGTTATTTGTGTGAAAAGTATTATAAACCTATTACAGTACAGTACAATATAGCTGACTGTATTAGTTGAGGACCTAGTCTAACTTTGTTGGAATTATGAACAGATTGGACTTATGAACACGCTGTCAGAACAGAACTCGTTCGTATGTAGGGGACTTACTCTATGCCTCACCTTTGCACATATTTATTACTTATTTATTAAACATTGTAATCTACATGGAAGTTAGTTCAAACAACTCCCAGTGGCACATGGCCCTCCCCACTCCTTGCCCATGGACTCAGATACAGATACTCTTTGGAGAGTAAGTTCATAAGGATTCTGAATCATTTGAGCTTTTTCCAGGAACAATTGGTATCTCCATTCCTTGTACTATACGTATCTACAACTATACAGTGGATTAGAAACACGTTATAAGTGCAGCACAGTGATTGTAAAGAAATAGGACCTGAGTGACTTCAATTCTATCATTATATGAATGCCCAGAGAAATGACAAAAGATGTTGGTCCTCACTGCCAGGAGAAGCCAAAAGGGCAATTATTTTCACCAAAAAGCAGGCAATCTTTCTAAAGCAGTGGGTCAAATAGTGTCTCTGTTTGTTATTATCAGCCATTTTTTCTGATCTTTGCAGAAGAAGAAAGACTTCAGAAGATTTTACCAAATGCAATAGACCTTTATGTTGAATTTTCTGGTGATAACATTTTAGTGAAAATTTTCCATCTGAATGTCTCCAGAGTCAGTCCCAAAGAAACAAAGACATGGACATTATTTTGATTTCTGGAATTTATTGTGAAATTGGATTTTTAATGAATCTCTAACTCATACTTAAGATTTTTCCTAACTATTTGTATATCCCTTGCTTCATGTGAAAGAAACTTCTTTGACATTAAAATTTATAAAGGGTGTTCTTTTATCAACTACAAGCAAAATAACACGATAAGTCTGGCTATACTGTCTATTGAATGTGAACATGAAAAGAACATCAATTTTTAGAAGTCATTGACAAACGTGCAGATATGAAGCCTTGAAAATGGAAACCATAATGATATTATTCATTACTGTGACAGGCCAATATGTAGGGACAAGTTTTTCTTTTTAAAACTAGATTAACTAAAAAGAAGTAATTCCTTACATTTGAACTTTTTGTGCTTTAATATTTATTTTATTTCATTTTTTATAGGCACGATTGTATATACGAAGTTCAATGACCATTTTTCTCTCTGGCATTTTTTTCCTGGCTATGATTATTTGTTTCATTTCATGTTTATTGCTGAAAATAATTTTGTCCTGTAGAGGATGGGACTGTTAACAAAATCATTCACTTGGTGTGTCAACTATACCACTGAGCAGAAGACTAAACATTTAAGAATTCATCAGCCCCATGCCTCTAAGCTAAGAGTGGAGGTCTGACAGTGAGAAGCTTTTGGGGAAGTACCACAAGGCAGAGGCTGAGCCTGACTCAGAAGAGGGCAGGCTAGGGTTGATTTCCCACATTGGGCAACTGTACAATGGAGACTACCTTCTGAAGAACTTGTGGTGGTCTCCCCTGAGAACCAGCCAGGTGCCTGTTCTGCAGAGGACATGGCTGCCCAGTCAGTACAGCCAAGAGAGCAGCTGGGGAGATGGGTAGGATGATAAGAACCTGAAGTTTTAAATAGGACTGGACTTAAAAAAATTATCTAGGTCTACCCTGGTGGCGTAGTGGTTGAGAGTCTGCCTGCCGATGCAGGGGACATGGGTTCGTGCCCCGGTCCGGGAAGATCCCACATGCCGCGGAGCGGTTAGGCCCGTGCGCCATGGCCACTGAGCCTGCGCGTCCGAAGCCTGTGCTCCGCAACGGGAGAGGCCACAACAGTGAGAGGCCCGCGTACCGCAAAAAAAAAATATATATATATATCTAAAACTGACCAGAAAGCTATAGGTTTTGCCCTCAGTGTCATCAGGGTGTTGATAAGAGAAACAGACAAGGCAGAGTTGAAGGTTGCAGTGATTGGAAAGAAACAAAATTTAGGTTTGTGTCCCACTGAGTTCAGGTTATCAAAAAAAAAAGAAAAGAAAGAAAAAAGAAAAAAAACCAGTTACCTATCTCCAATCTTTCATAATAATAGCAAAATATTTTATAATTTTAAGTTGAAAACAAGATTTGCAGAAATAAATACATTTTGAAATTTATTACTATAAAGTTGAACACAGTGTCTTATAATTTTAAAATAATCCACATCAGGAACTCTGGCTCCTGTTTGTGATGTAGAGAGCTGAAAAGAGAATAATTGCTACACTTATAACCAAAACAACACTTGAAAACCTACAGATTCACGACTTTCTTTGAATCTACCAGAGACTTGAAGCTGTAGGAAAACCAACTGACTTGAATAATAAGGAAGGAGAGATAGGACACATGTACTGGCTTACCTGGGGCAGATGCTTCTGGATATTTGTAAGAATTCAGCTAAGATTTTAAACAAAATGTTAAAGGCAGGTACGGACTAGTGAGAGAAGATAGAACCTCTGGGGGCTACAGACATAAGGGAAATTAATACTCACTTGAAGCTCTTCTCCAAGGACCTCAGTGGGTGGCCTCAAACAATGGAATATTACTCAGCCATAAAAAGAAACGAAATTGAGCTGTTTGTAATGAGGTGGATAGACCTAGAGTCTGTCATACAGAGTGAAGTAAGTCAGAAAGAGAAAGACAAATACCGTATGCTAACACATACATATGGAATTTAAGAAAAAAATGTCATGAAGAACCTAGGGATAAGCCAGGAATAAAGACACAGACCTACTAGAGAATGGACTTGAGGATATGGTTAGTCAGAAACTCTAGATATTGACATACAGTCCAGCCAGAGGGAAAATATTTGCCACAGCAATCATTAGGAGAAGATTTGTGAGAGATTTAGAACCATCTTTGCCCATTGAAAAGCTCTCAGAAGTTTCATATTTGACAGAGTGTTCAACAGAGCAGTTTATGACCCATCTGTGTGGGACAGAGATCTGTAAACCAATTTCTGGGTTAAGAGTGATGACTTCAGTTTTGTTGCTCAGAAACCTTTCTGGATGTGGGATTTGATCATGAGTTCATCTGAGGTTTGGACAGAGTCAGTGGATACCAGGCATGCCCTCTGTTCTGGGGCCAATAAGCTGAGTAAGTTGACCATGATCTTGGGGTCAAGTTGCAGTATAGGATTCGTTTTGAGTACAGAGGCAGCAGATGGGGAGGGTCTGACCAGAGGGTCAACTTCACACTTGGTGTTTCTGAATCTTGGTTTCTTCATCTGTAAGACCATGCAACTTGTAACTGCCCAGTCCTGCCTCTGCTTAACTCACATGGTTGTTGGGAAACAATTAATAGCAAATGAGGGAGGACTCAAACAAATAAATAATGTAGATGAAGGTATTTGTACATGATTAAATGTTATGCAAATTAAATAATTAATTAACTTGTCTTTCTATTCAACAGTTTTTGATGAATAGTTACTCTGAAGATTTAGAGCTAGAATCTAATGAAGGGCCATGAATGCCAGGTGGCAAACTTTAGGATGTAATCTATCTGCAAGTAGTGGGAAACCAGGTTTTGGTCAGCCAAGTGGCTTAATAAAAATATTCTTTTAAGAAGACAAGCCGGTAGCCATGTGAGAATTGTGACCCTATCAATTCTGTTTTCTGAATTGATCTTGAATTTGTTCCCCTCTCTGTCCTATAGACACTGCCATAGTTCATTACTTAACATCTCTCATGTGGAATAGGTATTGCAATTATCCCCTAAATGGTCTTCTTGCCTCTAACCTTGTCTACTCTGATTCATTCTCCATGTGTACATGGAGAATTTTATCCGATTATTTATTGGTTTATTGATTGATGGGTGGATTCATTTATTATTTATTGAGCTCTATCATGCACAATGCCTTGGGAACATGGCAGCGATGTTTGCTGAAGAGTAGGTCTTGACATATTGCTGCTCTCTTCACCCATGCAATAAAGTCAAAACCCCTAGCATGGCACACAACACCATTTCTAACCTGGACTCGGTGCCTCTTACCAGCCTCATGGCTTCTCTGCCTTATAACCTCCCTTGTACTCTGTACACAACTATGTTCTTTGGGGGCTGTGGAAAAGACTCTAAGATAAGGATTGGGTATGAATTCTGGTTTGGAGATGTAATAGTGCGATGACCTTGGATAAGTCACTCAGGTTCTCAGTTTACTTATTTGTAAATGGGAATTATATTGATAAAATATACCTTAAATGTCTACTGTAAAAATCAATGATATAGGAATGTAAATTGACTAGCACGGTGTCTTATATCAGTTGGTTTGGTTACAAGTAACAGAACACCTGACAGTAGAGGTTTAAACAAATAAATGTGTAGAGATTGAAAGTAGTTTTTGATGTTGATTTAGTGGCTCAAAAATGACAGGTCTGAATTTCTGGACCCTCCTTTCATGCTGGTCACCTCATGTTCACAGGATGGTTGCTGTAGTCGCAGACTTTACATCTACATCCAAGGAAAGAAAGGTGAAGGGACAGCACCTGCCATATTACTCTTCTTTTTTTTATCAGGAAAACAAAGCTCTCCTAAACTCCATAGAGCAGATTTTCCATTAGACCATTTTTTTTTCCAGAAGCATATCACATGGCCTTCTTCAGTTGCTAGGGTGGTTGGGAATTTGGAGAGAAAGAGTTTCCAGACTGGTTGAAACAAATCATGATTGGTCATTTGGTGATGGGCACATTGCGACTCTGAACAAATTTGGAATTCTGTTAACAAGGAAAAAGAGTGAATGGTATTGACTAACATTACACATTAGTATTTTCCAAACACATTAGTCATTAGTAGCATTACTCATTAGTGTTTTCAAATCTTTCCCCAAGAAATGCCACATGTTCACGTTGCTAAGTATTTGCACATAGTATGTTGTGTGCATACAACACCCTCCTCCCGCATTGTACTCACACAACTTTGTATTGTGCCTTTCCTCGATACATAAGCCATTTTCCATTTTCCCACATATTCTTTGTCATTTAAAAAATATATTAATTTATTTATTTGATTGCGCCGGGTCTTTGTTGCGGCAGGCGGGCTCCTTAGTTGCGGCAGGCGGGCTCTTAGTTGGGGCATGAGAACTCTTAGTTGCGACATGCATGTGGGATCTAGTGCCCTGACCAGGGATTGAACCTGGGCCCCCTGCATTATTGGGAGCAAGGATTCTTAACCGCTGTGTCATCAGGGAAGTCCCCGCTGTCATTTTTAAAGGATGCACAGAGAAGATCCATTACCTGGCTGCATCATGATTTACTTAACCATTCCTCTATGGTTGGAAATGTATGTTATTTTCAATTTATTATTATAGGGAGAGGGGAATTTAGTTTTGCTAAGTTTATGTTCTAGTCCACATGTGTTACACAGATTATCTCATTCAAACCTTGAAACATTCCTATGTGGTAGGTATTATTTCCATTTAATAGATGTGGAAATCTAGATGTGCTGAGAAATTAGTTTGCCCTGAGTCCTACAACTAGTGAGGAGTAGAGTTAGGATTCACAGAGAAGATGATTTAACTGCAAAAGTTGTGCTTTTTGATTGGAATCCACACTGAGATGGACATTTTTGTGCATGTATCAGTCCTGTTCAGATCCTCTTAGCTTCCCCATCTCCATGGCTCTGGGGCATATAGTCCAGCCTCAACTGCCTCTGTGGTGACCACATCCGGACAGACTCTGTCCAACTTCAGTGCACATCCTACTGCACTTCATTGCATGCCCCAGGATCCCTTGTGGAATCTGAGGTGTGAGACACTGAGGGACCTTGTTGGCATCCAAACCTGTGCAGCCTGGAAGTATGAAGGAACTAATGCCTCATTGGGGAGACTTTGACCAATGGGAGATGGAAGCTGGGGTATAATTTCTTCACTTCCTCTTGACAGATGGACTGTGCTGATTCATGGTCATTGTACGGCCTTGTTCAAAGCAGTCTTTTTTTTTTTTTTTTTTTTTTTTTTTTTGCGGTACGCGGGCCTCTCACTGTTGTGGCCTCTCCTGTTGCAGAGCACAGGCTCCGGACACGCAGGCCCAGCGGCCATGGCTCACGAGTCCAGCCGCTCCGCGGCATATGGGATCTTCCCGAACCGGGGCACGAACCCGTGTCCCCTGCATCGGCAGGCGGACTCTCAACCACTGCGCCACCAGGGAAGCCCCAAAACAGTCTTGTGAGATCAAATAATCAGTCTTGCTTAACACCAAGCAATGGGTAGCTCCTCGCCCCCCATGTTGGTTCTTCCTCCTTTTCTGCTTCATTCTCCTTTTTCCCCCCACTCCTGCTTCCTTGATAATAAAGGAGTGGTACATAAATGTTTAAAATTTCACCCTGGCTGTCTGAGCAACCCAGGCTGAGACAGTGCATAGAGTTATTTCATTATTTAGGATGATTTCCTTTGTCTAAAAGGGTTCCCACAGTGGGGTTACTGAATTTAAAAGTATGAATATTCCTATGCCTTTGAGAACTTTATAACTAACTTCAAATCTACCCCCACCTCCCACCCCGGCCCTTGGCTCACCCAGTAGATGACTATAGCTGGGGAGGAAGAAATTGTCCTCTACCCTTCTATGTTCTTCTGGCTGATCTAAGAATTAAATTAACATGAGACAGATTAACAAGAAAAAATCAAATGAAAGTTTAATAACATGTATACATGGGAAAGATCCAGGAAAGCTGAGCAGCTCGCTGAAATGGCCAGGTCCCCACTTTAAATACCATCTTCAGCAAAAGACAAAAGAGGATGTTGGGGATAATGGTTTGTGACTTCAAAGGGGAGGAAAGCAATTGACCAGGAGATTGAAAAGCAAGTGTTTGGTAAACAAATGTTTGCTGCACCAGCAGAGACAGTGGGACACAGAGAGGGATTTTAAGAAACAGACTTTGCTAGGTCCCTCCCTGTCTACCACACCTTGTTCACACTACGGTTACCTGTGGTGACAGCTCCCTTCTGGAACAGGTCCTCTTTTAGGCAGTGAGGGAGAAGGTCAAATTTTCTTCCTGAGTCTTTTTGGCCTTGATTGTTTTCAGCTCCAAATCATCCCATGCCAAAGAGGCATTTTGGTGTGGCAAATTTTGCTCCCCTACATCTCTATGTCTTTGTCAGACCGGCTTCACTCATTATTGAACTAAGGGTGGAGCTAAGATCCTGCTGGCAATGACTTACAAAGAAGGCTGTAAACAGGACCGTTTATGACCACATACAACCAACACTGGTTCAATGTTAATGTGTGGAAAAACATAATCTTTGCTGAAAGGGAATTTTAACCATTTGAGTTTATTTTCCCTAGGGAAAAATACCCTAGGCACACAGCTTTAAGAGTGTGCTGGCCCTTGGTAATTGCGCTAATTACCTGTGAGCTAATTAGGGACCATTATGTATTCAGAAGTGAGATTTGCATGCTTCAAAATTTGCATTTCCAGCGAGAAGCTCATTCTCTATGCATCATAAGGTGAGTGTTTCCTGCTGATTTCCTTTCCTCATATATAAGCCGGGCTCACTCTGGGGCTGCTATAATCAGAAGTCCATTAAGCAGAACCCGAAGAAGCCAGCAAGAGGAAGGAGCCTTCCGGAGCACACAGATGGGTCTGGGATCTATCTCGTTACAGAAACAACTATTTGGAGAGAGAATTCAGACAGCTTTTTCCAGAGGCTGCTTTTGAGTTTGTTCAGTCATAATCACAGGCTTTCCAGAAGAAACCAAATATCAGACAACTCCCTGAGTAAGAAATGGCCATTGCCAGGGCCCTTGTAAGATTCCAAGAGGAGCCTCTGTATTGCCTGGCGAGGCCTGCCACCCCGTGTGTAACAATAAACACAGTGGCATGGGGAGTTCCCCAGGGTCTGTGAGTTGCTTGCTTCTTCTCTGCTGTGTCCACTGACTTTCACCATGTGTCTCTGAGTTCCTTTTGGTGTTCTCCATGGACTGAAGCCTTCTCATTTCATGCCAGGGTTGTAGTTTGTTTCCGCCTTCCTAGGAGAAGAGAGGGAGAGGAGAAGGAAAAATGGTCTCCTTCCACTGGCCAGCTCTGACCACACATAGTGGGTTGCAGGACTGTAAGCTTCTCAAGATGGACTCTGTCCCCAGGCAGACACCAATACTCGTGATGTGAGCCATGGGCTGCTGCCATGGCCAGGGGAGTCTTGAGGTGTGAATCAGAACAAGATCAATATTTTAGCTCAGCAGAAGTTAGTAAACCCTGCACAGTGTAAAGAAAATTAGATTTGGGTGCTAGGAGGCTTGGGGTCCTAGTTCTACTCTTTATTGACTATGTGATCTTATCCTTTCCCTGGAGCTGTAGTTCCCAAATGGGTAGGTTAGGGTTAGAGTTGGAATAGTAGCTATGTGTCATGCATACAATCACTGCTATGTTCTCTGCTCCTGGAAGATGTTGTCGATCAATTACAGATTGATTTTACCTCGAATCCAGGCTTGGCCTCACAATTCTTCTCCACAGGGCACTCCTGGTAGCCGTGCGAATAGAGATTGGACTTGGCTTGAGATGCAACCTCTTTCCTCAGGGTCAAATGATCCCCAAAGTCCTTTCAACAAACTGCCTGGGAACCAATTGTTTCTAAGTAGGTTAACATGAGAATTGAAATCTGGTTTACTCTAATAATTTGCTTAGCAAAACTCCCCTCCCCCACTGCCCTAATAACCCTCTGTATTAGTTTTCCACTGCTGTGTAACAACTTACCACAAACTTAGCAGCTTAAAACAATATTTCCTCTCCTTAAAAAACTCCCATTCATAATCTTACAGTTTCTTAGCTCAGAAGTCCTGGCAAGTTCAGCTGGGTTCTGGGCTTAGAGTCTCACCAAGCTAAAATCACAGTGTCTGTAGCCTGGACTCTGATCTGGAGGTTCTAGAAGAAAGTCTGCTTCCAGGCCCCTTCAGGTTGTTGACAGTCCTGAATTCAGTCCCGTGTGTTTATAGAACTGAGGTCCCCGTTTGCTTGCAGGCTATTGGCTGGGAGCTGTTCTCAGCTTCTAGAGGCTGCCTGCATTCCCTGGCACATGACCCCTCCATCTTCAAAGCCTGCAGTGGTGCATCAGATCTTCCTCATGCTTCAGATCTCTTTGGCTTCTCTTCTGCTTTCCTTCTCTGCATCCAGCCAGAGAAAGTTGTCTACTTTTAATGGCTCCTGTAATCAGATTAGGCCCATCTGGTTAATGGCTCCTTTTAAAGGCCAATGGTATCATATGACATAACATAATCACAGGAGTGGTATCTCATTATATTCACAGGTTATGAAGGATTTGGGAGGTCATTTTAGAAATTCTGCCTACCATATCCCCATGCAGAAATATCACAGATTCTATGTGAACAAAGTTAGAATTAATGGGTTTAACATGATGAGGTTCTACTGAATTAAAGATTTTTCTCTGTTCATTCAACAAACAGTGAAATACCTACTAGTACCAGGCACCTGAAGACAGTAGTCTCTGCCTGCAAGAAGTGCACAGTCTCACCCCAAAACCAAAAGTCCAGGACCAGACAGCTTCACTGGTGAATTCTATCAAGCATTCAAAGAACATTAATACCTATCTTTATCAAACTCTTCCAAAAATTGGAAGAGGAGGGATCACTTCCAAACTCATTTTATGAGGCCAGCATTACCCTGATACCAAAACCAGAGAAAGACACCACAAGAAAAGGACATTATAGGCCAATATCCCTGATGAACATAGATGCAAAAATCCTCAACAAAATATTAGCAAACCGAATTTGACAACACATTAAAAGGATCAAACACCACGTTCAAGAGGGATTTATTCCAGGGATGCAAAGATGGTTCAACATCTGCAAATCAATCAATATGATATACCACATTAACAAAATGAAGGATAAAAATTATATGATCATCTCAGTAGACACAGAAACAGCATTTGACAAAATTCAACATCCGTTTATGATAAAACTCTCAACAAAGTGGGTATAGAGGGAATGTACCTCAACATAATAAAGGCCAATATATGGCAAGTCCACAGTGAACTTCATTCTCAATGGTGAAAAGTTGGGAGCTGTTCCTCTAAGGTCAGAAAAAAGACAACGATGCCCACTCCCACCATTTTTGTTCAACACAGTATTGGGAGTCCTAGGTAGAGCAATTAAGCAAGAAAAAGAAATAAAAGGCATCCAAATTGGAAAGGAAGATATAAAACTGTCATTATTTGCATATGATATGATATTATATATAGAAAACCCTAAAGACACCACCAAAAACCTGTTAGAACTAATCAATGAATTCAGTAAAGTTGCAGGATACAAAATTAATATACAGAAATCTGTTTCTATACACTAATAATGAACCATCAGAAAGAAAAATTAGGAAAACAATCCCACTTATAATTGCAACAAAAAGAATAAAATACCTAGAAATAAATTTGTTTTTGTTTTTTTTTTTGAGGTACGTGGGCCTCTCACTGTTGTGGCCTCTCCCATTGCAGAGCACAGGCTCTGGACGCACAGGCCCAGCAGCCATGGCTCACGGGCCCAGCCACTCCGCGGTATGTGGGATCTTCCTGGACCAGGGCACGAACCCGTGTCCCCTGCATCGGCAGACGGACTCTCAACCAGTGTGCCACCAGGGAAGCCCATAGAAATAAATTTAACCAAGGAAGTGAGAGACTTGTACACTGAAAAGTATAAGACACTGATGAAAGAAATTGAAGAAGACACAAATAAATGGAAAGATATTCTGTGCTCCTGGATTGGAAGAATTAGTATTGTTAAAATGTCCATACTACCCAAAGCAAGCTGCAGATTCAAGGCAGTCCCTATCAAAATTCCAATGGTGTTTTTCACAGAAATAGAACAAACAATCCTAAAATTTGTATGGAACCACAAAAGACCCTGAATAGCCAAAGCAATCTTGAGAATGAACAAGGCTGGAGCCATCACACTCCCTGATTTCCAACTATATTACAAAGCTATAGTAATCAAAACAGTATGGTATTGGCATAAAAACAGACACATAGATCAGTGGAACAGAATAGCCCAAATTAACCCACACACAGCTAATTAATTTATGACAAAGGAGCCAAAGAATATACAATGGGGAAAGGACAGTCTCTTCAATAAATGGTATTGGGAAAACTGGACAGCCACATGCAAAAAATGAAACTGGACCACTATCTTGTACCATATACAAAAATGAAATCAAAATGGATTAAACACTTGAATGTAAGACCTGAAACCATAAAATCCTTAGAGAAAACATAAACAGTAAGCTCCTTGACATCAGTTTTGGCAATGATTTTTTGGGATTTGACTCAAAATACAAAGGCAACAAAAGCAAAAATAAACAGTGGGGCTGCATCAAATTAAAAAGTTTCTGCTCAGCAAAGGAAGCCATCAACAAAATGAAAAGGCAACCTGCTGAAAGGGAGAAAATTTTTGCAAATGATATGACTGATAAAGGGTTAATATCCAAAATATATAAACAGCTCATACAACTCAGTAGCAAAAAACCAAGCAATCTAATTAAAAATGGGCAGAGGATCTGAATAGACATCTTTCCAAAGAAGACAAACAGATGGCCAACAGGTACATGAAAATATGCTCAAAATCACTAATCATCAGGGAAATACAAATCAAAACCACAATGAGATATCACTTCACACCTGTTAGAATGGCTTGTCTCAAAAAGACAGGAAATAACAAGTGTTGGCGAAGACATAAAGAAAAGGGTACGTTGTGCATGGCTTGTGGACCTGTAAATTGGTGCGGCCACTCTGGAAAACAGTATGGAGGTTCCTCAAAAAATTAAAAATAGAACTACCATATGATCCAGTAATTCCACTTCTGGGTATTTATTCAATGAAAATGAAAACACTAACTCAAAAAGATATATGAATCCCCATGTTCGCTGTAACATTATTTACAATAGCCAATATATAGAGACAACCTAAATGTCCATCAATGGATCAGTGGATAAAGAAAATGTGGCATGTATTAAAAAATGGAATATCATTCAGCCATAAAAAAGTGAAATCTTGTCATATGTGACAAATAGATGGACAAACAGAGCATTATGCTAAGTGAAATAAGTCAGAAAAAGGCAAATACCATGGAATCTCACTTATATGTGGAATCTAACAACAAACAAACAAACAAAAACAAGATAACCAACAAACACAAAAACCGAGCTCACAGATACGGAGAACAGATTGGTGGCTGCCAATCTGTTGGAGGAATTGGGTGAAGGGAGTCAAAAGGAACAAAATTCCAGTTTTAAAATAAGCAAGTCATGGGGATGTAATGTACAACATGGCAACTGTGATTAATAACACTGTATTGCATATTTGAAAGTTGCTAAGAGAGTAGATCTTAAAAGTTCTCATCACAAGAAAAAAATTCTGTAGGTATGTATGCTGATGGATGTTATCTAGACTTATTGTAGTGATCATTTTGCAATACGTACAAATATTGAATCATTATGTTGTACATCTGAAACTAATATAATGTTATATGTCACTGCACAGTCTAGTGGGGGCCAGTAATCACACAATGTTATAGGGTTATTTCAAATAGAGATGGGTACAAATATATTGATGCCAATGAATTAGAAGTAACCTATTCTGCTTGGAAAAGTGGTGGGGGAGGTGATTATTGGGGAGTTTGCCAAGAATTTGAAATTTTGGTTGAATATCAAAGGATATAGTTCTGCCTCTCAGAATAGTATTTGGCAAGTTCCTTTTCCTTCCAGAATCCCAATTTCTTCATCAGTTTTATTAGAAGTTTAATTAAGATGATCTCTACAGCCTGTTTCACTTCTCTTGTCATCTGAATTCCAGGTAAATGTGTGTGAATGTGCAGGAGATGGGTGGGGATAAAGAGGATAAGAGAACCCCTGGAGGAGTGTCTTGCCTGCCTGTCTCAACTTTCAGTGTCATCTGGGTTCCTTTGTCTGGCTCAGCAGGGAGGTCAAAGATGAGGTCTAGCCATCAGTTAGGATGCAGCAGAAGATGGAATTCAAGCTGTCGTAAACAACGAGGGCTATATGACTAGAAATTCAAGGGTGGGGTGATCTTGAGGTTGACGTAATCCAGTGGCACACTTTCCATTTTCCTGTAATCCTCTTGACTCTGCTTTAATCAGGCTAGCAACAGAGCTCTAGACCTCACATGTGGATGCAGCCACATCCAAAGAAAGAAATGCCCAGCAACCTTTTCTAGAGTCTCACTGGCCCCACTTAGGTCGATCGTAAGGACATAGGAAAACCTTGTGCTGATTAAAGTCCTCCAGGGGTCTTGACCCATTCATTGGTAAGAGGATGGGAATACTAGGACTGACAGACCAGTCAGGATGCACCCTCAAACTGCTACACATCGGGGGTTGGGTGGAATCCACTCACTGGCTCTGAGTCCTGGCTCCTCCCTCACCTCAGGACATTGAGGACATTGCTCGGGGACCAGCAGTCAATCCAGCTTTGCTGAGGCACTGATGATGGAGCAGTTGATATCATGTGGCTCCTTCAGGTATCAGAATAGTGCATGCAGAAGAGCCTTGAGGAGATGCACAGCTTGCCCCAAGGCAGTGATTAATAGTACAACTTGGGGCACTGTGGCAGTAGGTCAGCGCCTAACAAAACTGCTCGGCCGTTAATACATGGGGTAAAGCTTAGAGGCCATTCGAGCAATCCTTCGTAAATAGGTCGTGTTCTTAGAATAAAACATAGATAAATGATACTCAGATAAAGATGTCTTTTCTCTTTAAATCAAACCTTCTTTTTACTCAGGCAAAATTAAAAAAAAAAAAAATCTGAGTGCAGAGGCTCTGCTTCTCCCTGCTCTGGTTCTGCACCATTGGTTCAGTCTCATTTCAGAGATGCAGGAATTTATAATTGCTTTTCCAATTGTCACCAAGTCACCTTAATGGCTTCTTACAAATTATTTGTTGTACGAACAACATGGTTGGAAACCAAACTAAAAAGAAAGTAAAGGTTAACCCATGCTCTGATGACTACAACAAATCAGGCTATTTGTATTTATTTGTGCTCTGTTCAAGCTTTTGCCGATGGCCACACAAAATTTCACCATAGGGCAGTCATATTTATATTGGTATATTGTGAGCATATTCTGTGTTTATTGTGTAATTGTCATAACTGTGCTTTTTGCTCTATAATGGATTTCTGGAAATGAAAATCGGTGTCTGTCTTGACACAACCATGCCCTTGCTCTCTACTGCATCCCACCCAGATCTGGAATTTAATTGAGGTTAATTCCCCCACCCGTTGTTTTATTTTTGTGTCAAGGGAATGTGTGCTCTCAGGGGAAGGAAGGTATGCTGTCCTAATGCGGCATGAATTGCATGTCTCCAGAGGAACACCAACTTCTGCAGATTTTATCCTTATAATCTTGCTATTTTAATTACACATATATTTTTCTTGGCTCTATTATTTAGGAGTTATACCCGTATACTTCCCAAAGGAATTGTGTGGTTTAGAGATAGAGACAGTGTGAAGTCTAATTAGAGATTCATCTTAAAATAAGATTGAGTCCAGACCCAGGGTAAGGAAGTGAGTGTAAGACAGTGCAGGGGGTAGCACATCCCGGGCATTTCTGCCTTTACTCTTCCTCCCCATGGAAGAAATCAGTAATCAATTAGGATGCTCTTTCACATCAATACTTGTTTTTCACATCACACAATCTCAAAAATCTTTCTTAACACTCTCCTTCAGGTGCCATTACCAATCAGTGATAGTTGACTGTGACATGAAATCTATTTACTGTGTCTGGTATTGGGAAAAGTGAACAGAGATAGGAATGAAGAGCATTTTAACTTTGCCATGGATAAGCCATATAACCAGAGGCATTCAAAGACTGAATTGGGAGGAGATTGGAAGGGAAGATTTGAATTCAGGAGAAAGTTTAGGTGACTCACTTTACAGAAAATTCCAGTAACCTGGAGCAAGCAGAATAGCATTCGAAAGTTTATATGAACAATGTCCCTTGAACCATTCATGGGATAAAAGGTGGACAAGACATTATGGCTGAGACTTTCAGAGGGCATCCTCCATGGACACTTTCTTCTTTTCTTAATTTTACGTCCCTGGTCCTCTTTCTATTTCTCCCACAGCCCCCTTTATGAGAGCTCTGTCACCTGATGGCTGCATCCTTCCTCAGAATACATTGCTCTTGCCCTAAACGTCTACTGGCTCCGAAGCAGGGAGTGAAAAGGTCTAGTCCTGTAGGTTGCGGGTGGAGTGGGTAGTTGGCAGGGTAGGGGTATGGGTATGAATGCTTTGTCTGCAGCTTCTCAGCAACTGAGAATACCCAGGCCATTCTCATTATTAGAGGGGCACTGTTTTTGTAAAAATGAAGGGAAGATGAAGTGTGGTTGCAAAAATGATCCTATTTTAAAGTTTACATTTTACAAGTGAATACTTCTACTACAAAAATGTCCTATAGCTAACACTGTACAGTGGATTTGATGATGGGCTACACGCCTAATGCTCCCTGGTGAAAGCATCATCTCTCTGTCCTATCAGTGTGCTCTGTGACTCTGTCTCACCTGGAGATGACGTCAAAATATGTACCTTTGAGGCCTTTGGGAAAATATATGGCTGAGCGTAGTGGCCCATCTGACATCTCCCGTGATAGACCCTGCCTTAGACCCCACTCTGGTCTCATTTTCTTAGTGATGATGGCATCTGATTCCTTCTTGAAATGCCCAAGATGAAATACTTTATCACATCAAGTATTAATTTTCTTCCAAAGGCCAGTGTAGTCTCTTGTCAGGAATTTGCCTTTCCATTTGCCCTACTTCTTGTGAAACATTAATCTTGATCTCCTTTTGGCCCTCATTCCAAGGAGCCCCCGTATTAATTGAGAAAGTCCTGTCTAAACTATCTGGGATGGATCCTCAAATAGTCTCTATGTAACCAAATTTCTTCCCCAAGAGTAGGGAGATGTTTCAGTGCATCTCACAGCTAGTGACCATCATGTTACTGTCTTTTTCTTTCTTTAGAGTGTATTCTGTGTTCTTCAGTCTTCTCTGAAGAGTATCGTAGTGTCATACAGGAGTGGCTTGTGGCATATTCAAAATTCCCATCTGTCCCTATCATGTTCTTACTCTCCTCTAACCACCTAAGTTGTGATGGATGATGGATGTCTTCAAGAATTTCTATCTTGAACTAACCTTGATAATTACTCTGTTACTTGAATAAATAGAAGTCTGATTTATGTTTCATAAATTCCTTAGGCAGATTTTGTATACTGTAGTGTTTCATATTCTATTATGTTTTGGACTGTCAGCTTTTTTTTTTTTAAATGAGACTTTGGATAATATGTTGGGTTTGGGGATTGTTGTCAGTCAGATGGGTTAGGGTTATGCTGTGGTAATAGATAACCCCTAAGTCTCACTTGCTTAGAAGAATCAAGTTTTATTTTTTGCTTATGCTACATGTTCATCCCAGCTTGGCTGGCAAACCTTTTCCGTGTCTCATTCAGGAATGGAGACTGACAGAAGCTTCACTGTCATGTGTTGGTTGCTGGTCACCATGGCAGGAAGAAGAAAGGGAACATGGTGAATTGCATACTGGATTTTTTGTTTGTTTTATTTTGTTTTGCTTTTATTCAGTTTTTTTGGGGCGGGAGTATAACTGAAGTGTCATAAACTGCATACACTTAAAGTTTATAACTTCTTGCATTTTGACACATGCAAAATGGATCAAAATGGATGTATGACACCCTCACTACAGTGAAGAAAGTGAACAATTCCATCACCCCAAAAACACTCCTCATCCTCTTTGCCATCCACACCTCCAACCACCTTCGTCCTCAGGCAAAAATGACCTACTTCCAGTTACTTTAGATTTATTTGAATGTTCTAGAATTTTTAATAAATGGAATCATACAGCATGTACTCTTTTTTGACTGTCTTCCTTCATCCCAGCAAATGATTTGTAGAAATCATCCATGCTTTGTGTGTATCAGTAGTTCATTCTGTTTCATTGCTGAGTAGTAGTCCATTGTATGGACATACCATAACTTGTTTATCCATTCACCTGTTGATGGAAATTTGTATTGTTTCTAGTTTGAGGCTATTACAAATGGTGAAAAGAACATTTGGGTACAAATCTTTGTGTAGACATATGCTTTTATTTATCTTGGGTACATACCTGGGAGTGGAGGTTGTCCAAAGTGGTTATACCAGTTTACATTCCTCCCGGCAGTTTATGAGAGCTCCAGTTGCTTCACATTCTCACCAACACTCGGTATTGTCAGTTTCAAACATTTTAACCATTCCATAGGAGGATATCTCACTATAGTTTGATTTGCATTTTCCTAATGACTAATGATGCTGAACTTTTTTTGTGTGTTTATTGGCCATGTTGTGCAGTGTCCTGTGGTGCTATGCTCCTGACTTTGGGCTGGTATGTCAGCTTGGTAGAACGGCCTGTATCCAATTTTTTTTTTCCAATGAAGGTATCAGTCCAGGATCTATGTACTATAGCATCAGCTAGCATCCCTTGCCCTGCTTTGTTTGGTCTGAACCAGGTTAGCCCTTTTATTTCTCCCCCGACCTATGACAAATTTATGGGCTCTGTATTAAAGTTGTGCTCCCACTTTCTTAGAACCTGCATCCCCAGGAATCTCTGCAGAGTCTTCTTCCTGTTTCTGTCCTGTCTTGCTGATTTCAATGGTAGATTCTTTACTTTAGACCTGACTTTTACTTCTTTGCCTTCCTCCCTTTTCCACTTGACATCTTTGGGCTGCAATTCCAGAGCTACCTTAATCCCAGGGCTCTATTGGCTCAAACTTATGCCATGCCCCAGAGTTGAGTGTGAGCCCCTCCCAATTCTGGCACCATCCAGGTCCCAGAGGTGTGATTCCTAGCCAGAACCCTGGGCAATCTACTGTTCCAGGGACATCCAGACAGCCTTGAAAAGAAAGTGATATGAAGTAGGACAGTTTGTATGGTATAAAGAATTCATGTGAAAACTATGGTGACATAAAATCCATTCTGTTCACCTCAAAAAACATTAACCAGACGAGTCCTTTTGAAGTTCCTCCCATATCTCCTGCCAAGCGTGTCCTCTTCGAGCAGTCAGTCTGAGACTTAAATCAGTGCAGAGTTTGGAAGGTTATGGCAGATTCTGGATGATACTGGCAAACAACTGGCGAGATAAATTGGTAGGTGTCCTAGCAGGAGAGCCAAGCCTGACAGCTAAGCATCTGGCAGATTCAGCCACAGTAACGAGAGGAGCTTATAAAGGGAAGTGTAGGGCTCCAGAAGGGGGAATGGGTATGGGCAGGCACCAAAACAGCAACTCAGGAATGAAGCCTCGACCTGGAAGTACAAGCTGAGGTAAGTTGACTGGGACTCCAGCAGGAGCTACCTGTGAGTTCCGGCATTTTGTCCAGGCCAGGCCCACAGGACAGGTGATGACACTGCAGCCTCAAATCCACAGTTTACACTGATCCTGTGGGTTGGGGAGGGTGGAAGTGGGGGTGTGGACTTCTCCAGCTGTGGGTGCTGATGAATGAGTGAAGGGGCCCCAGGCAGAGTGTAATGAAGGAAATCATGTGTTGGCTTATTTATAGAGGACTAAAAATGAAAATCGCTTCCAGATGCAAACACTCACACTCCTACTAAGGAACCCAAGAAAAGAAGCATACAAATGCCACTTACAGCGTCTTTCTAAAGGTCTTAAACTGTGTTATCACATCATGGAAGTCATGGATGAACTCATATTTCTGGACTCTGCCTGGCATGGCCACCCTGCAGTGTGGACAGGGCTAACTTCAGACATTTGGACCTGGGAGGAGACCTGCCCGCATGAGGTGGGAAGGTGGAGGACCAGCTGTAGCCGTTAAGTCAGGGAGGAAGCCCAGTTGGCAAGTAATATACAGTAGCACTTCTCAACTTCCATGTGCATATACCTGTGGATCTTGTTAAAATACAGATTCTGATTCAGTAGATCTGGGGCAGAACCCCAAATTCTGCATCTCTAACAAGCTCCAAGTGATGCCTGGTGCTGCTAGTCTGTGGTCCACAAGTCAAGTAGCAAGAAAATATGGTATTCAGCAGGTGGCAGCAGGTATGAGACATTCAGGTAAAAAATACACTGATGTGTATAAAATTGATGACTAATAAGAACCTGCTGTATAAAAAAATAAAAATTAAAAAAAAGAAGTTTTTGCAGAGCTGATTCAGTAAAACCAAAAGAGAAGGTTTTTTATACACATCAGTGTATACATGTCAATCCCAATCGCCCAATTCATCACACCCCCCCACCCCCCACTGCTTTCCCCCCTTGGTGTCCATACGTTTGTTCTCTACATTTGTGTTTCAATTTCTGCCCTGCAAACCAGTTCATCTGTACCATTTTTCTAGGTTCCACATACATGCATTAATATATGATACTTGTTTTTCTCTTTCTGACTTACTTCACTCTGTATGACAGTCCCTAGATCCATCCGCGTATCAACAAATGACCCAATTTCGTTCCTTTTTTATGGCTGAGTAATATTGCATTGTATATATGTACCACAACTTCTTTATCCATTCATCTGTCAATGGGCATTTAGGTTGCTTCCATGTCCTGGCTATTGTAAATAGTGCTACAGTGAACATTGGGTGCATTTATCTTTTTCCATCCCCTCACTTTCAGTCTGTATGCGTCCCTAGGTCTGAGGTTGGTCTCTTGTAGACAACATATAGATGGGTCTTTTTTTTGTGTCCATTTCGCAAGCCTGTGTCTTTTGGTTGGAGCATTTAATCCATTCACGTTTAAGGTAATTATTGATATGTATGTTCCTATGACCATTTTCTTAATTGTTTTGGGTTTGCTTTTGTAGGTCCTTTTCTTCTCTTGTGTTTCCCACTTAGAGAAGTTCCTTTAGCATTTGTTGTAGAGCTGGTTTGGTAGTGCTGAATTCTCTTAGCTTTGCTTGTCTGTAAAGCTTTTGATTTCTCCATCGAATCTGAATGAGATCCTTGCCAGGTAGAGTAATCTCGGTTGTAGTTTCTTCCCTTTCATCACTTTAAGTATATCATGCCACTCCCTTCTGGCTTGTAGAGTTTCTGCTGAGAAATCAGCTGTTAACCTTATGGGAGTTCCCTTGTATGTTATTTGTCGTTGTTCCCTTGCTGCCTTCAATAATTTTTCTTTCTCTTTGAGTTTTGCCAGTTTGATTACTATATGTCTCAGTGTGTTTCTCCTTGGGTTTAACCTGTATGGGACTCTCTGTGCTTCCTGGACTTGGGTGGCTATTTCCTTTCCCATGTTAGGAAAGTTTTCTACTATAATCTCTTCAAATATTTCCTCAGATCCTTTCTGTCTCTCTTCTCCTTCTGGGACCCCTATAATGCGAATGTTGTTGCGTTTAATATTGTCCCAGAGGTCTCTTAGGCTGTCATCATTTCTTTTCATTCTTTATTCTTTATTCTATTCCACAGCAGTGAGTTCCACCATTCTGTCTTCCAGGTCACTTATCCGTTCTTCTGCCTCAGTTATTCTGCTATTGATTCCTTCTCGTGTAGTTTTCATTTCAGTTATTGTATTGTTCATCTCTGTTTGTTTGTTCTTTAATTCTTCTAAGTCTTTGTTAAACATTTCTTGCATCTTTTCGATCTTTGCCTCCATTCTTTTTCCGAGGTCCTGGATCATCTTCACTATCATTATTCTGAATTCTTTTTCTGGAAGGTTGCCTATCTCCACTTCATTTAGTTGTTTTTCTGGGGTTTTATCTTGTTCCTTCATCTGATACATAACCCTCTGCCTTATCTTGTCTGTCTTTCTGTGAATGTGGTTTTTGTTCCACAGGCTACAGGATTGTAGTTCTTCTTGCTTCTGCTCTGCACAAACTTTCTAATCATCAAATCCAATCGACACTTTTCAGTTTTTGCACTATTTAGCCTCTAGAAGGCCACTTATATTTGCTGACGAATCCCCTCCATCCTGAGACTTTTCTGCTTGGATTCCTTGCCATCATTTTCTCCTGGCTCATCACCCTCATTTTTGGGAGATTTCATCTTGTCATCTACACTCTTACTCTTTTTGCAGGTTGACCTTAAATGTTGGGGTTCTCCAATGGGTTCTCTTCTTTCTCTATAGCATGTTTCCTCCTCCTCTTATTCTTTTCTTTTTTTGAATATTTATTTGGTTGTGCCAGGTCTTAGTTGAGGCAGGTGAGCTCCTTACCTGTGGCTTGCTGTCTCCTTAGTTGTGTCATGCCAACTCTTAGTTGCAGCATGGATGTGGGATCTAGTTCCCTGACCAGGGATTGAACCCAGGCCTCCTACACTGGGGGTTTTAAAGTCAGGAAACTTTTAGTTGTATATGACAGAAACACCACTCAGTTCATTAAAATTAAAAAAAAATGGGCAAAATGCACATAATATGAAATTTACCATCTTAATCATTTTTAAGTGTACAGTTCAGCAGTGTTAAGTACATTTGTATTGTTGTGCAACCAAACTCCAGAACTCTGCATCTTGCAAAACTGAAACTTAATACACATTAAACATCTCCTCATTCCCTCCTCCTCCAGCCCCTGCTAACCACCCTTCTACTTTCTGTTTCTGTGATTTTTGGCTACTCTAGGGACCTCGTATCAGTGGAATCACACAGTGTTTGTTGTTTTGTAACTGACTTATTTCATTTCACACCCTCAAGGTTCATCTATGTTGTAACACGTGTGAGAATTTTCTTCCTTTTTAAGACTGAGTAATATTCGATTGCATGTATATGCCATATTTTGTTTATCCATGAGTCTGTTTATGGATACTGGGGTTGCTTCCATATATTAGCTATTGTGAATGATGCTACTGTGAACTTGGGTGTACAACTACCTCTTCAAGACACTGCTTTTAATTTTGGGGGGTTTGTACACAGAAGTGGGATTCTGGACTACTCAATTTTTTAGTCAAAAACTAGAGGAAAGACTAAAAAGGAAGATGACCCATGGGCACAGAAACAGGGACACTTGGAGGTGAACTTCCAGCCAGTGGGGTTCCAGGGTGCTGTCTCTTGTTCTGAGTCTTGGCTCTTTCTTGCATATTTTCTCCTGCTAACACTCTCTTTTCATGAGGTGGGAAATTGGCTTCCAAAGGCCTCAGATTCACATCTTCCCAGCATGGAAACCCCCAGCAGAGAGAGAAAATCTCTCCTGAGACTATATCTCAGTACTATACAGCTAAGGAAAAAAAGCTAACCTACTGCAAATGGCAGAGCAGAAAGAGCTTTGTTTTTGCTGATATACTTGAATTGCTCACCAAAACCAGAATTCACTTCCTCCAGCCATCTTGCTATGTGAGATAATTAAATGTTTTCACTGCTTAGGCCTCTGTCATGCATTACTACTTGCAGGAAACATAATATAATTCTATACTGGCTAACCACAACAAAACCTCATCTTAGAAAAGGAAAGAAGGCAAAACAGCATGCTGTGGTCACTGGTCATGCTTTATAGGAAAAACAACAATTCCCTTCTCTGACAGTGGAGTGAGTCATCAGTCATTGTGACTAACCTTTCATTTTGTTCTCTAAGAGCTCTCTTGTCTATTGAGGAACAGATTCAGCTGATGTGCTTTTTCTTTTTGCCTGGAATGCAGATGTGATGGCTGGAGTTGCAGCAGTTATTTTGGGTTCATGAGGGAAAGGCCAAGTAAATCTCAGAGACTTCAGCCCTACGATCTTAAAGCTACTGGATCAATGTCAGCAGCCAGCTACCTCTTGCCTTCTTGTTATATAAGAAAAGTGCTGAGTAAATGTTAAGTTCTCTTTGAATTTAACTTTCATCTTTTTGAATTCTCCATCTTAGCAATATGCCTTGATGTTTTGCTTTATAGTTTCCCTCAGATAGTGCCTGGGGAAACGTGAAGCAATAGACCTTGGAGATAAGGCCCTTACCTCAGGTAGCACCATCATAGATGTGCTCACCCACCTGTATCTGTCAGCAGGAGAGGTTTGAGAGAAGCCTCATTCTCTGGCTCCACCTAGGTCTCAGTCTTATCCTCTATGTGTTTTCTCTTCACTTACATGATGTCTGTGCTACATTTATCTTGGGGTGGAGGAGCTGGCTTTGACACTTCCAAAAACAAGGGATTATCTTATGGACAGTGGTATCTCACTACTGACCACAGGCAGAAGGAGCTCTCCTGAAATATCCATGTGCCCGTCTCCTTCCGCTTTTGGAAAAGGCAGCTGGACCTAAGGCTTGTGCTTTCCTTGAAGATCTGGAGAAGTGGTCAGCATATCACAACATTTATACCATCCTGAGTAGGTGTGTGTGTGTGTATGTGTGTGTGTGTTCCATTTTGTTAAATTAACTTTTTATTTTGAAATAGTTTGAAGTTGACAGGAAAGTTGCAAGAATATAATGTACACTCACTTCACCCAGATTCCCCCATTATTAACATTTTACCGCATATGTGTTATCATTCTTTCTCTGAATCTCTCTTCCCCATATATTTGTGTGTGTGTGTGTGTGTGTGTGTGTGTGTGTGTGTGTATAAATTCATAAGTGCTTTGTGCTCAGTGATTAAAATGTATTTTATGGAGAGGTTCTTTGGGAATAAGTAAATATCTTCTTCTTCATCAAACTTTTACACACAGATTTTTGCATCTACTGATGATTCTTGCCCAAATAATTATCACTGTAGTGTTTTCTAAGTCCATCATTTCTTCTACCTTTATTAGTTGGCATTCAACTATAAGGTAGAGCTTTCCCTTTATGCATTCCCTTTATTCATTCACTTATTTATAAGTGAAGAGCTTTCCCTTTATTCATTCACTTATTTATATCAATGCAGACTCATGGATTCTTATTTTATTGAAGGGAATCTAATCCATTATTATCATCAGTTATTTTGATGCTCAAATCTTTCCATCTTTGGTGAGTGGGAGACTTTTCAGGCTAGCTTCTATGTCCTTTTGAGATATGCTCATCATTCTTTGAGTACTTCCTGACTTTCTGACATATCAAGGTGTTCCAGGTTCATCTTGTATTTTCTTTGTGTCAGCCTTGGACTTAGCCATTTCTTCATGGAGTCCTGCTCTGTTTGGTGAAGAATGGTATTTAAAAGCCAAGATCTGGAAGACCTTCTGTGGTCTGGGAAGTCTTGGCCCTCTTAATGGAAAGAGCTAGGAAATATGTATATGTAAGTACATACACATGCACATATATCATATTAGTTTGCTGGAGCTACCCTGGCGAAGTACCACAAACTGGGTGGGCTTAAACAACAGAAATTAATTCTCATAATTCCTAGAGGCTGGAAGTCTGAGATCAAGATCTAGGCAGGGTTTGTTCCTTCTGAGGGCTATGAGAGAGAATCTGTTTCATGCTTCTCCCCTCGCTTCTGATGGTTTGTTGGCAATCTTTGGTGGTCCTTGGCATGTAGAAGGATCACTCCACCCTCTGCCTTTCTTTTCTTTTTTTTTTTAAAGATTTTTTGATGTGAACCATTTTTAAAGTCTTTATTGAATTTGTTACAATATTGCTTCTGTTTTATGTTTTGGTTTTTTTGTCTGCGAAGCACATGGAATCTTAACTCCCTGACCAGGGATCGAACCCGCACCCCCTGCATTGGAAGGCAAAATCAACCACTGGATTGTCACGGAAGTCCCTCTGCCTTTATTTTCACATGACATTCTCCCTGTGTCTGTCACTGGATCAGGGTCCACTTTAATGACCTAGTTTTAACTTATCACAGTCAAGAGATATGTGACCAAGTAAAGTCACATTCTGAGGTTCTGGGGGGCTAAGACGTTTATCTCTTTTTCTCCATTAAAAATCATAAATTCACACTGATACTCCAATTCCAATCCACTGCCCCAGGATATATTCTAGTCTTTCTCTTTGCCACCTTTCTTCTTTGACAGTGTGCAACCTGGCTCCAGTTACCTGCAATATCGTGACTTATTTACTGAATCCCTTTCATGTAACCAGTCTCCCAGTCCTGGCTCTGTTGCACATAGCAGTTGACCGGCTCCACTGCCTTCTCTCACAGAGTTCGCTTTTACCAAATGACAGCTGAGTTAGTAAGGGGACTCAAGCACCTCTTTCCTACCTCCATGGCTCTTTGAGACCTCCAATTCTTAGACCCTAGAATTATACTTATTTGGAAAGTAACGTTTATATAGTGCTTTGGGATTTCCCAAGAATGTAAGAATATGTTTTATTTAAATTTTGAGCATCATAAAAACACTGTGAGGTTCATTTTCAGCTCCAATCTAGAGATCAAGAAACCAAGACTGATTTAAACTGTGTTGGCAGGACCAGGACAAGTAGCTCAGCCCACGATTACATCACACAATACATGTAACCCTGCACCTGAATATTATTTAGCATAGACGACACCGAACATTCCACATGATTGGAAAAGATATCTTAGGACCTGGGGACCCTAGAGAGAGGGTGCATTTTTCAGGTTTTTCAGTCAGTTCATTACATTTACATGTCTTCTGTCATGTGTGAAATGAATTATCTGGAGTTAACCTTTACCATCGCTAAGCATACATGTTTGTGATTTGTGCAGAATAGGAGAACTTGAGCTCTGTCTTCAAAATGAAATGGAGGTTTTCCCATTTAAAGTCAAGTCCTTCATTTCTAAATGCTGAATAGGATGGCACTTTTAGAAGAATTCCAGATGGTTAAATTAGGAGACTAATAATAAAAAAAAGAGAGAGAGAGAGAGACCAGCCCAAGATTACTCACAGAGCTTGAAGCCTTTTAATTTGGTTATGAATGAAATGCATTTTCATACCTTGTTCTGAAATGATTGCCAACCTCACCGACAGGAAGCCCTTGGGCATGTTATGGTCCCCTTCCCCCCAAGGCCCCTGGCTGCGTATGACTTCCCTTACAAACTTATTATTATTATTATTTTTGCCAATTCAAATGAAGTTGTTCTGCTTAGAATAAGAGGTTCTACGAAGCATGCCGGTGTTTTCCTATACAGTTTGTCTTTTTGAAGGGGACGAGTCTGTGTGGGTCAGGGAGGAGGCTGGGGGGCTGTGATGTTTCTGCGTCTTGGGCTTTGCAGACAGGGATCCTCCACCAAGGCCCTTCCCCCAGGTTCCTCTCAGGGTCAACGTCCAACACTGGCATTTGATCACTTCTCTCAGGGAAGGTGAGGCAGTCCCAGGGGCCTCCAGAAACCATCCTCTTACCTAAGATTCTCAGAGATCAGGTTTCTTCCCTCTGTGAAGAGGTGTGAAGAAGGGCGGGGGTGGGGAGGAGGAGGACGAGGAAGGTTTGAAAGGAGGCACGTCTCTGTGGTTTGGGTTCATAAGGACCCGCTGCAAATGTCCTCAAGGAATCAAGAGGGCTTTGCTCAGATATTCCCACGTGGAGATGATGCCCACGTTGCTTTGGGAGCCTGGCTTCGGCATCCTGAGGTGGCTTCTGAAGCCAAGAGCTTTATGCTGACTTGCGATATGGCCCTGGAGTCCCATACAACTAACCCAGGGACCACAGATGCCCGGCCCCATTGAAACCTCTAGGGTTCTAGCAGTAGACAGATTTGACTAGGATCCAAGCCCTGATACTTACAAGGGCTGTAGCCTCCGTGAGCATGTACTCCCACTGGAAAAGCTAAATGGCTCCTAGGCTTCCTTGAAAGACTTCTTTCTCATAGTATGGAATGTTCCCTGTTTCTCCACGTGTGCTACAGTTCCAGGGGGTCTGGCTCCCAGGTTAGACCAACACATGGGCTCTTTCTTTAGGTCTCCACATCGAAGGTCCTACTGTCTTCCACCGAGCAGGCACTTTATTTGGTGTAAGTGAGTCACTGGGTTTGGCACAGTTGATCATTTGAAATCACCAAAACTGGTGATGATATTGGTTAAACTAGAATAGTTCTCAAAAATACACATCTCTTGTCCTGCAACGCTCCTGTGTTGAAATGATTGATTTCAAAGCATCCTCGATTCAGAGGCTGTCAGAACCAGGGGCCCCTTAGACAGCTCCTGGTGTGCCCCTTTGCTCCACTGATAGGAAACTGAGGAGGAGAACCCTGCATCTCCCAGACATTCCCTTTGATAGCGTAGTAGGGAGCCCGTATAGCATGGAGAGTAAGAATCCAACCTCTGATCCACCATTTGCCACATTTATGATCTGTGCAAGTTAGTTAAACTCTGTTAGTCTCTGTTTCCGGTAAAATGAAAACGATTGCTCTCAAGCACGATGCAGGTGCCAAGCACAAAGTCAGCACTTGGTACGAGTAGTTTTAGAAACCTGAACTCTCGCTGCTGTTTCATTCCGGTATCCTCAGCATGGTGGTCCCAACATGGCAGACATAGTTTCTGCCACTTAATGCAAGTTGGCAGAAAGGAGTGGCTGGGAATGTCTATTCTAAGAAAAGTTATTTGTTGTTTATTTGAAATATGAAGTTTACTGGCTGTCCTGTATTTTGATTTGCTACGCCAGGCAATGCTACTGCGTATGGACAACCATCCAAATTCAGCCAAAGATGATGATGCCTGCTTCCCTTCATCCTTACTGGTACCAAGTGAGGTTATCACTAGCGCTGCTCACTGGTAACCAGCTCTGCTTAGAAGGAAATCTGATCTTCCTGCCCCACTGTGGTTGGGCAGGACCAGATGATGAGTTCTGGCCAGTGAAATGTTAGCAGAAGTGATGTATGTCACTTCTAGGTCAGAGCATTGAATTGTCTGTGTGTGACTTTCTAGAATTCCCCCGACAAAGTAACTGTAGAAGCAGAAGCGGATTTGGAGCCTCCAGCATCTTGCACCCCTGAGTGTCTATAATGAACTGAACATCCCTGCTGACCTATAATGTACATGTAGCATGAGGAAGAAATAAAACTTAAGTACCATTTGCAGTAGCCGGGACATGGAAGCAACCTAATTGTCCATCAACAGATGAATGGATAAAGAAGATGTGGTACATATATACAATGGAATATTACTGAGCCATAAAAAGGAACGAAATTGGGTCATTTGTAGAGATACGGATGGACCTAGAGTCTGTCATACAGAGTGAAGTAAGTCAGAAAGAGAAAAACAAATATTGTATATTAACGCATGTATGTGGAATCTAGAAAAATGGTACAGATGAACCTATTTGCAGGGCAGGAATGAGACACAGATGTAGAGAACGGACATGTGGAGACAGGGGGTGGGGAAGGGGAGATGGGATGAATTGGGAGATTGGGATTGACATATATAAACTATCATGTGTAAAATAGATAGCTAGTGGGAACCTGCTATATAGCACAGGGAGCTCAGCTCGGTGCTCTGTGATGACCTAGATGGGTGGGTTGGGGGAGGGTGGGAGGGAGGTCCAAGAGGGAGGGGATATATGTATACATATAGCTGATTCACTTTATTGCACAGCAGAAACTAACACAACATTGTAAAGCAACTATACCCCAATATAAAAAAAAAAAAAATTTAAGCCAGGAGTTGGCAAACTGTTGTCCTACAGGCCAAATCTGGCTCATTTCCTGTTCTTTAAATAAAATTTTATTGGAACGGAGCCATATCCATTCATTTATGAATTATCTATGGGGGCTTTTTTTTTTGGTATAATGACAGAGTTGAGTAGTTGCAACGGAGACTGTGTGGCTCACAAAGGCTGAAATATTTACTGTCTGGCACTTTACAGAAAAAATTTGTTAATCGCTGTTTTCAGTCCCTTACTTTTTGTGGTGGTTATTACAGCATAACTAGCTTCTCCTAATTGCTTTCTTGAGTACAGTTTTTAAAGCTTGCTAATTTAATGGGTAAAAAAAAAAAAATTAAGGCAACATTGTGCTTAGTTTACATTTCTTTGATTATTACGGGAGTCACACGTTTTCCTGTTTGTTGACTGGTTGACTATCTCCTTTGTCTGTTTATGGCCTCCACCATTTTATCATTAGGGGGTTAGTGATTTTCTTATTGATTTGATTGAGTTCTCAAAGGAGAGAGGATATTAATCCTTTATAATTTACATTTGATTTATTCTACCAACTATTAGCTTAGAAAGGAGACAGTCCTTTTTCTCCAGAAGTCCAATAAATATTTAATTTTATTTGCTCTAGTTTTTTGTATTTGATTTAAAAAATTCTTTTAAAAAAATCCACCAGTAGTTCATTTTAGTGCAAGGGAGAAGATAGGGTCTTAAATGAATGCTTTTTTCAAATTGCTAATCAATTTTCCAGCACTATATTGATAAACCTTCCCTTTCTCATTGTTTTTTAACACTCCTTTTATAATTTGATAAATTCTTCTATATGAAATGGTCTATCTTAAGATTAGTTCTTCTGTTGAATGAACTATCCTGTATATTCTTGCAAAAATTGCTTTTGTTATAACGTTACGTGGAAAAGCAAAATACAAAGATATATATATGTATTATATGTATATATACATATAATACATATATATTTTTTCAACTATACAAGAAAAGAACTTTACACATAGTAAACATAGACTGGAAGAAAACAATTCTAAAATGTTTATAACTACATTGTTTGTATGAAACTGTATTTTATAGTTTTCTCCTTCTTTCCATTTTTCGGTCATTTTCTAATCTTATATACACAAAAAATGGAAAACTTATTTTATGGGAAAAAATTCTTCCTAAAATGGAATGTTGGTTTTCTAATTTCTTTGACTTCTGTTATATTTACCGCTATCTCGAGAGGTTTTGCTATGGTTCTAAAATACTTCCGTACTTCTTAATTTCTACAAGATCCTATTTACCACCATGTAAAGCTGTTATCTTTCCAGCAGCTGCTGTTCATCACCTCCTTATTTATTCAGACAAGAATTCTTTTACCTTTTTGCTAGTTTTTCAGCACTCCATGCTCTATTGAGGTTTAGATCAATGTTGGCAAGAGCTTTGGCACCTGAAGGAGAAACCATGGGTGGCTGGTTGCAGGAGATAGGAACCCCCAGGCCCGATGGCTCCTGATTCCGCCTCCAGTGCTCCAGACTCACCTCCCCAGCCACCTGCCACATAATCTTGACCTACCATGGCCACAGCTTTCCTCATCAGACACACCCTCAGCCTTCCTGTGCTTCCCGCAGCCGTACCATCTACCTAACCGCCCTCACCAGAGACTGGAAGCTCTCACACTGTTAACATCCCTGGTATTCCTCTCAAAACTCTCCTACCATCTCCACTCCTAGTTCAAGCCTTCATGATCGCTCGGTTGGATTGACAGGGGTCTCCTTTTCTCTGGTCTAACATACTCTTAAAGCCGGCCAGGGTTTTCTGGTAAAATAAAAATTGAAATCAGGTTCTTTGCTTCAAAACTCCCCATTGTTGATTTTGTGGCCTGACATCCACTCTGCTCTTGCTGATCACATTCAGTACTTATGTTTCATCTTCTTGGTATCTGAGCTTCAGCATTCCCTAAAGAGTAGTGGCTGGGCTTCCCTGGTGGCGTAGTGGTTGAGAGTCCGCCTGCCGATGCAGGGGACACGGGTTCGTGCCCCGGTCCGGGAAGATCCCACATGCTGTGGAGCGGCTGGGCCCATGAGCCATGGCCGGCTGAGCCTGCGTGTCCGGAGCCTGTGCTCCGCAACGGGAGAGGCCACAACAGTGAGAGGCCCACGTACCGCAAAAAAAAAAAAAAAAAGTAGCTAATAATGCTCAGAGTTATTCTTTTTTTATTTTTTTAAATGTGTCCTTTTTTTTTTTGGCTGTGCCATGCAACACGCGGGACCTTAGTTCCCTGATCAGGGACTGAACCCGTGCGCCCTGCATTGGGAGCTCAGAGTCTTAACCACTGGACCACCAGGGAAGTCCCTCAGAACTATTCTTTACTGAATGTTTTCATGTGCCAGGAGCTGTGCTAAGATCTTCATGTACATTAGCGTATGTATTTCTCATAACTCTATGAGGAAGGTATTATTAGTATGTCCATTTTATAGGTGGGGAAACTGAGGCATGGAAAAATTAAATTAATTTTCCAAGGTCCCATGTTTAATAGTAAGTAGAATTGGGAATCATATCCAGATTTCTCTGATTTTGGAGTTCACACTCTTAGACATCAGGCCATATTTCCTCTCCTGCTTCTTTGACTTGACTTGCACTTTCTGGGTGCCCACGCCCTATGCTGACTCAGTAGAAATCCATACCCACTTGGGACTTCCCTGGTGGCACAGTGGTTAAGAATCCGCCTGCCAATGCGGGGGACATGGGTTTGAGCCCTGGTCCAGGAAGATCCCACATGCTGAGGAGCAACTAAGCCTGTGTGCCACAACTACTGAGCCTGCACTCTAGAGCCCGCGAGCCACAACTACTGAGCCCGCGTGCCACAACTACTGAAGCCCGCATGCCTAGAGCCCGTGTCTGCAACAAGAGAAGCCACCCCAGTGAGAAGCCCGCGCACCGCAACAAAGAGTAGCTCCCGCTCACCACAACTAGAGAAAGCTCGCGAGCAGCAACGAAGACCCAACACAGCCTTAAATAAATAAATAAATTTATGAAAAAGAAAAGAAAGAAAGAAGTCCATTCCCTCATTTCAGCTCCTTTGGAACCCCCAACCCATGAAGCCAATACCCTGGCCATGAGGAGAAAGGGGTTTATTCAGAGATGGACGTTGGATGAGGGGTCTTCTGAGGGCTCTGAAAGCTTTGGACTAGGTGATTCATGTGGTGCTTTTTGGAAAATGGTCTGCCATAATGGTGGCCAGTGCATAGGCAGGGTGTCACGGGAAAACAGAAACATCTTTGGGACGTCTGACTGTTGGTTGAGTTTTCTGGATTGTGCCACAGCTCTTTATCAGCTTTCTTGCTTCACGATGGCCAGCTGTGCTGTCAGCCAAGGTTTTGCACCTCCCGTGTCATAAGCCATGTCTGTCTGTTGGAGAGGATGGTGGGGTTAGGGGCTTTTCTAGATTTTCTGCTTTCCCCAACTCTGCCTTCAGTGAAGTCAGTCTGTTAGCTTGACCTCAATGATAATATGAGTATTTATACCACGGGAATCACAAAAGCTACAAATCATGGCTTTCTTTTTCTCATAGAGCCAGCTGTAAACTACTTACCAGAACACCACTGGGTACAATCCACTGGTTAAATGCACAGGCTTTATCATCAGACAGGCCTGGGTTTGTGTCCCAGCTACAACACTTCCTAGCTGGATGACTCTCTGAACCTCGGGTTCCTTGTTGGCAAAACGGGGGTGACAATGGCAACACGGTAGGGTTTTCGTGAGGATTAAATGAGATAATGCATGCAGAGTGCTTAGTAGAGTGTCCAACCCATTGTAAACATTCAATAGTTGATAGTAATTATGATAGCTAATTAATGAGAGTAAATAAATGAACAAAGATGAAGTTAGACAGCCATTAAAATGCCTTAAAAGTCCAAATTGAACAATGCCCTTAACCATATATTATGTGCCATGGAGACACAAACTGGAACACAAAGTGTACAGATTTCCAACAGTATGGATGTACAGGTATAAGTCCTAAAGTTGCTGGGAAGGGGGAGATGTTAAGAGACTGTTTTCAGTGATCAGTTTCTAGGAGTTTAACAGAAGGAATGATTCTTAGTAGACGTAACTCATAGATCTCAGAGATAGAGTAAAAGGACCATGTAAGAATGAGATTTGAAAGCAGGCAGACCAGGATACCAAGCTAGTTTTATCATTTGGAAGTTCTGTGACTTTGAATGAGATACTTAATTTTGCAGAACTTCAGTTTCTCATTTATAAAATAAGAATAACCTACTTTGTGTTGTAAGAATTACACGAGCTAATGATTTATATGTGAATGACCTTTGCTCTGTTATAAACCATCCCAAAACCATGATTTGCTTCCTTCTAATTTTATGGGTTGGCAATCTCGTCAGTTCTACTTCAGATCTTGCCTGAAATCCCTCATGTGACTGTGTCATCTGATGGCTCAACTGGGGCTGGAGAGTCCAAGATGGCCTCAGGCACACATCTGGTCATAGGTGTTGGCTGGCAGCTGGGATGGTTTGGTTTTCTTCCACATCCTCCAACAGGCTGGGCTGAGTTTCTTCACAGCACGATGGTCTCAGTGTTCCAAGAGCAAAACCAGAAACTGCAAAACTTCTTCAGGACAAGATTCCAGACCTTGCGTAATATCACTTCTGCCACATACTGTTGACCCAGACAAATCACAAGGCCAGTCCAGATTTAAGGAGAGGGATGTCTCATTGCAGAAGGGCTGGGAGCAAGGAAGGGGATTCACTAGGGCCATAATTGTAATCATTTCTCGCACCTATTAACATGTGAATGTTCTCAGCCTTCCCCCTTCCTGCTACTTCCCCCTGTCCCAACTTAATAAAGATAATATTGTCTTTGTCTTTCCAATTTCACCCATTCCCCTTCTTATAATTTCTGCCTTTCTTGTCTGACTCTCTGGGTGTCTGTGATTTAGAATCAGGAGAATGGTTAGAGATGGAGAACCATAAAAACAGGCAGAAAAGGGGAAGAAAAAGGAGAGACCAGAGCCCATCCCAGTGGTGATGGGTTTTCAGTGCATTCTGTGCAGAAGTGGAGGGTGAGGCTGGGATAAGAGACTGTAGAACTGCAGAGGGTATATGAGAATAGAGAGGGGACAAAAGGGAATTTTAAGGAGTTTATTTCAAATGCAAGTAATGAACAGAACTATTTTAAAATTTCTTTTGACTACTGGCTTGCATTTCTTTGAATGTGCCTTTGCCTGGAAATCGGGTTACACAGGGTCTCTGAGTTTATTTGGGTAAAATACGCAAACGCCTCTTCAGTATGTGAGACATAGTGGGTACTCAATAAATGATACATGCTATAACGATCATAATTACTTCTGGCTGCCACTTCCCTTTTTCTTAGGCTAAATATGATGGTTCTATGTTCAGGTACTTCTTGCCTCCATTTTTCCCCAAGAGATATTACTTTTGCAAGACCCAAAGTAAAAATCTGGAGCACTGCTGCAAGACATTAAATTCAGGTACGGCATAAAGGAGTAATTCCACTTTCCCCCTTCTCCATGCATCATTTAAGGCCATAGATCCTGAGGAAACTGTCAAAAATACAAGCAGCACTAGCGGGGAGAAAATTCACAGGCATAGATTTCTGGAACTGCAGAACCACACCGGTCTTGTTCTCATTGTCATGGGTATGTGAATTTCCAAGGTCCCTGATTTCATATTTTTCTGTATTTTTTTTTCCAGTGGGACCTTCCCTTTTATTTTTCTACTTTGACCATGATATTTCTAGTCATCTTGGGACCATGTAAGGTAGACTTGAAAATCTCCCAGAGGTAAGAATTTTCTCTTAATTTACAAATGAACATTTTAGTAGGAGTTTCTAATTTTATTTTCAATTTATCACCATATGAAATTATTTTATATAAGTATATATTCTCTCATTTATTTCCTTTTTTCAGCTAGAATATAAGCCCCATGAGGTTTCGGTCTTTATCTGTTTTGTTTACCATGGAATTGCCAGCATTTAGAAAAATATCTGGTGCAATTGATATTTGTTGAGAGACTAATGGATTTTTCTTCTGAAAAATAAATTTTTTTTTTACATGGGAGACTTCTGGTACTATAAGTATTGTCAGAACATAATGGGCTAGGTATCTCCTGAACTTCATAAATTTGGGAAACAGGGAAATAAGAGTCAAGCATTAAGGTCAATTCACAATAGACCAGAGCAAAAGGTGCAAAGTCATCTTAAAAAGACACTGTTTTTAGGGCTCACAAGATATGATATAACATGACTGAATGTACTAATATAGATTATAAATATGTCAGAAAAGAAGTTGGACAGCGGTGGAAATGAACATTAAAAGATAGTGGAGAGGTGAACTTGAGCCATTTCCTCCTAAATAAGGGGGAGAAGCAATCCTGGTCATTGAACTTGAGTGTGGCATTCCCACCAAAGGGCTCTCCCTATTGTGAGAAATAGTCCTCAGGTTATCCCAACTGGATGCTGTGGAGGCCTTCACTCATTCACCCAATCTCAAGTTCCTGTTCACTGTGCCACCTTCTGATGGACCTGAACTTCCCACCCAGTTCTGCTTTCTGAAAGAAAGTGTGCTGGTCATAATTACCAGAGGTCTCTGGGCCCTACAACTGTTATACTTCTCTTTGTAACATAACTAATTGGAATTCTGGTGTTATACATCATTCTCATCATGTTGATTAATGGGAGTCCAGCCTCAAGAGTCAGACCTATTCTCCACAAACTGGTAGTTATGGGTCTGAGCCTGTACAGCCAAGGGTCAGACCTACATTCTGGGTTATTTACTGTAATGAATGTCCCCCTGTGAAAGCTCTGAAGACACAGCCACCACCATCTCTTAGTGATACCATGGTTTTGCCATGGGTCACTCCCCTTTAATCCAAACATATTTAGGAAGAACTGAAATGGTCTTTGTAACAAACATGTGGCATGAACACTGCCTGTCTGGAAAACCACATCCTTATTCTAATGAGTTCAATATTGCTCCAACCATTTCTAATCTTTTCTTTGAGAATGAAATGACCTTCAAGGCCACCTGTGATAATCTGTCTTTGTATAGAATATTTAAGTTCAATCACTGAGCCGTGACTTGTGCTAGGTTGGGTGCTAGTTACTGAGGGATATGATACGTAGCAAGAGCCCCTCAGAGACATTGGGCCCAATGCCTACAATGAGAGCTCCCATCTTGGTTAACTACCAACTCACCTGACTTGACTTCAAATGATACTTTATTGATTCCAGAAGTTAAATCTGCAACCAAAGATCAAAATTTTTCGCCATTTAAGACATTTTAGTAAATCTACCTCAGTCTCAAAGGGCAATTTCTCTCTAATAAATTTATTTTTCCACAGTGGCAGCATCATTAAAATAGTTTTTAAGACAGTTTTACTATGAACGTTAGCATTTTCTATTCCTAAGCATATTCTAGTTTTGCTTACACAGGTGAAAAGAGGTTGTTTTATATTCTTAATCCTGCTTTTAATATTCAAAAGTCATTTTAAAGTTTCTGAAGGGTGGTCATGGAGATAATACTTTTGAGAAGAATTTACCCAGCGGTTCTTAACCCTGGCTGTGCATTAAAATCACCTGGAGATGCTTTGAAACTACCTGGATAATTAAGTCAAAATCGCTGGTGGTAATATCCTCATACCATCAACCTCATGAAGCTGGTGTATTATTCCTATTTTTTTCAGATACTGGATCTCAGAGAGGTTAAGTAAATTGCCAAGGTCACACTCAGATCTCTACTATTGCAACTCCATGTTCTCTGCACAATGTTGCCTCTTTCAATTCTTAGTAGAGCAGTTTGACAGGGTAAAGTGCACACTTCCAGTGATTTTGAGGGGGCAGCAGAAAGATAAATTCGTAACCACCCATTGTTTGTAAGGTGACTACTTAGATGGCTCCTTGCTAGGAAAAAGCATTGAGAGTTTTTGTGGTGAATGACTGATTATTATTGATGAGCATAGAGAGGGGTGCCGTGTAGAATGCTGGGTTATTAAAGCTTTAGTTTCAGTTCAGGTGAATCATACCAGGAAAATATGAGTTTGTTTGTTAGTACGTCCAATAAAACAGCTGGGATGTAAAGAAATTTGATGTTGAATATTGCAGCTGCAAAAACGGAGGATTCAAATCCTGAAGAGGCACTTTTCTGCTGAGTCCTGATGCCTCTGATCCATTTTGAAGCAAGATGTCCCAGGTCTCCTGAGGACATGGACAGGCTCCTGGGCTCTGTGAGTGGGAATTTCAGGTGGGAAGTAGCAAGAATTCTGTATAGAGTCAGGTTGGAAATAGTCATCTGTGATGTAGTGAGAGGTGGAATGCATCTCCAGGTGTGCAGGGATGTTCCTTTAAAAGATAAATTTTGCCATAAATGGCATCTCATTTATTATAATTTTTAAATAGAATTTATTTTGATAAATACTGATAGCATTTTTTTCAAATAAAAAGACCATATCAATTATATGTTCCGCTTAACCTTGACTAACTGTCCGGGTTAGAGTACCATGGTTGTAGGTATAACATTTCCTGATAAAATAGTGAGTACCAAGGAAGCAGATCTCATTCATTCATTTAAAAATGTGTTGTAGGAGAGGCAAACATCTACCTCTACCCATATTAGGTTTTCAGCTTAGATTCCTTAAAAATAAAGGCAGATTAATAAGAGAAAAACTGTTTATTAACTCATGCAGCATACATGGGAGAAAACTGAATGAAGAGTAACTCAAAATAGTGGCTTAGAACTCTGGCTTATGTAGCATCTTCAACAAAGAACAATGAGTTTGAAGAGAAATGACGACTAAGGAAAGAAGTTTTAGGCTTCAAAGGGCAGCAAACTGTGGAAGGTAATATATGGGAGGATACTAGTGCAGTTAGGTTTCTTTGCACATTCTCCTGGTGCTGTCAAGAGTCTGGCTTCAGTAAAAGTAGAATTTATATCCAGCCTTTAGGCAGAAAAAGAGGAGGTTAGAGAGAGCTTTTCATAAGTTTACTGCTTCTTTCTTTCTTTATTTTTGGCTGTGCCGGATCTTGGTAGCTGCGTGTGGGTTTTTCTCCAGTTGCAGCATTGTGGTGCGTGGGCTTCTCATTGCCGTGGCCTCTCGCGTTGCGGAGCACAGGCTCTAAGGCACGCGGGCCTCAGCATTTGTGGCTCACGGGCTCTAGAGCGCAGGCTCAGTAGCTGTGGCGCACGGGCGCAGCCACTCCGCAGCATGTGGGATCTTCCCGGACCAGGGCTCGAACCCAGGTCCCCTGCGTTGGCAGGCAGGTTCTTAGGCACTGCGCCACGTGGGAAGCCCAGTTTACTGCTTCTTAATATGTTTACTGCCAGCTTAAAATAATTTTTATGTTTACTGCTTCTTAATATGTTTACTGCCAGCTTAAACTAATTTTTATGTCAAAGAGACGTATTTTGGGGTGACATATTCTGGTTTCCTTTAGTGTTTTGAGTGTCTACTCTGGTCTTACATTGTGCTAGGTGATGGGAAACAGTATTCCAATGACCTGGTCCTTATGCTCATAAACCAGTGAGGGAGACAGACAAATGACCAGTACTTGGGCAGGAGGGACTGGTGGGAAGGAGAATGGATCAAGTATAGGTGCAAGTGCTGGTGACTTTGGCAGCAGGAAGTTGAGGGAAGATGAGTTTCATTTTCTCTGATGGAGGAGGTGACATGAGGCTAGTTGTCAAATGTCGTGGCAGAGTAGAAGGTCAGAGAAAGAACAAGGTTTGAAATAGCAGCTATGGAGAAGAAAGATAGGACAAAGGTAGGCATAACTTGACTTTCAACAATTTTTTTTCTCCTAGTGTTTCTGAGCCAGTAAAGATAAATAAAAGGACTTGAATTCTCTTTATTTTACCAAGAAATCAACAATAACCTTTACATCTGCTTCTGGAACTCTGTCCCTTGAAACCAAGGTCAAACTGAGAACATTGTACAATGTCTCATAAAAGCAAATGCTCTCAAATAACAGACATTGTATCACCTAAAGGCTTTTGGGTATAAGAACAGGACTGTCTTTTGGGGACACTTTTGTTCTTTAACGAAAAAAAGGGAAATCAAACCTTTCACATAAATGATGCACCTAATGAGTACCAGGTGCTCTCATCATTACAGCTGCTTTCTGAGACAGGTGTTACTATCTTTTCCTTTTACAGATGAGGAAACAGAGGCATAGAAGATTTACTCAAGACCAATTATTTTTTAAGGGACAGACCCAGGGTCTGAACTAAGTTCAAAATCTTTCCGTGATAAAATATCCATTCAGTGCATTTGATATGGGGGGTAAGGGGAAATCCCTGGTTTCTATCCTTGTTCTCTCCATCCTGTAAACGTTTTCCTGTAGGTTTAATGAGACATTTTATGATTATATTTCTTTTTTAAAAAATTTATTTATTTTATTTATTTATTTTTCGCTGCGTTGGGTCTTTGCTGCTGTGTGCGGGCCCTCTCTAGTTGTGGCGAGTGGGGTCCACTCCCCACTGCGGCACACAGACCTCTCATTGCAGTTGCTTCTCTTGTTGTGGAGCATGGGCTCTAGGTGCACGGGCTTCAGTAGTTGTGGCACATGGGTTCAGCAGTTGCGGCGCATGGGCCCAGCCGCTCTGGCATGTGGGATCTTCCCAGACCAGGGCTCGAACCTGTGTCCCCTGCATTGGCAGGCGGACTCCCAACCACTGCGCCACCAGGGAAGCCCTATGATTATATTTCTCAACAGTTGATTAAGCATGCATAGATCTGAATATGTTGATGTAAGCTGTTTAAGTCTTAAAAGATTTTCTTGGGAAATATCTCTTCAACTAAAAAAAAAAAAAATGAAAAAAATGATATTGGGACAATTGGCTATCCATATGGAAGGCAATCAAATTAGACCTCTAACTTGCGCCATACATCAACACAAATTCCAGAAGAACTCAAGTGTTAAATGAATAAAGCCACACCATAAAAGTTATAGAAGAAAATGAAGGATTATTTATAACCTGGGGATGGAAAGGCCTTCCCACACAAGATGCAAATTCAGAAGCTGTGAAAGAGAAGATTGATAGACTTGATTACATGTATGAGGAGGTAATTGCAGCATTGTTTATAATGGTAAAAAATTAGGAACAATCTAAAGATTCCTTAATAAGGAACTATTTAAATACATTAGGGAACATTTACATCATGGAGGAGTAATGCAGCCTAGCAGTTAAATGCATGGCATTCTGATGCCAGGCTGCCTGAGATTGAATCCCATCTCCACCACTTAACTAGCTATGTGTCATTGGGAAAATTAACTCACTCCCTCAATTTCCTCATCTATAAATTAAGCATAAGGATTTCCTTTATCTCATAGAGTTATTGTGAGGATTAAATGAATTAATAATGTAAAGCACTTTGAACAGATCCTTACACATAGTTCCCTCTACCTAAGTACTAGCTACTTTATCACAGAGCACTTAAAAAAAAAAGAGGTGGGCCAATGTGCAATGATTCAGTATCATCTCAAACTATTAAGAAGAAAGCAGGACAATGTATAGAGTGTGGTTTCATTTCAATAAAAATATGTTCATACTTACATATGTGTGGATGAAAAGGAATAAAGAGAGAGACTATGGAATAAGACGACCCACCAAATTATGAATCGTTGTTATGTCCAGGGAGGGCAGTAGGAGGGTTTGCAAAGGAACAGTCACATTTTATGCTTCGTAATTTCATATTACTTCAGTCTTTTACAAAGAGAATGAGGTTACACACTTTGTGTTAAGGGAAAAAGGAAGAAAGGAAAAAGGAAGAAGGGAGGGAGGGAGGGAAGATGTCTTTTAACTCTCTCTGTTGTCAATATAGGGTAAAACTGATAGCATAAAAGCACAAACACCTATGGCATGGGGCACTGCTCCCCTCTCCTGACACAACTCCTAGTCTTAGAAGTGAACCATGGAGCGTAGGACCTGGATGGAGGAGGGAATAAACTAGAAACGGGTAGGGCAAAACCTGTGGTCCAAATAATCTTTATGACTAATAAAAAAATCGAATCTAGACAGCTCACACATAAACCCAGGCATTAATTCATATGGAATATTGAGTTACATTTTGAATAAATCAATTCTTTTTCTAAGACCGTTAATGTTCTTCTTAAAACATCTTTCCAGATTTGTACATGCTTTAAACAAGAAGAGGATCTTTCTCGTAAGTTTCTAGGCTAGTTACACAGAATAAGATGTGTTGTATGTGTGTGTTTAGTCACTCTGACAGATTGCCTTGGTTAGTCATTTTCTTCATACCTGCATAGAAGAGACATAATTTAGAGACACAAACTCATTAGATGGAAAGAACCCAGGATTGGGAGGCAGGAAACCTGACTAGTTAGTCCTTTTCCCAATTACGACAGTTATTTGTGTGTTCTTGAGCAAATCACGGAGTTCTTTAGCTGTAAAATGCAAAGATTAGACGAGTTCTTATATGATAAATTTGGTCTCTTCCAGTTTCAAAAATTCCAAGATTTGCCATGCATTTTTATTTTCAAAATCAAAAACAAAGCAGTCACTTTTCAGAATTATTGCAATGAGAAACCATCTGCTTCTTATCAGGTTGTCTATTAGGCTTAATTAATAGAAGTATAGTATCAGTGTGGGAGGTGTTGGAGGTGATTATTTAGAAGACTGTTCTTTCCCCAGCGAATGGTCCTGGCACTCTTGTCAAATATTAATAGACATATGGATGTATTTCTGGACCCTCAATTCTACTCTACTGATCTATATGCCTATCCTATACCAGTGCCACACTCTCTTGATTACTGTTGCTTTGTAGTAAGTTTTGAAATTGAAATGTATGAGTTCTCCTACATTGTTCTCCTTTTTCAAAATTGTTCTGGCTATCCTGGGTTATTTGCAATTCCATAAGAAATTTAGAAAGAGCTTGTTAACTTACCTAAAGAAGTCAGCTGGGATTCTGACAGGAATTGCTGTGATACTGGAGATCAATTTGGTACCAGTGTTATACGGGATGCCTTTCCGTTTCTTTGGATCTCCTTTAATTTCCTTCAACAATGTTTTCTCGTTTTAGAGTATAAGTTTTTCATTTCCTTTGTTAAATTTACTCCTAAGTATTTCATTCTACTTGATGCTATTGTAAATAGAGCTGCTTTCTTAAATTTATTTTTGGATTGTTCATTGCAAGTGTACAGAAATACAATTGATTTTTGTATATTGATCTGGTATCCTGCAACTTTTCTGAACACATTTATTAGTTATAGCAGGGTTTTTTTAATTCTCTAGGATTTTCTTTTTTTTAATTTTAAAAATTATATATGTTACAAATATTTCTTCCCAATTTTTTCCATATATATATATATTTGTTGTTGTTGTTTATCTTTTGGTCATGCCACACAGCATGTGGTATCTTAGTTCCCCGACCAGGGATCGAACCCATGCCCGCTACATTGGAAATGTGGAGTCTTAACCACTGGACCGTCAGGAAAGTCCCTCTAGGATTTTCTATATATCATATTATGTCATAGGCAAAAAAATAGTTTTACTTCTCCTTTTCCAATCTGGATGCCCTTTCATTTCTTTTTTTTTCTTTAATAACCCTTTCATTCCTTTTTCTTGCTTAATTGCCCTGACTAGAACCTCCAGTACAAATGTTGAATACAAATGGTATGAGCGGACATCTTTGTCTTGTTCCAGATCTTACAGGGAAAGCATTCAGTCTTTCACCACCAAGTATGAAGTTAGCTGTGGGTTTTTTACAGATGCCCTTCATACCTATTTCTTTTTTTCCCCTTCCTTCCTTCCCCCTTCCGTCCTTCCTTCCTTCCTTCCTTCCCTCTCCCTTCCTCCCTTCCTTTCTTTTTTTGGTGCTAATGTAAATGGTATTGTGTTTTTAATTTCAAATTCCAATTTTTCATTGTTGGTATACAGGAAAGCAATTGACATTCCCTCCAGCAATGTATTAGAATTCCAATTTCTAAACATTCCTCACCAAGATTTATTTCCTTGTATCCTATACTAACCTTAGAAGTTGGACAGTGGTGGTTAGTAGCACTTTTTTTTTTTTTTTTTTTTTTTTTTTTGCGGTACGCAGGCCTCTCACTGTTGTGGCCTCTTCCATTGCGGAGCACAGGCTCCGGACGCGCAGGCTCAGCAGCCATGGCTCACGGGCCCAGCCGCTCCGCGGCATGTGGGATCTTCCTGGACCGGGGCACGAACCCGTGTTCCCTGCATCGGCAGGCGGACTCTCAACCACTGTGCCACCAGGGAAGCCCGAGACAATCTTTTTTGATATAGTGTTTTTTTTATTATCATGTGCTTTGAATACAGTTTCATCAAGCCTTGGAACTATGAGTTTGTTTTATTGAATATATGTAAAATGTCTGCCATATAATCTGTTTGGCGAAGTTAATCCTCACTGTAAAACCAGTCAGTCAGAAAGTTCTTACTGCCCGTTGTGACAAACATCTGATGTTTTTTTCAATTCAGTCAAACATGCTAATGAGGATCTCAAGGACTATTATAAATACCACTGGAAAAAAATTATAGAACCCATCTTGTGGGATAGATAATAAAAGCAGAAAAGTCAGGATTAAAATGCTGCAGAACTAATGTAATTAATTCATCCATTTTATAATGTTATAAAAAGAAGATCATAAATCGATATGCAGTTTCTCCTTACTGAATTTGCAATCTGGCAATGTTATATGTATGCAAAAGGACATTTATGAAACAAGTCTGGTAAATGTGTATGTGTCTATGTATCAAACATTGGTTTTCTGCTTTGGAAAATAATTAAATGAATTAAATCTAAAGATGAAAAATAACTCCACTAATTTTATGAGACAGCATGACCCCACTTTCTCCTTACACGTTAACTGAGAGAGAAAGCTAAACACCACTAAAAACTAATCAGTCTAGAAGTTATGATACAATTTTTTTTTGCTGTTAGGAGATGGAAAATACTACACATTTTTTATGTTGAAATACAACGTGAGTTGAGGACTACTTGGGGAACCCAATTTTGATGCCCCACTGGT